>NC_135737.1:10700000-11066250 GCF_041903045.1 Epinephelus lanceolatus | reverse complement strand
CACTTAGTATGGGAAGCTACTGCATCGTGGGCCGTAGCCTGCAATTCAGTAGGCATTGTCATTGTACAGTTACATTAAACCTGATGTTGTACCCAAGATTATTAGATCCATGTCGCACAGTGTAGCTTCCACTAAACTTGTAAAATTGCTAACATCTCACAGTCTGTAGGAGGATTTGCTGTATATTTGTTTAACTGTTTCATTAACCAAATGTGACTAAAACCCATTTCTGTATATACTTATTCCATGGCATCAAAATTACTCTGATCACTGATATTATAACAACAAGCCACTATAAGTGAATCCATTGCTGCTAAACAAAGTGTTACAGGGGACATCTTATATCTAACAGGTTTTTTTTCCTCTGGGATCCTTTCATTAAAACAGCTTCTGAGGGTTATGGTGAAGACAAAATTACCTACTAAGGTTATTACTACACTGTATACTGTGATATTGATATGTTTGTGAAAACCAGCAAGCATGATGGAGTACACTGTTATTTTGAATTTTGCTGTGCTTCTACAGTATGTTCTTCTTCTGTTCTTACTATTTAAATAACTGTTATTGTTTCTTCTGTGCTATTTCATGTTGATTTGTCAACAACAAGCACAACAACAAAGCAGAAAAAAAAGTACAAATTTAGATGGAGCCACTAGACACATACAAAGACTGCCTTGGGCCGCTTAAATGCCCTGCATGGCTGTTATTAAAATGCCAGTGGCTAACGCGCTGAATTTGACATATTTTTTTTAAAAAACTTCAGACATTTGTATTCAGTTGGCATGAGCTCTCCTATGAGACCTTAAGCTAACCTTAAATTTAACATTTTTTTCTGACCCCAACCTAATCAATGGACTCATCTTAAAATTTTATCCAGAATGACCTCACCTTGCAAAAATACCCAAAACCTAGATTGTTCTTACAGAGGTAGCTCTCTCTCTCTTGCTCTCTTTTACACTTACACACACACATACACACACACTGGATGCTTCATCGTGACGTCACACAGTACGCACTTTACACACTGCACTGAGTCACTTCCACGCACTTCACCTCAGCAAAGTGAAACAACATCTGTGAGCACGAGCTGCAGCCGACGCCCAGTTCTGAGTCGGTGAGACCACAAGTCTTAATCAAAACAGTCACCTTGTGGACTGATAAACAACAGAGCAGCAGAGAGCTTCAGTGTCCCCGAGAGGCTGTCTATCACCCAGACAAGACAGGGATGACAACAAGAAGGGTGTCAAAAAGAACTCTATACTGCAATAGAGCCGGGCAATATACAGTGGTGTGAGATACAGTGATAATCATTTTGCTTTACCAATGCATTTTTAAAATGTTGACCTTGATAATATACCACAGCTGTAATTACTACTACTATACTCTAAAATTAGCACCAAATGTTGTGACGTATGATACAACAACGTCAGAGCATTTTCAACACTTTGGAGGAAAAGGGGTCAATATGAACAAAATGTTGAGTATAACAGACATATTGTTTTTGTTTTATATAAATAGTATTGATACTAGACAATTTGTAATACCATGAAATGTAATAACATCACAATATGGTAAACTACTAAACACCCCAAACACACTGCAACCCCCTGTGGGTGTAATGCGGAAGTTGAACAGTGAAACCACAGGACTTTAACTCCCATGGAATATAATAAGGTCAAAAAACACTTGTCTGTTAATGCGAGCTCCCAGAGGAATATCAGATTGAGGGGGTAAAAGGGGCTAAATTAATGTCACTAAAAGTAACAGCAAGGTTGGCTATTTGCCATTATCAATGATTAAATTACTAAATTAACTAATGACCACAGCCTTTGCTCATTGTGATTGCCTTAACATAGAACACGTGTGCCTGTCTTAGTCTTTTAATTCCTGTTTACCCTCCTCCAACACCACCACGCATACACAGACACACACACACACCTTGCACCAACAAATCAAAGCTACCCAACTGACCCACACCTGCCTGCACACCTCTGTATTAGCTCCCTACAGTCACTCTAGATATTTACCACTAACAGCTACCCTCTTAAACAGCAAATCATAGTCTCAATGCATAACTGAGGTTGTAGTCACTTTTCACTGCAGATGTGATCAAACACACCACATTTCCACTTGACAGGCTACAGTGCACTGCATCTTGTGCTGCTAAAGCAAGGCATGCTGTTGTTGGCCGTGTCTCACTAAAACATCAGAATAATCTGAATGAATTCACCCCCTAAAGAGCAGCAAAATCCCCTCAGGGTTCAGGAATAACTGATACCACGCACAGGGGGCAGAAATGCCAAAGTAATCTGAGGTCACATAGTGAACCACAGACACCCTATAACTTCCTGCAGGAATATGTGGTATTATTGTTAAGATTTATCGCTGGGGAAGTTCTGTTGTTGTATGCATTGGGACACAGTTTGCCAAAAATGCCACAGAACCCGACATCTATAATTTAAAGTTATCGGTTATAAAGAAACCTAAACTGATCGGTGTAGCATGCAACAACCTACCATAGCCCATACACCAGGCCGCTATTCTGCTTCTTAACCCATTTATCCTTTCAAATTAGACAACCAGCTCTGGCAGGCATCGTGAACACTTTTCCAGGCATGCATCATGTAACACATGTAGTGGGAAAAAGACATGAAACAGCGCGTCCCCCCGCCAGATCACTGCGGTACCCTGCACCCAAATGCAGGCCGGCGTCCCTGCGAAAAAAAGGAAAAAACACCGTGCACCTCGACTCCTTGCTCCCACACAGGGAATGACAAAACGACATCCCATGGAGAAAGAAACCATCCTGTCGTCCTTCTTTCGGCCTTACCTTCAGCTTCAGTGTCCGTTTTTGGGATTGATTTTGTCCTCCTCTTATACCAAGACGTCGTTGGGCTGAATCGATGAGGAGAGCGGTTTATCAATGGAGGAAACTGACGCTCCGCTTTTATTCCAGCAGGGTCTTCCCTCGATTAGTCCCTATAACAGGAAGAAGCTGTTTGTCAGGGTAATTACAGAGGCAGTCCGGGGAGCCTCTACCGTGGAAATGCAACGCCTTGGCGCATAAAAAGGGCGCCGGGTGCCTGCAGCGGTGACCGCCGGCCAGGAGATGCTGTCGGTGCTGAGGATGCGAGCCGGTGGAGGGTGATGATGATATCCATAGAGGTCCCCGTTTCCACCTGACACAACCTCTCCTTCCTCCTCCTCCTCCTCCTCTTCCTCTCCGCTGGTGATGCTGGAGAGAAATATCAGCATTAGTGCGGCGAGCAGAGAGAGGGAGAGAAAGAGAGAGAGAGAGCGAGAGAGAGAGAGAGCAAGAGAGAGAAAGAGAGAGAGAACTGTCGGTGATAAATTTTAGCAGGAAGCCACAAGGGGCCGTGATTTACATAATTTTCAGCAGTATAATCGGTTTAAAGGCAAAAAATAAATAAATGCTAGAATATGTCAAAGCCTATCACTAAATATAGTATCCACAAAAAGAACAAAAACTTCTGTTTGAACTATTTTTATGTTTTAAATGTGTTCGTGCTCACTTTGGCCCATATCTAACTGCTAGCTTAACGTTAAATCCAGATTTGAGACAACCATGCTAGCTAAAACGTTAGCCTACTACCGAAGTTTAAAGTAGTTTGTCTTATGAAATACGTTTGAGGTACCTGCTTAGGCATGGTCGTTAAAGCATTGTTATAGTAATAACTGACTAATAACTAAGTAATAACTGACTAATAACTAACTACAGTAACTGATTAATTGGGAGCCATTTACCTTAACTGGAATTTTGAAGTATCATCTTCCAAGATTTTGTTCCACGAAGAAGAAGGGGGCGGGGCGGGGCGGGGCGGGGCTTCAAGCCAATCAAACACTTGTAGTCACGTGTTTCCACCCAATTACTGGTATGCATATGGTTTTTAGCACAGGTGCTAATATGCAGGCTCACCCATATAGTGATTACTACTCTTGGCTACTGAGATCATGATACAAAGTTCCCTCTAGGAAATTATTGGTCCTTGAAATAAAACATTAGGCTCAGGCCTGGTACGAGACTACTTTGAATAGGGGGCAGTAAGATATATTGGTTGGTTACCAAAGACTAGTGTTAATTTAAGTGTTCTTTGGGACTGTAAACTATAATACACACTCTTTTATGTTTTTATCCCAAGCGTTATTTTCTGGGGGGTTAAAGCCATCCAAGGCTTAGCCCAGACTGCTGTTAGGGGGATGCTCCCTGAGAGAAGGTTTGATTAACAAGCACTATTTCTATGCTTTTTTTATGCACTAAATTTATATGTCTTAATCATTTGAAAACTGGATCGTGTACCTTAAAAAGTTTCATTGAGGCTACCTTTCAGGTTGATTGTGAATTGTGACGTTAAAACATAAATAGCTGTTAGTGTGAGTTTTGAGTAGAAAGAGAATCGCAACTGCTATCATTAAACATTAATTTATCATTAATTTATGTCAACAGTGGTGGAATGTTACTAAGTACATTTACGCAAATACTATAATAGAATAGAAAGAAAGAACTTTATTTATCCCAGAGGGGAAATTCAGTTGTCCAGCAGCTCATAAAAGACAACAAAAAACAAAATAAAATACATCAAAATAAGTGCACAAATAGAAATTAAATTAAGATAAAATAAAGTGTGCGTGTGACTGGATTCAGGAGGTGTTAAACAGTCTTACGGCCGTGGGGACGATGGATCTCCTGAAACACTCTGTTCTGCAATGCAGTGAGATGAGCCGACTGCTGCAGCTGCTCCTCTGTCGCTCCAGGAGGCTGTGGAGAAGGTGTCTACTATTGTCCATTACAGCTTTCAGTTTGTTCAATGTGGCCCTCTCCACCACAGTTCTTAGTGGGTCCAGTCTCCTGCTTAGAACTGTGGTGGAGAGGGCCACATTGAACACCTTTACCAGCAGCAACATTAAAGTAATGGACACATTACTGCATCAATAATTCTAATAGACTACATATGATAACTTTTATTCTGAAATGGGCCATTTTGGAAATAAGTTATTTTACTTTTGGTAGGCCTTCTTTATATATGTGATGCTAATGCTAATGCTAATGTAGGACTTTCACTTGCAACAGCATATTTCTACACTTTTGCTAATTTTACTTATGTAGGCTAAAATATTTGTGTAGGTTTTCTTCTTTTACCACAGTAGTTTATGGGAATATTAAATAGGGTTTCTTTCACTCACACACAATTTTCAGACAAAGTTCATGCAGTGTAATGTGTGCACTGTTCACCTCTCCATCATCTGCATCTGCCTGTCTGTCCCTCCCTCACGCTCTCTCCGCTGTGACTGTAAGAAGAAAGTCAGTTCATGCAGAGTTTTCACCTATAGTAAAATGACAGTCGTTACCGTTTTAGTTCGTTCTGGATCCACACCTCAACATTATGCAATGTGACTCCTGACAGAGGATGTTAGTTGATTTCAACATGTTCAGATCTAAAAAGTGAAGTAACTGCACACTCCTTTGTCGCCCAGGAAGAAAGTACCAAACCCCCATTTAAAAAAAAATCGCTGAATTTTTATGAGTTGTTGGGCCAGGGGAAACTTTATAAACATTCTGAAACGCTGTCTATGAAAAATCCTCAATTATTTGTCCCCCTTTTAAATTTGGCAAATGTAACACATTAAGGTCTTCCTTTCTTTGTATAAAAACAAACATTTTTCCAGTTTGTCCCGCTGTGCTGCAGTACCGGCTTGCAGCCTAAGAACTGACTGACCTGTCAGCCAATAAGACAGGAGTATCTCCACGCATTTTCCTCTAATCACTCTCTGATTGGTCTCTTCTTGCCTCCACTCCATTCACTAAAGATACAAAATTACAATACTGTACTTTTCTTTTTTGGCAATTAACCGCTCAAAGTGGAGAATCATTCAGCACTAAAGATGCCTGTGTCTGGCTTTACTGGGACAGGCAAAGCATTTGGAAGCACATTGACCCCCTTCCTTATGCCAAGAACCAGCCCTGATTAGATTACAGATTTCCCAACACTTAGGCCCAAATGGTGTTCCTGAGTCATTTATTTATTTATGTATTTTGTTGACCAAAATGTAGTCAAACTTAAAAGGCCAATTACCACCATTAATAACTAACTGCATAATGTAAACATGCTGAAACCCCCAAATACCAAGAAAAGCACATGCAACTGAACTTTGAAGTTTATTTAGAGTGCACATCACTTTTTTGGGTTAAAGACAACAACAACACACACACACACACACACACACACACACACACACACACACACACACACACACAGGCCTCCAAACAGGCAGAATCCCAAAACAATATAAGGGCAATTGTACATTAAACTCTAGCCAATGTCTGATACATTTTTTTAGAATCCTGCTTTAACCTTTGAAACTTTCTTTTACTGATGATCACATTAAAAATGTGCAGGAGATAATAATATAATACAAAAAACATGCTGTATTGCATAGCATTACACATGCCTATGGCAGATATGTGTCCACAGTGGCTTATATTTTAATAGCCTGCTTGGATCAAAGGAATTTGTGGTTCAGTGTCTTGCATTGAGTTCCAACAAGGTGACCAGGGAATTTGATCAGCCACCCCAAAATTTCTGACACATAATGGCTTCTGACTCCGTGCAGCATTGCTTTTGACCTGCCAGTTAATCTTACAACCATTTTTGAATTAATATTTCAAAGCTCATTAAAAAAAATGAGAATAAAAATAAAGAAGAAATTTTAACAATTGTGGCTGAAAATAGGTTGTCAATCTCGAACAATTCAAACAAACACAGAAGAATTTAATGAGATGAATGTAATTTATTTGGAAAAACAATAAAGCAAGGCATTTTGATGAAAATCTAATAAAACTTTTACCAGAAACAACAGGGACCTCACAGCCTAATTCAAGTGTACAAAGGCAAAAAGAAGAGGTAAGTGCACTTGACTTCACTCTCAAAGTGAGTCTGTTTTGGAAGCCCTGGGGAGATGTTTTAAAAATGAAAAAGCATAAAAGCAGGTCAGCCTTTTGTGTATTCACCATTTTACAAGCAAAACTTGTGAATATGTTTGACCTTTTCTCCATATTTGCTGCTGTGGAGCCCTCTGCCATAGTCCCACCAATCAATCATCACATAGCCTTTAACATATAGCAGTCACATGAGACCCAGACAAATACAAGAATATTCCCAGTTTCAGTCCTCGCTTATCACGGTTTCTTTGCAGTATTTATGATTTAGATGCCTTAGACTAAAGGCTTAAATCCAAATTTCTTTAAAAAAAGACATTAATCTCAAATTTTGATGAAATACATGACTGACTTTTCAAACCCGATTTGAGTCACAAACCTTCAAAGACTTTCAAGGAATACCGAGGCTGGTAGAAATCAACAAAGTCAACCCAGGGGTGATGGTGAAAGTAGGCCTACATTTACTAAAGTACTGTACTTAAGTACAATTTTCAGGTACTTGTACTTTATTTTAGTATTTCCATTTTGTTCTACTGTATAGGCCAACTTCTACTCCACTATATTAAGAAAGAAAACATTGAACATTTGACTCCCCTACATTTATTTAACATTAGTTACTAGTAACGACTTGCTAGTTCAGATTACTAAAAGAAAATAATATACATTATTCTGAAAAGGCACATTAATGAGTGGGCTACTTTTGATGCCAATACTCATTTAGCTTATTTAAGTAAGAATTTGAATGCAGGACTTTCACTTGTAATAGAGCATTTTTTAATAGGAAGCCTTTGTTGTCATTGTACACTGTACAACAAAATATCACCTCTCCTGATCAATGCAATAAAAAGAAACAGGCAAACACCACAAAACAAAACAACTTTAGCAAACATCCTCAGTCGACAACACACAGGTTCCAAAGTAACAAGTAAAAAGTAAAATTTATAAAAACAGAAATAAATAAAATTTTACACTACAACCCGAGTATTTATTGAACTAGAATAAATGTAATTATTGCACTGGAATGAATGTAATAATGGCACTATAACAAATGTGATTATTGCAATAAATAAGAGTATTTATTGACCAAGAGTAAATGTAATATTGCACTAGAAAAAGAGTATTTATTGCACTTTAGCAAATGTAATTATTGTTCTAATAGATCAAAATATTGCAATAAAGAAGAGTATTCATTGCCTAAAAATAAATGTGATTATTGCATTACAATAAATGTATTTATCAAAATATAATAACAGTATTTAATGAGAGTAAATGTAAATGTTATTGCACTACAATAAATGTACATATTGCACGAGAATAAATGTGATTATTGCACAAGAATAACAGAATTTATTGCTCCAGAATTTTTTTTATTATTGCACTAGTATGTAATTAATGCATTCGAATGAATGTAATCATTGCATTTGGATCCGTAGGTTTGCCCTCGAAAGACAGTCTTTAAATTGTGCTATAGCTACTTTCACTTAAGTAAAAGATCTGAGTACTTTTTTCCACCACTGGTGAGGAGTAATATGAACAGTAGGTGAACAGCAGTCTGTGAGCAGCAAGGCTCCTTTAACTCTCCCTGTGAGAGGAGGAGTCTGAGCTGCGGAAGCGCTTCTGCTGCTGTCACATAAGAGAGGCGTTTCTACATACTTGATATGTTATGTCAATGTGACTTCATGAGTGAAAGTGCCCTCAGCTTTATCGGACACAGTTTGTTTGAGCGTCAAGTTGTTGCTGTGTATTGGAACTCGCTTACTAGGAATAATGTCGGAGTGCATCAAAAACGTCGCGATATTTGGAGCCACGGGAATGACCGGACTGGCGACCCTTCCGCAAGCAGTGGCTGCAGGTGAGGACTGAGAGTAGAACACAACACAATAGGAGAGAATAGAGGGACATACTGGGGTCATTCATGGGTCCCAGTAGGTCCCTTTAGTAATTTTACATTAAAGTTGTACACAATAAGAGTTTGCACCACAGAGAAAAGAAGTGTTGTCTGTTGTGGTCAAAGTTCTCACCCTCCAGCCTGTAGGCTATCTGTCAGCCTTGGTTTATAGTGTGATGGTCCTGGATTTACTGAGTCTGCAGTATTAGTCAATAGCTTTACATCACGAGATTGATGATAACAGAAATGATTCATAAAAAAAAAACCTGTTGGGCTTCACAGTGTCAAGTAGTCCACATCTACTTCTGCTATGGATTTAGAATTGGTCAGTTAATCAATAAAGTATCAATAATGTGATATTAGACTAGAAAGGATTGTGCTTAGCCTATAGTTTTATCTCATGTTTGAGTTTAGTCATAAACTCCACTTTACGATTTTTTTCCTCAAACTTTCCTTGTCTTTTGGAAGTCCTCAGTAAAACATATCATCATATGAAGTTATTTGCTGGAAACTATGGCGATAACTGATTCTATCAAAATCCACCAGTCTCACTCTAATGACAGTTTTGAAGATTTTAGCAAATGCAATATTTTATATGATGATTTTGATTTAGCAGCATTTTCACTTCCTCTCTCCCTCCTCACCATGTAGCAAAAAAGACTGTTAAGTCATGACAGACGTTACAGTTTATCATTATGCTGAGTCATATCAGGCTGAGAGCTGATAGTAGAAGCTGTTCACTATCTTGCCTAGACAGAGAGGGCGGGATCACCTTCATGTAGTGGGTGAAGTTATCATGGGAGCTTCAGGAAGAGACTCTTTTGTTCTGGCTCCACTTTGAAGACGGTGAAATCATGTCATCTGTTGAAATGTAATATCAGCTTCAGTAAATTTTAGAACACATGCAACAATTACTGCACAATAACCAATATGACTAACAGTATAAGTATGTTATCAAGCAGGTGAAATGTTCAGTTGTCATAGTGTCACTAATCCCTAAAACTGAATAAAAGTGATTCTCATTCTCTTACTTCTTCCCCTTGTCTTTCATGACCTTGATGGAAAATGTCATAAGATCCTGCAACATGTGAGGGAGAAATATGAGTTTAGGAAATGTGTTAACAGATTAGGACAATGATTTAATGCATAGGAGTATCAAAGTGATGATGGTGCGAGTGTGTGTTTCTACTGCATCCCTGTTTCACTTCCATGCTTCCTCCCTCAGGATACAATGTAACGCTGCTGGTGCGGGACCCTGCTAAACTGCCTGCTGACCACAAGGCGTCCAGAGTGGTGGTGGGAGACGTACTTAATAAAGAGGATGTGAAGAACACCATGGAAGGCCAGGACGCAGTTATCATCATCCTGGGCACCAGGAATGACCTCAGTAAGGCTCCACACTTTGAATAAGAGACACACAACCAAGCTGACATTATAAGAAAAGAAAACTAAATGCAAAACTAACACTTTTTACATTTTTCTTTCTTTCTTTCTTCACACGTTGTTGCACATTTCCTGATGCTGTGCTCTTTGCATTTTTGAGTTCTTTGATTTTCATACAAGCTTTGGATTTTTCCATTTGTTTTGAATTTTGGTGACCTAAATTTGCAGCATTTCTCTAACTGTTGTTGCTTTGGGCTCTTCTCACATATTCACACCAATAAGCCTCTGCACGATATTTCTTTACGTTTATTGCTAAAGGTCAAATTTCTTTGCATAACTGACTTTGGTCACCTTACATAAGGAGGATTGTACTTTTTAATAGTGTAATAATGTAAGATATTCACTAGAGGTCGCCAAAGAATCTGAAACACACAGTATATAAAAAGGTGGATGGGATTTACAATATGACAGTAGATGTGCATGGATTTCTCCAGGCCAACTCAAAGGATTAATTGTAGATAAATCAACCTACACACAAAACAACATGCAGACATCATAGATAAAAGATAGGGTTAAATGTTGGTCTTCTAAATACCCCATTTACTAAAAATGAAAACATTTAAAGTTTTTAGTGTTATGTTTTCTTGTATAAACTTAACTGTGTAATAGAGTAGCTCTCTGAAATACAGTAGTTCAAATTTGATACCCAGTGGAAAGTGCCAGTGTCTGAAACTATAATCCAGTACAGTTCTGATTATTTAGTTACTCTGCACCTCCAGTTTGATTCTGTGATCTGATCTTTGCTCATCAGGCCCGACCACCATGATGTCTGAAGGCACCAAGAACATTATTGAAGCCATGAAGGCTCGTGGGATCAGCAAAGTGATCGGCTGCATGTCAGGTACAACTCATTGTTGATAAAAAATTATAACAGAGCGGGTGAGGTGGTCAAAGTGGGTAAAAGAAAAGTACCTTGAAATATATTTTGTTGAGTCCTGTTTAAGCATCTGATCAACATCTTTATCCTTATCCTTCCCAGCCTTCCTGTTGTGGGATCGCTCCAAAGTCCCACCCCGTCTGGTTCCTGTGACAGAGGACCATGACAGAATGTACACAGTGCTGAAAACATCGGGGCTGGACTACGTGGCCGTCATGCCTCCTCACATTGATAGTCAGTAGGAAGTAGAAACTAGGAGCTTTATTCCAAACAAAAATGGATGAAAACTTTCCAAACTTGTTACCGGCATAAAAGTGCTACAGTTAGTCAATCTGATGAAATGTGTTGGTAGATAATGGATTCTAAGCTGCTCTCTATTATCTAAACAGTTATGATGGTTTAAAGGTCCAGCATGTAGGATTTTGTGGCATCTAGCGGTGAGGTTGCAGAATCGAAACTTCTCTCATGTGCTAAGTGTGTAGGAGAAGTACAGTGGATGCACTGACTGGACCTTTTAATTTAGATTTTTTTTTAAAGAATTGATCTGAGACTCTGTAAGATAAGACATTTTTTGTAGGAATTTGCACCCAAAGCAAAGTTCAGACATAACAATAATGCAATAAGTTGATTATGCAAAGTCAAACTAATCTTCACAGCACTGGCAAAAACCTTTAGGCTACACAGTCAAAAAAAATGGTTTTTTTACTTGCATGCAAAACTTCAGATTATAAAAGCATTTGTGTGTTTTGTCATATTTTATGTGATTTCTTTTTTCTTGTTTCTGTCTTGCGCCCTCTAGACGACCTTCCTCTGACAGAGAAATACATGGCGACGGAGAACATGCTAAAAGGAAGAGCCATCTCCAAACACGACCTGGGACACTTCTTCGTCAAGTGTCTGTCCACATCAGAGTGGGATGGCAAGACTGTAGGAGTGTGGGGAGAGTATAAATAGTCCTGGACAACACATCACTGATGCCCTCTGGACAGCGAGGGGGTTTAAATCTCTTCCTGTCACTGATTGCCATTCATAATATCTACCAAATCACACTCAGGAGAATTTTTATTTTTTTTTATGCTGAGATTTTGAGTTAATAAAGAACTAATGATTCAAACTGCGAGTGTGTTGTCATAAACAAGGATGCTTCCCTGTGTTAACCTTTATAATCACTACCGGGCAGCTTTTGCTTGGCATTTTATATTTTTATACTAATTTCGATTTTATTATCAGCTGCAACTGAGTGCTGAATCTGTACTGCTGCTTCAGCTGTAGCTGTTCACATTGCTTTACATTAGAAAATGTCTTTATACATTAACAATTTTTACATATTGAATGATTCGTTTCCTATCAGTGAACATGTCTTTGTTGATGCCCCCTGCTGCTGCTCTGGTGTACAGCAGATCCTTTTTATAGCTGTTAAAAATAAATGACTTTATTGTGCAAAAGGTTGTGCTGACAGAGTGACGTGTCATGTGAATGAGGAGAGCTGCAGGCTGCTTGTTACTAGAGTGACAAAACAACAGTAATAGGAAACTGTACACTAATCTCCTATCATCTATGTAATTTACATTACACTTTACAACACAACAAAAGAAAACCAGAGTAATAGAGTAAGTCCGAGGTGGATGGTGTACTCAGTTACCATGAATATTAGTTAAAATATCCTCCTCCTGATCAAATAAGAGCTAGATTGATTTGTAGATTAAGACACAAGAACTGGCTTTGATCACTTAGTCCATTTGTTTTGGAGAGGAAGAGAACTCTGCAGACAGGCTCCCAGTAAAAAGCTCCTGAACAATGAACCCAACCCGGAGTCCATGCTTTGCACACGGGAGAGGTTTCAGGTTTCAGCTGGTTGCAATCTGCAGTTGTCACTGCTAGATGCTACTGAATCATACACACTGCTCCTTTAATTGGAGTACCTGTACTTTGTTAGTTCTTGTGGAATAGATAAATTAAACAAACTCGATGAAATGCTATTGGATAGGGATTTAGTGACCATTAACAGTATAATACAATATATACAATACTATAATACATTAATTATAATTACCTAACTGTGTTACATTAGTGTTATTAAATATGAGTCTTTTCTGTTGTGTTTTGGTGGGTTTTTTTCTCTCTTTTGGGATAAATGGGTTGGATATTGGCATGAAAAATTTTGGACCATTCCTTTAGTCTGTCTTCGGTTCCACAGTTCACCTCACGTGACTGTATCCTTTTTTAAAGGACAACCAGTCAGTCAGACCAGTGGCATGTGTAACTGTTGTGCAACTCCCTCTAAAGAAAAATATGTGTCAAAGACCAAGGGCAGGCAGTATCCCGGAAACCTATAATTCCTTCAAAATAAAACCGGGCCTTTTTTTTTTAATTAAGAAAAAGGTCCAGTATGTAGGATTTAAGTGAATATATTGGCAGAAATGGAATATAATGTTCATAACTATGTTTTCATGAGTTTATAACCACCTGAAACTGAGAACCAATGTGTTTTTGTTACCTTAGGATAAGCCCTTTAAATATCTACATTCATCTGCTGAAGGGGGAAAGGTTATCTGTGCGCTATGATCTAAATCTGAGTTTAAGGTGTGTATGAAACAGCAGGACTGTTGACATTGCAACTAGTTTGGAGGCCAGTGGTGGTCCAATATGCAATTTAAACAATAACTTAACTTGAGTGAAAACTTGAGGCCTCCAGCACAAATAAACAAAGAGGAGAAATTATATTATAATACATAAGATAAGACATGATAAGATAAGATAAAATAAGATAAGCATTATTAATCCCCACAGGGTAAATTCAGTCAGGTGTTGCAACAGATCAAAGACAGACATTAAAGTAAAAAAAAAAATAACAACAACAATGATAATGATAATAATAATAATAATAGTAATAATAATAATAATAATAAATAGGTATATGACTAGAATAAGAGAGGGAGAAAATAGAAACTATCTAAGAGCAATTATAGACAAAATCACAAGGTAAAGTGACAATGGTGTGGTTAACAGCAGCAAGTCGGCTAGCCTCGTGTACACAAGTAGCCTAATACTTAGTGTTGACTTTATAAATATAGCAAAATAATAGACATATAATATGGTATATAATGTAGTAAGACAGCATAACTTAATATAGATATAATAGTAGCCAATAGAATAGCATGTAAGATATATTATGTTGCCTTTTCTAAAGGATGATGTCAAATTTGGGTTTTTATTTCGACAGAGACTACAGGAAACTGTTTTATGATCTGGTAACTTCATGTATTTCTCTGCCGTCCAATACACAGACCGAGGTGGAGTTAAAGTTGTTTTTTAAAGTTGCCTCGCTGGTCCTTCATGTGGTGTGAAGTCGAGGAGTGGAATTTAAAGCCAAATTGTAAACTTTGAAATGTTGATAGTTCATCTCCATAAAAGTTGTGACTATTGACCGGTTTCCTCCCTCACGCGTGTTGCTCTCAGGTAAGCCTGAATGACTTTGTCTCAAAAAGAGTGATTTGGACAACTGTCACTGTTATTACAGTTAAAACGGCTTTTCCTGAGTACGTGTACATCTGCAGAATCCACGTTTACATGTATTTTTTTATTTTTTATTTTTTTTTGCGTTGTCTTTATTCGTATAGAAATAGTCAGTGAAATATGCACGGTTGTAACGCTCTCTGACTGTTACCATTTATGACCGGGCGTCTGTCGGCTAATACCATCTCAGAAGTTTTCTATGTTCTTGCAGTAATTAACTTAAACATAAAATAATAAGACGTGTTGACCAGAACTACCATTCGGTTATTGTTAGTGTAATACACATACATTGCCGTTCTTAAAAGGCAATACACGCGGATGGGAATCTCTTTTCTGTCGGTGATGTAATCATTTAGGAATTAGTGCTATGCAAATTACATAATAACAAGCCTGACAATCCGGTTCGGCCGGAGTAAGCAGGATAGGTGTGATTTTACACATCAACATATAATATGAAGTATGATATGGTTATCAAACGTGCCATATTAATAGTTTAAAGCGTTTTGTAACGTCAAATTATTCTTATTGTAGTTAACGTACATGAACTACATTACCCATAATGCCTTTCGACACATCTTGCCCCCCAACTGTAAACCTTAGCGACGAGAAACTCAAATCACGGGCGGGAGATAACTTAGTCAGTCGGCTAACAAAGTTGTAGCGTTTGAAACACAGAGTTTTAACTTGTTTAAAATCGCCGAGTTATTTCCGAATTCGTTGAGGAAAACTTTACATGTTTTGGGCGCCACTGTGGAGGAAGGATTACGACATATTAACCAACAGTAACTTAACGGTGTCGACTAAACTTGCTGAGGAGAGACGGGAAGTGATTCAACAGGTCTGTTCGTTTTAAGATACTTTACTTTTGAATTGTTATACGTTGAACTCATTATTTGTTCAACTACGCTAATCGCTTTCGTCTCGTTAATCGATAAGTTAAGTCAGTTCATCTACGGTTCAAGTTATTAAACGGCCTCGGCCGAGTAACGTTAGGTTTCTGTTTCCCTCCTAATGTTGCACGATGAAGCTAATGTTGACGTCACAACCTAAACCCCCATTTAAGTTGACGGTATATTATTACTACTTTGTATTTAGCTAACGATAAATACAAATAGAAAACTTCGATGAACAAAATCACTCACTGGTTATTTAATTTGAAGGTATCAAATTCGTATTTTCAACAGATATTCAAACTAAATTACCTCATAGCTAAACACAATTATTTGCTTTTTCATTCTGCCAAATTTGAATTATGTTAAACACAAAACAGTAAATCCAGTTAAACACACTGAAGGTTGCATCTTATTTATTTAAAGCATTTGTTCATGTATAACCACAAGGTGTTTACCTTTTAACATGTTTACTGCTCCCTTAACTATCTGTCTCAGCCCTTTCTCCTAGAAATTACGTTTATATTATAGTTGTATTAGTATACAACTAATATGAACAATGCCACAACAACGTAATTGAGAAATCATATAGTAATATGCAAACGTAATTTCTAGGATAGAGTTGCCTGTCTCAGTCTATGGCTGCAACTTTCAGGGTTTTTTTTTCACTGATTAGAGGCCATGAGATTAAAACATGACAAATATTTACCACAGGTTGTCAAAGCTCAAAGTCATGCCTTGTTAGAATAGAAATAACAAAACTACAAAACAACAACAAAAAAACTTGATAAATGTAATCATAAACAGAAAAGCAAGCAAATCCACCTCATTCTTGAGAAGCCTCAATATTTATTTGTACTACATAACATTTTCATTGATTACTATTGAGCGATTGCTTGATTATTTCATGATTCAACTCAGACATTATGAAATGTATGTGTTGCTTATCTCAACAGCATTTTGATTTTTTATTATTTTGTAGTAAGGGTTTTTGAATTTCAAAAAACCCTCTTTACTTTACTAAGGACCCAGAGAAACTGATCATCTACTAAATGTTAACCAGTGACCTTAGCAGCAGTACAAGTCAACTTAACGGTTTTTCCCTTCCCTGCAGTTTAAAGATGGTCAAGAAGGGGCAGAAGCGTAAACACCTACCAGAGGACGTGGAGGTTTCCGACAGGAGTAGCTCAACCTGGGAGAGCCAGCGCCAGTTTGTGCTCACAGTTTCCCTGCACAAATATCAGCATGGCCTGCAGCTTCGTGACCCCAGCCTGCGGAGGTCCGTTCTGATATGCAGCACACTGCGGTCGGTCAGCCTGGATGGTTGTAGGGTGCCATCTGTAGCCATGGAGGTGTCACAGCCACCTTGTAGCTCTTCATCTGAACTCCAGGAGAGTGTTTTCACTGCAGCAAAACATAACTCTACAGCCATGTGTGCTAACAGCCACTCAGCTCTTGACAGCTGCCCTCTGGTCTCTTTAAATAACTTGTCAAATTGTGCTGCAAGTAGGTCTCCGGCAAATGTCACTCTGTCTGTAAAAGATGAAGATGAAGACTGGGGATCCATGTCCATGGATTCTAATTTCTCCCTCTCTTCTGCCATCTCCTCCATTCTCACTGCACTGGACTCTGCAATTGACGGGAGCCCACAGGCAGCTCCACGGACACCTCTCAGGTCCTTGGAGAACCTGTCAGGGGCCTGTGAGGGAGGTGAGGCATGGGCGAAACAGGGAGTGAAAGGTTGTGGGGGAAGCTGGGAGGTGCAGGAAGAATGGAGAGCATTGGACAGCAGCTTGGAGGTGATGGGGTTAAGCTACCTTGGTGATCTCACTGTGGAGGATCAGTTCCAGGATATAAACACATCCTTGCTTGAGAGGGACATGGGAATGCTTGGACTCAGAGAATGTGAAGGTGGTTACCCAACTGTGGATGACCTTTTAAGGTATTTGATGTCTAAGACAGGAAATGCTCCATAGGTGGGCTGGCATAAGGAGTAGCTGTGATGCATCTGGCAGACTTTTGTGCAACATGAAGGGATGACATTTCCCTGGCAAAAAAGGAGATCAAGTCATGATGAAAACTAAGTGGATAATAAGTCAGATAAGGCTATGTTTTTTTCTTAATGGCTAAGCGATGAGTCAGTGCAGAATTAATTGCTGAAAAGCATTTTACTACAGTTTCCAGTGTGACTAAGCCAACTGGAATTTGGGAAGGGAGGTGTCTGATTAGAAAACAGAGGCAAATGAGAAGTTGTGAGCAGGTAATCACTCTCGGTGGAAAGAAAATTACTTAAGCAGTATTGCCCAAAAATTTGCCAAAAACATCACAGCTTTAAGAAAACCTTTTTATTTTATTTTTTTCATTTAACATTGGATAAATCCCTCTATAACGTGTTAAATGGGAATGTGAGTTCTGAGAGAAGTGATTTGGCTGGTGTTTGAAGGACAATGGTTTAAACACTACTATAATAGGTCAAACTCGTGAAGAAATCCTTTAACCTTGTGTGTATCAAGATGAATTACAGGTCAGGATGTCAAACAAAAGCTACACCTGCGAAAATTTGCTTTCTAGTCAGAAGAAATCCATGACAACCATTTGTTCAGTTGCAAAAAAGAAATATCAAGTGTGTGTAATTTAAGGTTATCTGAGTGGTTCTTCTTTGTATCCATCACTTTATCATCAGTTACATTTCAGTAACCAGTATTTAAAGGTACAGTACATGTACATTTTATTGGTTTATCCTGCATCAGCAGGAAAGACAGTTAACCCGATCCTTGAATATTACTCAGTGGAAAAATGCATAACTCTTAATGCCTCTCAACCACCTGACAGATAAGACATGACCCATCTGAGGGCAGAAAAGAGTGAAACTAAAGTTTGTTTTGTCTGAAGTGTTTTCTCTCAGATGTGGTTGCTCTGTAACGGCTACCTGGCAGCTCAGAAGGAGTATTTAACGTCTTTTAATAGATGTTTTTATTCAAAGAGCCTTTACAGTACTGTGATTGTATCCAACACATCCCCATGGCCACTGTAGGTGTCTGTCACTATAGTTAAAGTCACAACCACTAAGCAGCCGCTTCTGTTGTACAGATATTATCAGTCATTCCCGGCGGGTATATAGACACTGCGTGAGCCACATTGGCTGATGGTAGTCCGAATGGTGCTGATTTCCACCCTCTGAACAGTTGTTCAATCATCAGTAGGTCACTTTCTGCTTGTTTTAGTGGGGTCCTCATGTTTTGTCTGGTTTACATCTGAATGATTGCACTTTTGTTAATATTATGCATTTCTAAGTCACATGAGTTTGTGTTTTACTCTGTATTTATTACGCAATGGTAACATTACAGGTAAGATTTGTCCATTTTTTTTAACCCATAAAATGGAGTACTAGTACATGCTACTACATCTTGAAGAAGAACGCTAAAGAAAAGGTGTTTTAACTGTAACTTAACCTGCTATATATATATATATATATATATATATATATGTTGATCCAGCATTTAAAGCCAACACTGCTGGAATGCGTGACAGGTGAAATGCTGAGATAATTTGTTTGAGGAAGCACATGATGCCTGTTGGTCAGGTTTTTGTACTTGCTTTCTATGCAAAGGTCATTTTGTAAATAGTTGGGCTGCAGTTTCAATTTATTTATAAATGGCACGTTTTGTTGACAAGATGAGTAATTTAATGTCACACTGTATTTGAAGATTCACTTAAGGTATATTAATGTACCATCATGGCAGTTATTTTATTTACATTATTTTTTCTATACATATATTTTAATGGTTATGTTTTTAAATTGAAGGCAGAATGCCTGGACACTGTATCTCTTAAAAAAAGGCAAATGTGTGTTTATACTGACATTTTTAATAAAATATGAAAATGAAATCATACTGTGTTTTTTTGTTGAACATCATTTTAATTTTCAGTTGAAAAGCCTCACATAGGACTGAATGTAGTCTGATACATAGTTATTATAATACATAAAGTACATTTTACAGCATGTCTTTGAAGTGGGTCGGGGGAAAATTGGATGAAAACTGAATCCAAACAGTACTGTTGTTGCTTTAACTCTGTCATCTGATGCCATATCTTCATTAACAACCCTGGAAAAACAGCTGCAATATTTAGAGAATCATATAAGTGAAAGAGCATTTTGTAACAGACTGAATGTCTGCAACCACAAATGTTTCAGTTCTGACTCAGCTTCTCCTCCTCCAGTCTGACCCACTACCCTATAAAAGACTTCTTAAAGACTTCTAGATCATTTTGGTGTTGCAATCACACCTGATTCAGAAATCTACTAACAATAATACATAAGTGGAGCTGAGCACACCAATACCATTTAGGATGTCAGTGAGTTATCGGTTACATAAATCTAAACAAAACAAACAATCTACAGTAGTTCTCATTCCAGTCAGATCCATAATAGACAAGAACTGATGAAATTTAATGTGGATACTTGTAGGCAGCTTCACTCACAGCCAGTCCACACTGTAAGTGAGAGAGCAATCACTTTGTCTCATGGTCTTTGTGTCAATCTGAAAAACATATTTCAATGCTCTCAGACACTTGGTTTGGGACAGATATACACTTCATAACACACTTAATTTCTCAAAGGAGCAGTGTGTAGGATTTAGCAGCATCTAGCAGTGAGGACTGCAGACTGCAACCAGCTTAAACTTCTGTCATGTGTGAACTTTTGGTTTGGACCCCTTCAGTGTTCATTGTTAAGGAGATTTTAACTGGGAGCCGAATTATCTGCAGAGGTCTCTTCCTCTCCAAAACAAATGGAACCCCTGATTTAAACCTGTAAAAACGCTGAATAAAGCAGTGTCATGTTAAAAATCTGTGTATTCAAACACTGTTAGGCTCATTGTGGAGGTGCTGTGAACTTTGGTGGCCGACGCGAAAACCCAAATGGCCCTAACTAGACCCTGTGTTTGGTTTGTCTATTCTGGGCTACTGTAAACCTGAAACCTGATGGTGCAACATAGTGGAGTCAGTGAATGAGGACCATGATTCATTGTATAGATATTAATGGCTCATTCTAAGGTAACATAAGCACAATGATTCTGATTTTCAGGTGATTACACACAAAAGAAAACATACTTATTATATTTAACTTCTGCCAATATCTCTCCCTAAATCCTACACACTGACTGGAAGTTTAAGGAAATTAGAAACTAACCCAGTGTATGTATTCTGCTCTCAGGTCACATACCCTTGAGAAAAACATTATTGCTGGGTGTTGTGTACCGACAACTTCAAATTTTAATTGTAAAACTCACACATTGGTATGTCTGAACTTCAAAACTACACAAGACATGTACATTTAATTTTTTGCTGGATGAGTTTGCAGTACAAACTATCAAGACAAGCGGGACATGCTTATAAAAACAAACATGATAATACAGGCAAAAGTTTATTTTCAATTTATTCTTGTCCAATGTGAATCCACGTTGAACTGATATTATTAAAGTACAACAACAGCCACCAACATGGACGGAGTCAACTTATTTTACAGTATCAGGATATAATTAACCTATTTATAAACTACAACTCTGACAGTAAATAAACAACAACCGGTGTGAACATTAAAGTGCATTTCATGCATGTGTTCATGATCTTTAAATCACACAGAACATGTTGCATTTGACAAGTAACATTTGGTTTCCCATTGAAATTAACCACTTCTTCATTCACCAAAATTACACAATTTTTTAAATTTACAGTCAATTTCTTTTCTCCTCCTCAATCCCTCTAGTCCAACCCTTTGACCCTGTTTATTACTGCTTTGGAGGTGAAGTAACATGTTGTGCTACACACATGTAGACACCAGGGGGCAGCACCATAAAGGAGGACAGCCCATGTCCTGAGGCAAACACAGAGCTCATCTGTGGTTTCTGTTGTTGTCAAGGCTGACCCAGACACAAGAAAGTCACTACTTTCACACAGACAATCTGACTGAAACATAAAGCACATCCCAGTCAAATTCCTGAGTGTTTTAAATGCTTAAGTGTAAGTCCATTGTGACCTTTACTTGAGAGAGTTATCTAAAGTTGTAATGGATTCACTTGTCATTTCACCGCAGTTGTGATCATTCATTCTTATGAAGATGAATTCAAGTGGTGCAAAAGTGGATAATGGCCATTCCTGGCTCTAAGTATGACTGGATGGTCTGGTCAATGATAGATTTTCATAAAAGCTGAAATGGCAAGTGCATCCAAAGATTGTGTTTGCCACCAATATTTAAATTCTCCACAATTAAATACCATATTTGTAATTCCTAAACTAAAAACTTAAACCTGTGGCAACAAAAGCAATGTGACAAAAATGCATGCAAGACAAAAGTGATCTGAAAACAACCAACCATGTATCAAAAGTTCTTGCTCCGTAGCCCTTCATGTGCTATCCTGAGGCTGTGGACACAGCAGCCAAGCGTGCATGGTGAACACACCACAGTTACACCAGTGTTGAGGAGGAAAACATCTGTTATCACATCATTTAGCCAAGGCGGGCTGCCCTAGTCAAGTCAGGATAGTCCCTTCATATGTGCAGAAAGCAGTGTGTATTAGTAACCACTCACAAACAGTTTGGCAGTCGTTGGCTGAATCTTAAAACTCATCTTACTTCCTCATTATTGTTTGTGGTCTCCTCTGCACATTTGTAACAAGGAGACTAAGGAGAACAAAATGAAAAATTAAGACAAGAATTCAGATTCAGCCCAAAAGTCTGGGTGCCAGAGGTAGAGCTTCTCTTTTCTTTTCTCTGCCCCCAGCCCCACCACCACAGGTCAACCTGTGTTGATGGTGTTGTATGAGGGCTGTGATCCTGGCTCCAGGGGCTTACTGGACTCTTTTTCTGTCAGGTATTGGGGCGTTTGATCTTCACATTTTTCCTCCACAATGGGCTCCCTGTCTTCTTCCTGGTCTGAGTCCTCACAACGCGGCAGCTGCAGGAAGGTGGTCAGGCCGTGCAGGTCAGCCATTTTGTGGAAGGTGCGCAGCAGGAGGTACATCATCATCAGACCCACGAACAGGTAGACTGGAGAGAGGGGAAGAGAGACAAGGGTCACAGCGGGTCATTAATTCAATAGAAAGATGTGCGTCTCTATTTTTGCAAAAATCTTTACCTGAGGCTGACTTTTGCCTATTTCTGAAACATTTGATGCATCAGAAGGTTTGGAAGAATGGCTAGGAGTGATTCTCCTCAAATACACCATCATCCTATATAAGTGACAGGTGTATGTAATGGCACACCTCAAACATAGACAGCTGAACTTTAAAATTGTTCAAATGCCCATTAAAGATCCAGTGTGTGGGATTTAGGGGGACATATTGACAGAAATTCAGTATGTTTTCTTTAGTGTAGAATCACCTGAAAATAAGAATTGTTGTGTTTTTGTTACCTTAGAATGAGCCATTTATATCTACATAGGGAGTGGGTTTTGGTCCAAGGAGATTTCCACCCAAGCTGCAACCTCCAAGGCCGAAATGCCAAAAACTGCAGTTCATAGAATGGCCACTTGAGGCTGACTGCAAAACAGAGTCCATTCCTCTTGGAGAGGAAGAGACCTCTGTGAATAATCTGGCTCCCAGTAAAACTTCCTGAATGTCTGGAACTTCAGTTATTCAAAGAAAAAAGGTGAACTCGCTTTAGCAGGTGCTTAATTAGCAGCCTATCTCTAACTTGCTGGACAGTGCTGGAGAAACACTGATTTGTAATGTGAAACTGCTTTATTCAGTATTTGTACCGGTTTAAATCACTGGACACGTTCGTTTTTACGAGAACGAGACCTCCGCCAGCTCATGGTAAGAATCTTCTGAATGTCTGGATCAGAAATAAGGTGAGCACACATTTGCAAGTGCTGGGCAAGTGGGCCATCTGCAACAAGCCGAAACAGGGTAGAGGAAAACTGATTTGCTTTATTGCTTTCAATCACCTGGTCCAGGAGAGGAAGAGACCTTGGTGGATGATTCAGTCCCTGGTAAAACCCTCCTGAAGGAATTTTAACCAGGAGAAGTTTCAGCTGGTTGCAATCTGAAATTTTTGCTGCTAGATGCAACTAAATCCCCCCAAATCTTATAAAACTGGACCTTTAATGTATAGGATTCTCCCCTTTGACACTATGTATGTTATATATGTACTGTATGTATGTTCAGTATGATTGTCTGTACAAAACTGGCGTGAGAGTTAGAAAAAAAATAGTTTGTTTCACCGGGTTCATTTGCAACTTTGGAGAACAATAAAGTCTAACAATATCAAAGTTGTCTTTCCATGTTGTATCTACCACACAATTCAGTTGTCTGGTGTAATATGAGCATTACAGTCTCACAGAACTGCTGGCATGGCTGTTAACACCAGCTGAAGATGGTATGTGATTACAGGTGGAACACACTGTGGTCCATTTGGTCACACCAGTGTGCCACTTGTTACGTGCAGAGAGCAGGGAAAGCCCCTTAAATGTGATGAGAATCTGTGACAAACTTTGAATCTTTTTTCCCACAGCTTTAAGTACAGAGACCTTTACCAGTTGGTTTCAGCCACATAAAGCCATCTAACATACACTGCCTGGCCAAAAAAAAAGTCGCCACCTGGATTTAACTAAGCAAATAGGTACGAGCCTCCTATTGGATAATTACTGCATGGGCGATTATCTTTCAGCTGGCAACAAGTTATTTAACCCCAACTGGTGCAATGAGTTGCTTCTCATTTCCTAAACAACCATGTCGAAAGACACATCCCGTGGTCGTGGAAAAGATGTTAGTCTGTTTGAGAAGGGTCAAATCATTGGCATGCATCAAGCAGAGAAAACATCTAAGGAGATTGCAGAAACTACTAAAATTGGGTTAAGAACTGTCCAACGCATTATTAAAAACTGGAAGGATAGTGGGGACCCATCGTCTTCGAGGAAGAAATGTGGCCGGAAAAAAATCCTCAATGATCGTGATCGGCGATCACTTAAACGTTTGGTGAGATCAAATCGAAGAAAAACAACAGTAGAACTCAGGGCTATGTTTAATAGTGAAAGTAAGAGCATTTCCACACGCACAATGCGAAGGGAACTCAAGGGATTGGGACTGAACAGCTGTGTAGCCTTAAGAAAACCACTAATCAGTGAGGCTAACCGGAAAAAAAGGCTTCAATTTGCTAGGGAGCATAAAGATTGGACTCTGGAGCAATGGAAGAAGGTCATGTGATCTGATGAGTCCAGATTTACCCTGTTCCAGAGTGATGGGCGCATCAGGGTAAGAAGAGAGGCAGATGAAGTGATGCACCCATCATGCCTAGTGCCTACTGTACAAGCCTGTGGGGGCAGTGTTATGATCTGGGGTTGCTGCAGTTGGTCAGGTCTAGGTTCAGCAACAGTATGTGCTCAAAGAATGAGGTCAGCTGACTACCTGAATATACTGAATGACCAGGTTATTCCATCAATGGATTTTTTCTTCCCTGATGGCACGGGCATATTCCAAGATGACAATGCCAGGATTCATCAGGCTCAAATTGTGAAAGACTGGTTCATGGAGCATGAGACATCATTTTCACACATGGATTGGCCACCACAGAGTCCAGACCTTAACCCCATTGAGAATCTTTGGGATGTGCTGGAGAAGGCTTTGCGCAGCGGTCAGACTCTACCATCATCAATGCAAGATCTTGGTGAAAAATTAATGCAACACTGGATGGAAATAAATCTTGTGACATTGCAGAAGCTTATCGAAACAATGCCACAGCGAATGCGTGCCATAATCAAAGCTAAAGGCGGTCCAACGAAATATTAGAGTGTATGACCTTTTTTTTTTGGTGGTGACTTTTTTTTTGGCCAGGCAGTGTATATGTTTATTTAGTCTAAATTTGTTGCAATGCTGTTGGTATGTGTGGCAATTTATTTACATTCCGCACAGAGCAGTCATTGCAAATCAGCATACTGTAAGCTGTACGTGCCATTTTGTGTACCATGTAGAAATGAAGTAGTCCAGGTCAAGTTAGAGCACATGCACAGAGCACCCTCTGTCCACACCCAGGAGGGATGTGAAGGTGTCAATGACTTGAACAGAATGAAATTAAAGAAAATCAAATATGAAATATGTATAAAAAATTGTGACAATCGCAGAGAAAAGAAAGACAGAAGAAACTACCTTTTTATCAGGTCTATTCTTTACAAGTTGTTTTTAAGAGTCTACTTGGTACATGACTGCTTAAGCTCTTAAGATGTGGCCAGCAAAGAGCTAAGGAATTACTGTCAGAGTCTGACATACACTGGACCATGGACAGGAAGTGCTTTTTATAAATCCATTTCACCCAAAACAAGGACAAAAGTGCCCTCAAGTTAGTGGCAGAGGTGAAAAACAAAATCTGCTCAACATTTGTTATTCCTGCTCTGATTCCTGTTTGCATCAAAGGAAAGCCAAATGGGTTTCTTCTGTTACATGTATGCACTAAACTGCTCCACATAACCACAGAGTTCAGGTCATGGACAATGGCCTCTCACTATACAGGGAGGCCAACTCTTCAAGAAAAACAGTATAGGATTACAGAGGCCTCTGCTCCACGACTTTACAGTCACTGTGGCAAGTGTACAGTAAGTGGAGCAGAGGAAATCCCAGGGGAAAATTATTTTAAGCTTTGGTCCTTAATGTTTTTCTACCTACAGCTTAAGTAAGCAACATTTAGGACTTCAAAAAAAAAAAAAAAAAAAAAAAGTAATGCAATCTGAAGGACTTTGACTGTCCAAACTACCATCTCATAATATTTGCTTTGCTTTTTCAGTGACTCTCAATACTGTGCTCTCAGTAAAAAGGGCTTAAAACAGCGTTTTTGAACTTTAAAGGGAGTTTCAAAATGTTTGTGTTCTTTGCATTGCATAACTTTAGATCAGAAGATGCTTTTATTGCTTAACAAGATTTGAAACCTCCACTGCCTTCTCTATCAAAATGATAGCTGGTAATGAGTGAATCGTATTGTAAAGAAATGTTAAAACACTTACTAAAGGTTGGCCCTTGTTTTTCACTTACAGCAGGAAATGTGTTTTTACAGGAACGTATGCACATATAATCAGTTTTAGTGCTTGAGCTTGGAAAACAACACCAGTTTCAGGAGATGTCACATCAGGCCACATCTTGCAGTCGGTCACTAATCCTCCTTAGAAACCTGCAGGGACTGAGTTGGTTAATCTGACTCGACCTACATCATTATTATATAATACAGCATGTGGGACGGGGAAACAACACAGCTGCACCGTGTGAACTGCTGGGCCCCCTTCCAAACTGAAGTCAAGGGATTAAAATACAGCACCTACCACTGTGTCCATCTGAGAGCATAAAAATCAAACATGAAATCCTTCTAATTTAAGACAATACAGGGGAGATATTGTGTATCAGTAAAAAGATGCGTGTCCTGAATGGCCACAGAAACCATATGTTCATCACCCAAAGATGTGTTTACAGTAAAAAGTATTTTTAGGTGGAATATTTCTTGTTTGTCAGTCAAATCGCTGCTGGGGAACGGGCAAAATGAAAATGAAATGCAGCATTCACTCTTTGTTTTTCAGTCCTGAATAGAGGAGACCACAGTGTTTGTCAGATATTCACCGTCGAGCTCTCTGACTGAGACCACAGAGGAACAAAACAACAGCATGGCTACTTTTGGCCAAAAAGGTCATTCCAACCCTGATTCAATTACAGAGGAAACACCCTGACAGACTGAAAAACAAGAGCACGACTGTGAAAATAACCTACATCATGTGACAGTGAAGTCTCAGTCTAAAACAAGAACAAAGAACCACTGGGACCCAGTACAGGGTTTTATGAAGAAGCACATTTACAAGGTGCAACACTGTTGTAAATGATACCACAACACATTTATTCTGTTGCTTATTTCACAGATTATATAAATGGCAGGAAATCCCAGGAAATGTGTCCTTTAAATCAGATATGAGAATTTGAGTTATATTGCCCAAATATACTGCATTTCAAATATTTTCAAGCTGACACTGGCTGCTAATAGTTTAGATAGCACATAGACATTATTTTGTCAAGATGTAGCTTTGCAGTGGGGATGAAATGACGTGAATCAACATCATGACTCACTGAGTAAGAGAGATTAAAGATGACTCACAAGACAGGGTTGCCAGAATTATGATAAAATCAGCTTCTAATATGGGAAATACACTCCATATATAGCACAGTTTCATTCACCATTTTGAGTCAACAGCCACGATAGCGGCTCTGTGAGGCTACACTTAGGTCCACTGGTGCTGTGACCTCAATGCTAACATCAGCATGCTAAAATGCTCACAATGGCAATGATAATATGTTAACCAGGTAATTTTCATTGTGACTGCTGTCTTATTTTGCCATGGTAGCATTTGCAAATCAGCATTAAATACAAAACACGGCAGCTATTGAAATGATTATTGGTGTGACAAGTATTTAGTCATACAGCAATGTAGTTCTGTTTTTTGGGAATTTGACTGATGGTGGCACTAGATCCGGCAGAGAATGTTAATGTGTGTGCCAACAGTTTTTGAGACAAACCAAAAATCTCAACCTCATGGTGCCTTTAGGGGATCACCAAAGTCAGGAGGATTTATTCTCTGGAGAACATAAATCTACATAATTTCATGGCAATTAGTGGATTCATCAATTAGTCAATCTAGTAAAAAACATAATCAGCAACTATTTTGGGGACCGATTTATCATTTCAGTCATTTTTCTATCAAAATAATGATAACATGGGTAATATTTTCTGGTTCCAGGTTCTTAAATGACAGGCGCTTTTCACTGTCATACATATTTCTCAACTGAATGGCTTTGGGTTTTGGATTATTGGTTGAACAAACAAAGACATCTAAAGACAACTTGGTCACTTTGGATGTTTTCACGCTGTTTCATTTAAAAAGTACACTTTACTTGCTTACTTGAAATACAACTTTCAAACTTGGCCCCTCCTCCTCGGCTCAACGAGACTCAGAGAGCAGCTGGGGTGAAGCAAGCGAGAGAGTGAATGAAGGGGGGGTGTGGTGTTAATGAGAACAAAACAGTGAATCAGAGATATGAAACATTATTTTCTCAATGTTTTATGGTGGTTATGTTCTAAAGCTCAAATAAACACCCCCACATCTCCGCACAGCCCTGCAGGAAGGTGCTGCAATGGCAGACTTTGTGTGAATTTTAGCTGAAGCATATGCTTCATCCTGCTTGGCATCTCTGCACACGCACCCTCGATCAGACGGACCTGCAGCTCATATCCACAGAGCAAAGGAGAGAGACAGAGACAGCGGTGTAACCCGGTCGCTACGTTTTTATAGAGTCCTGACCTAATGCTGATGTTGCCTGGAGGCTACACACCACTACCTAAAGGCTGACATCCAGAAACATCCTGGACAAACCAATATAAGAAGAAAATAAGAAAATAGAGGCAGAGGGCAGGTTCTCTGCAGATACAGACACCAACACACACTGTTGGTGGGTTATAAGCATGGATGGATTACTGAGCAGGCCCACCCAAGGGCCCAAAGTGTCAAGGGTCCTCCTGGACTTCACCTGCAAAATGTCACTCAAATTAACACATAACAAGCAGGAAGAGAGTCAAAACGGCCGCAAAGAGATCCAAAAGAACTACAAAGACACACAAAACGGCTACAAAGAGACACAATACGACTACAAAGACACAAAATGACCAAAAAAGACACAAATATATCTAAAAGAGACACAAAACAACTACAAAGAGACTAAAATAAAATAAGAGCCTAAAAAGCCAGCACAAAGTCTGCGTGTCTTGCTGCTCTGTAGAAGAGGTGGTGGGGCCCTTTTGCATGTCTGTGCCTAGGGGCCCATTTTTACATAATCCGTCCATGACAAAAAGTGATGATTGGGAGGGATTACTTTTGTGTCTATATATATTGTTTGTATTTTTTTAAATGAAAACCCTGCATAGCATGCTTTTAATAGACACAGATGAACAGATTTATCAATAATGAGAGAAAAATTGCTGGCTGCAGCCCTGCAGTAATTTATTTCAGATATTTTCAGATACTTCAGTCTGGCCCAAAGTAGTGGACTGACCAAATAACAGACTGACAGAGCCACCCACAGAGTCGTGCCAAACATTGCAGTCAGAGTGCTGCTAAATTGACTCTAAAAGCTTATTTAAAAAAACAAACATATCAAAAGCCACTAATGCTTCTGATATAATTTCATCCTTTTCCATTAAATTCTCTGCAAAGTTTGATTAACAATGAGCAATGCAGAAGTCTGTACTTCAATTTCCAGACAGCTAAAAGATAACTCAGAAAGCAGTTCCATTTCTGAGGCACCTACTTCTCAACCCCTGACTTGCTCTTGAGAAAAGAGAAGCAGTGTGAGGTTCTACCTCTCACATCAGAGGTGAGAATGAAGTCTGCAAGCACAGCTGCAAAGGTCAGCTTAACTCCTCAGAGCAGGATGACATAACAACCATCCTGGAAATATGAGCTTTAAACCTTTTATCTTGAATTCTCTCAAGATTTTTTTTCCAAATCAACTATAGTTCTTCCTCTGGGGTCCTTTATGAAAAACAGTTTACACATATCAGCATAACACAATCTGCACTGACATGTCATAACCCTGCCAATGTCTTTCCTTTAATTATATTCAGTTTACACTTTAAAAGCTGTTTTTTCACAACACTGCATCTCGCCTGCTTTCCTCGCGTAACAATAAAAAAAATAATTTTCTTATTTTCTCTTAACAGATCAAGATGAGGAGGAGTTTCTGTAGCAGAGAGATGAGAATTGAGTGTGATGGTCTGTCATCTCTGTGCCTCTGCAGACCACCACACTGTCAGGTTAGACAGATATTCTGGGGAACCTGCTTTCATCTACAGCTCTGCAGGCATGTCAAAGCTCTATGTGACCCTCACAGGACAAAACCACACCAGATCAATGCAAGCCATGTGACCACTGGTAGTTTTCATTTTAACATTCCCACAAGTGCAGTGGATTTTATACTCTTAGTCACTACCGCTGTGAAAAAACAGTAACAGGGTAGAAATCTGAAAACATCACAATGACCCTGTGTGTGTTCAAACTGTCTTTTAAATGACATGTATCTGAATACATAATCATTTCCACAGGATGAACTGGAGGCTGCCAACTTTTCCACCTCAGCCAGATGCAAATCAACTGCAATAGTCGGTTTTTATTTTCATACAGAAAAGATAATGTTACTGCTACTGCACCAAAAAGGTACACTATTATTGTTTATCTGTATGCTATTTTAAGATATAAATGGTTCAGTTTAGTTACAGGTTTGGTCTGTTTAAAATCCAGTTAGCTCCTGGGTGTTTATTTAGCTGTTAAGATTTGAAATACTGTGGAGTACCTTGTGGAGTTTTCTTGCAAACAAATAAGTTGGTTTACATTAGGTGTTACTCACCAAAACCATCAGTGTGTATTCTTAAGGCCTAACAAATTATTTCTTTCTGAATAAGACATTTGCAAAGCATCTTTTCAAGTAAATCTTAAATTTTGCTTTCTTTAAATCACCTGACACTTAATGGAATAGTGTGAAACCATTAGCGGGGTGGTGCATGATGTCACCTGCGTGCACGTGTGTCCTCTTGTACAAGCACTAGACAAACAATATATGCACTCAGAAAAAAAAAAAACTCTTAGAGGTCAAAAACACCAGAGTGCATCTTCAATGCAAACATTCACATCGCTGCACAAGCTATTGTGTTAGTTAAATCCAAACGCTAAAAAGTGGCGCCTCTCTACTGTAGCACACAAAGAGCTTTATATGCCTCTTATTTACCTACACCAACACACCAATGAGAGTCTGCCATGCAAAGCCCACCAACATGAGGACAGGAACCGAACAAACAACCCTGCTATCAAGAGCCAACCCACAGCAGCCCAGGTATATCTGCTTTCAAAGGATAGTTAGGATTTTTTAAGTGGGGTTGTATGCATTACCTATCCATAGTCAGTGTATTACATACAGAAGATGTCAGTCGGCACACCCCCAGTTTGAGAAGCGGGCTGGAGTCCAACATGGAAGCTGAGAAATACACTGCTGTTGACAGATGCAGCAGGAACATGTATTGTAGCCACCTAAAAAGCTCGATGACCGAGATGAATGACAGACTTGGGATGAAACCAGACCAATCAAATAGGAGGAGGGCAGGACTGACAACACACTTTACAGACTTAATCGTTTTTACTTGTATAATTTTCCCTGTATATTACACAGACCTCAACTGTTTGTTTACACAACACGTGTTTAAATTTCTGTCATCCAAGTGTGCTTGCAAGGTCGTGAAAGTGAGTAACGTCTGGTATTTGTCAGTATTTTCCAACATGTCTATGGTAAATTTCATGTGTGAGTGAGACGCACACATGAAAATACCGGTATGCATTTCAAACTAATTTGTTTGCTCAGTAAACAGGTGCTGATATCTATGTCATTATGTTCCAGATCACGATGAGACAACACCTTCTTATCAAACATACTGCAGATGACCAAGCCTTAAAAAGGAGGAAGTGTGAGAGTCTGGCACTGTGACTGTAAAAACATCCAGACTGAATTTTAAACGAGTTCAAGCAAATGTCACAAAAAAAGAGTAATTGGAAAATCAGTGCTTGCCTTATAATTTACATGACAATGGTACGATCAGAAACTAGAATTATAGCTTCACAGCTGTATGCTTGTGCAAACCAGTCAAGCTCCAGTTACAGTTCACATCCATGTCTGTGACAACACAAAGGCTTCTTACACATCTCCACCCCGGCAGCACCCAAGATCTATAAGATCAGCACAGCTTCAAAGTGGGCACCCAACATGAGCGTCACCAATAAAGTATCTAACCAAATGTCTCTTCTTTTGTTGCCCAGTTATGATGTTGAGAAATGGCCAGAAATGTGTTGTTGCAGAAGAAGTTCACCTTCTGGATATACAACATCATCACTTCATCATTATGTCCTATTAGACATTTGTCTAACTGGATGCAGTTTTTGGAAAAAGTTAAAAAAAAATACATGAAAAGACACACTAGACACAAGTAAGCAGACAGAACTAATGTGGAGACACTGACGTGCTGATATTACCCTGCCAGTCTCAATGGAATGCAGTGTGAAGGAGTTAGTGTTTCGCTCATCTTAAAAAATGTGGATGTTCTGGCTTTAGCGTGACATTACTGTACTTAGTCATAATGGGTATAGTTTGACTGCACTATAGTTGGATGATGGACAAATGCCATTATGATCTACAGAGGATGTAATAACAACTACACTCACCCATGACAGCGACCTGGTAAAGCGCCCTGTACTTCTGCCCAGGCTGTGTCCCCGGAACAAAATCTCCCAGTCCGATGGTGCACAGCGAGATGAAGCAGAAGTAGATGCCATCCAAGAATGTCCAGGACAGCTCCACTGCGCTGAACACAGCTGCTGGCGCCACAAAGAAGCACAACACCACCAGAACCAGCAGCAACACAAAGTGGACAACAGTGGCCGGCCGCGGCTCCATGCCTGAACGCTGCAGGAGGCTGACGGGAGCGAGGACCAGAGGGTACATGATCCTCTGGACGCAGGCGGTGAGCACCAGCATGGTGAAGGGGACTCCTATCAGGGCGTAGAGGATGGAGAAAGCTTTTCCAGTGTCAGAGAGAGGAGTGGTGTGACCATAACCTGGAGATAAAGAGAGAGGAGAGGGATGTTGGAGGAAGAGGCGAGGCGCAAGACAAAAGACAAAGATGAGGATCATTTAAATAGTGATACACTGGCCACAAAAAAAGTGATACCTGCATTTGCATTTACAATTACTGTTCATAAAGAGGACCAATTGTGCTCATTTTCCGGTTCATGCTCATATTTTGGGTTCAAGCTAAAACGTTAAAAAAATGTTAACATGGCTTTATGTTCAAAAAACACTTTATTTTCCTCAAACAGGAACACCTATATTCACCCTCTGTCTGAGATGCTCTGTTTTAGTACCAGTCTTTGTAGGCCCTCCCTCCCAAAAAGCCCAGTCTGCTTTGACTGATCAGCGTTTAGGGTCCTCAGGCAACTGCACCATCACTGCAGATGAGGAATGACTTTAATGGAGTATGGCAACACTTTCTTTCACCAATAAAAGTGTCTAAACCATAATCTTCACAACTGGACCTGTTCCAGCAGGAATCTGATCCGAAATCTGGGAGAAATTAACATCAGCAACCAAGGTTACATGTTTCCCTGAAGTTAGCATATAGCTCCATGTAGCAGTGTACGTAATAATAACACTTGCTGTAGCATGCCTAGTGCAGATAACCACATAAAGAAATCCGTCACGTGCTGATAAAATTCTTGTAAACAGAGTATTCAGAACCGTTTGAAACCTGAGGTTTTGCTCACGGGGATTACTTTATCATACATTTACTCAATTATTTGAAACTTTGTCTGCGTTTAATTTGAACATCAGACATTGTAATATTATATATATGGCAGAAAATAGGGAAAAGCACAATAAAGCCTTGAGCCATGAGAATCCTGACAGGCAGTTCTTAACCTTAATTTCCATTGAGTCTTTTGGAGTTGCTATAGGGTGGCTTTGGCAACCAAAAATAATTTGTGTTTCTAGTGCAATCAGCATTTTAAACTGAAAAACTAAACTCTTGCTAAACTGGGTCTTATTGTATAAATGCTTTGAATATTTGTATTTTTACTAGTGCATTGTATCGTATTTAATACTTTGTCATTCATAGTTTTTGTTCTGTATATTTTGCTTTTATGTTCTAGTAAAATAAATACAAATTTCCATTTTAGTGGAATTTTTTATCATATTCAACTGTATATCAACATCACTTCCTTCAAAAGCTGTGTAACAAAGACATTGTTTCTGGATGGACACAATACCATTGAATTTATGTCATTTTAAAATTCCATCCACCTCTACTGTATTGGAGGGGAGGCAGAAATCTCAGAGAGCTACATTTAAAAACCTGGAAGAAAAATCAACAAAACTGTTAGCTGTCTAGATAAAAAGAGAGATACAGAGGAATATATGTTTTTGTCATTTAAGCCCCATGGTGTATGCACACAGCGACAGCTGCAGACAACATGATGGCTGCAAAGTTAGAGGTTCAAGTGAAACATCTCCTCTATATGTCTGCAGGAATAGTAGTAGTGTCCCAGGTGATCGAGCTGCAGCCAACTTTTCTTTTCAAAAGCACTGACAAACAGCAGCTGTGGTCAGTATCAGGACACGAATGGTGGAAGGAAGAAAATAAAACCAGGGCTAACGGCACAAACTACTCAGTGAATATTTGTTTAACCTACCCACAGGGAGACATCCTCTACCAGGCAGCAATGAAACTACTGTAACAGAAACATGCCTCTGACTGGGCCAGATCTCAACTCAGTCTATTCTGTCACATAGGAAAAGTGATTTACGGTAACAACACACTATAAAAATATAATCAAAACAATACAGCTGCTGTAAAGAAAGAATACAAAAAAGCACAATCAACTCTCACACATAAAACTGCCACATTGATCCACACAGTCAGTCAGTCAGTTGATAAGACCTGACAGGGAAACAGTGCAGCTAAAAAAACCTGCAAGTGTTTGCACAAGAAGATCATATAACATTATTAGATGTGCAAGTTCCTGTTTACTAGGTTTGTGAGTTGACGTCCTTTGAAATGGCTGCAGTGAGTTGGCTCCTTCAACTCAGTCGATTGCTGTGTAGGATCACAAACTAGGCTGCTACAAAAAAGCCTAATTACAGCTGCAACTGCACAAAATCATCATTTTACTGCACACAACAAAAGAACACAGCTTGCACAGAAATAACACACAGCTGCACTTTAGTGCAGAGAGCAGAGTGGTTTCTTACAGTATCTGCAGCAGGAAATTACAGTTGAGTGCGAGGGCATAGGTTTCCTTTCAGCTCTGGGTGAAATGGGGGGTTTGTTGAGCATCAAACAATTTCACCTATGGTTGTGCGACATATATTGTATGCATGTAAAATGTCTTTTGCAATTGTTCAACAGAATGAAGAGATACTGGATCTCAATGGAGCTATCCTGGGTATGCTTTATACTGGGGTAAATAATGTCATTGGGAACAGTACAAAGCTTTCTTTGTCAAAGTCAGCATGAAGGTTATTATCCATCATTACCAATACAGAGGCGCTGAGACCAACACAAACACAGTGAGACGGATGTAACTCTGAAATCATGAGACTTGTGTTTGACTACAAAAGCATGAGATGGGTGAGAAGAATTGTGCAAAATGTTTTTGTTGACAGCGACTGAGCAGATATCTGATGGTATTATATCAGTGCTGCTGTGGACCTTGAGACTCCTGTCTGGGGAGATAGCACAGGCTTTCTTTTGTGCAGGGTTGGCAAAGTTGAGGTCATGCTTCAAAAACATATTGATAAAGCTCAGCCTGATTCTTCACGTCCGTCCTGACACCAAATACATGAGGTCACTGAAGACTGAAATGGTGATGCCCTTCAACAGCAGGGCACCTAGTACATTTTGAAGTGGTGTTGCTCTTTCAGGGGTTTAACAGTAGAGCTGCAACGATCATTGATTTGTTGTCAACTATTACATTAATCTACAAACTACCATCAAATTTGATTATCATTTAATCAGTTTGAGTAATAAAAAAGTCAATAAGAAATTTCCAGCTTCTTAAATGTGGAAATTTTATGTTTTCTTTACACTTCTATGACAGTAAACTGAATATCGTTGGGTTGTGGACAAAACAGGACATTTGAGAATGTCATTTTGGGATCTTGGAAACACTGATCGACATTTTTCACCATTTTGTGCACAAAAACATTTGTGAATTCATTGAAAAAAATAACTAACAGATTAATTGACAATAAAAAAAATCATCCCTATTAAACCAATTAGACTGCAGAATTTAGTGTGAGTCCTCTAAAGCCGAACAAGCACAAGTTCAGCTCCAACAACAGCTAACCTGATGTACAAAGAATTTATTGTGAAGTCTATCCAACACAGAAATTTAGGGAAACCCCATTCAGTGATGCTCAGTTAATTCTTTCACTGTTTCATTTTTGGTTTGAATGGATTTCCCTGTTAAATGACTAATTTCCAAGGAAGGTTTGTTTTATGGCAACAGACATGGTGTCATTTACAAGCTACTTTCCCTTTTAATTCTCACTACTTAATAGCTTACATACATTCAAGACAAAATTAACATTTTATTATCATTTTCTTGTCAGATGCATGACAACTGTATACTACTTAGGCTCCATTTAGTGCCTTAATGACACATGATACGATGGAAGTTCCTATCTGGAGGCTATTTTAGAGACATGCAATCGGTCTAGACACAGATTAGACACACAAAGTCAATGTTCTTTGTTGTGTTCAGTAAATTTCTTTCAGGTCAGGTGTTGTGACTGCTGATCTTTTCACCTCTGTGAGGGCAAAATCTGTCCTATGTCTTTAAAGTAAAACAATGAACGAACCAAGCAAGCCTGTCTTAAAGGTTTTTAACCATGAGTAAACCTATGGAGCGTGCCCAAAAGCATGGTCGGATTATGAGACGATGGGCACAGAAATGCAAAAGGCCCCACCACCTCACCTACATAGGACAAATACACACAGGCATTGTGCTCCTTTTGTTGTTTATCTTCCTTTTGTAGATGCTTGTAGATGTTTTTGTAATTTTGCGCCTCTCAGAGGTCTGTTTGTGTCTTTTGGGGGAATTTTGCATCTCTTTGCTGTTTTTTGTGGCTCTTTAAAGTAATTTTGTGACTTTTTGGTTGGTTTGTGTCTCTTTAAAGTCATTCTGTGTCCCTTTGAATCCCCCTAACAACTTTCTAGTCGATGACATATTAATTTGACTGATATTTTGCAGGTGAAGGCCACAGGGGCCCCTGACACTTCGGGCTCCTGGGCATGTGCCCGGTAGGCCTGTTCAGTAATGTAACCCATGGCATGAGGGCAAAGAAAAAGAAGACTGCCAGCTAGCAAACATGTATACCATACAGACTTTAAAATATTCAAATAAAAACTGCTTCTCATATTTCATAAGGAAAGAAATGCATAAAACATGTTTGTTCAGGCCTCAATCACATACATTATATTTATATTAAATGTAATGAATTAATGTCCCTGTACAACAAAACACCACAGGGCACCTTAAATTCACAATGACTATTTTTAGTTTTCCACCGTCTTTAAGGTCATTCTGTCTTCATGTGTTCATTTTACATCTCTTTTTGATTGTTTTGTGCTGCTCTTATTTTGTGTCTCACCTTCCACCCCTGAGTTGATCAGAGAAGTTGTAAACAAGTTTCACCAAACATTTAAACAGGAAAATATTTTAAATAACTTCCCAATCTGTCCATTATAAACTTCCCCAGTCGGATTTTTCAGAACTTTATGGTTCCACTTTAACATACTGTACCTATTGTGGTTGTGCAGTGAGGGGTTTTTGTAACACATAAGTGACATTTTGTGTGTGTTCCCTTTTGGTTTTACCTCCAGACAAAAGGTTGAGATAAGAAACTGAAAACCTGTGTGATCATCTGACTGCTTGTGCTCTTTATCTTCAACATGTTTATGATAGCATTTAAGGAAGTGTCACGTAAGGAAACACATGCAGTATTGTGAAAGGAATTCATGCATCACATCGAGCTAACACACTTCTCCTGAACACAAAGGTCATTTCTCATCTGCTTCATGCATGAGTTTGCACATCCCATGTGAGTGTCAGCATGCCTGCAAATGTGACCATGTGTTTTCATAGTAGTTTGCTTAAATAGCACAGAAACTAGCAATAACAGCCTCCAGGAGCCTCTCTGTGATTTTACAACGATGACACTGCAGTATTTTGGAACTGAGTCCTGGTTGCTTATTCAGTGGGAGTGCCTGTTAAAACTTCTCAAATCCAAGTCAAGTCATAGACTCCATGAGAAGATCGCAAGTCATAATAGCAGTCTCATGTAGGAACTATTTTCTGTCTACCAAACTACTTCCTCCAACCGTATCCTGCGGAGAAGCAAGTGTGCATCTATTCATGGATGAGAGGCTCGTGCCTTATGACAGAACAAGATGTAAACATTAATAGTGTCCTCCTCAGCTGAGCTGTAACATTAGCTAGCTCTGTGGTGCTAGGTGAACTAGCAGTGGATGCACGCTTCCTTCTGCACTGTGATATGGTTGGCAGGTGTAGTTTGCTAGAAAGAAAATAGTTCCCACATGCAACTGCTCACAACAAGGTCTTTTCTAGACAAAGCACCGCTTAATTATTGTTTTGAGGGCGATTCTGCAGCTGAAACTTTAATCAATGTTATGTAATGAAATCAAAAAATACAGTTGCTTTATTTCCTGACAAGCAGTTAACTTTTCAAACATGCTGCACTTGTAGGCCCTCCCTGCATCACTCTATGTTTTGCCTCAACATCCTGTTTAAACAGGAAATACATCTAATTAGGGTCACAGGATATCGGTTCATTGTGACCTTTAAGATGACAAATAAGGCGATAGATACAGTTTCTGTCATACCATTAACTGACTAACTGGGAAGTACTGATAGAAGAATTAATACCACTCAAACAGCAACTGCTCTGTGGCTCTTTTGCTCCTGTTGCACTGGGCGATTCTCACAAATTTATGTGTGCAATTAAATGTCGAGCAGGGTGTTTTAATACAGCGTGCAAGCGCAGAAAACTTTCTCATATGAGGAGTCATGTTCTCAGTTAGGTAATGGATAAGACCTGTAAAAATAAACTTGCACTATTATGTGAAAGAAAATTAAGGTTCTGTTGGTTAACTTAGTGATAAAATGTAGAACAGACAACAGAAACACATGATTCTATTAACAAAATAAAAATAAACTGACAAAAAAATAAACTCTTATGACCATGCCACTGACCCTCAGGCTTTTAGTGCAACGACTGCAGACACAGTAATGACAAGGCTTGGTTATCCAAGTTGTCAAGAAATCAAACATCTCTAGATACACACCTAATACCAACAGATCACAAGATGGGTTAGATTTTAAAGACTGGCCTGTGGTTCTGTGCACCACACTAATGAAGTCAACTACATCACAGCTTTAAAGCCATTTAATATTGCAGTTTCATACAGCTGAGGGGCTTGAGAGAAACGCTGGATCCTACGTTCCCCATGGTGCAACTTGACATCGTCTTTAATTACACTCCCTGCATGGAAAACACCAACACAGTTTGTAAAGCAGGCTCTCTGTTATAAATTTGAAGTCTCCACGCCCAATCCAAAATAAACCTGGGGACATCTTCAAAGTTATTTTCTCAGACTTTGGAAGGCTCCTGACAGAGCCACAGCAGACTGAATAGTAGCTGTTCCAATACCGACATCAGTTGCTAAAATGACTCCCTAAAAAGCTAGATCAGGTATCAGCCAGTACACAAGTTTATAAACCCATTCAATACTATGTAATTTTTCAATAAACCTAACTGCCCCAAAGTCAGACATGTAATAGCTGAGCTCAAACTACCCAACTTAGTATTTTTAGAATATCTCCAGAACACTGTGGTCTAGACTCTTTAAATGGCCTCTGCTTTGTCTTGGCTAGCTTCTTGACATGGAAATGGGTTAGCCGTATACAGCTGCTACTTATTTATTTTAACACAATGGCATTGGCTCGGCACTTGGCATTGGCCGATATGCAAGTTCAGGTATATATAAGGAGAACAGAATGTCATGAGCAGAATCACCCCTTTAGAGTCAGAGGCACTGTTTCCTCTGTGGAACCTTCAAGTTTTACATGCTTAACTATGAGGTGAGGTGAGTTAAGATTAATTGTCGCCTTGGGAAAACTTTTCTTAGGTTTGCATCACTGCGTTACTGAACATCATCTCCAAACAAATGCAGGCAGCTTTCTTACCCTCACCTATACATGGAAAAGCCAATGTTCACATGTAAAACCAGTTACACTGTAACTCAGCTAGAAAGTATTTCACATTACAAAAGAATATTCATTGTTCAACAGTACAATCAACTAGTTTTGCACAAGTAAACCATACTATAAAATGCTCTGGGATAATGTCAAGTTCCAGCTTACTGCTGCTATTTGAAATATCAAGCAAAGATGGAACAAATGACCTTTCAATAATGGGTTAGTCTACGTTATGGAACTCTAAACCTAAAGATGATGCGGGTGTAGACGTGTGTGGTTGTGCAGGTGTGTTAATAGTTCAGCGACACCACAATATTACTGCTATAGGTGACCTGGCTGGTCCCTCAAAAACCTCAGTAATGTAAGAATACCCTGCTCTCACCCAGCTGTACTTCCTGTCTCATCCAGGTCAGGCGCCCACATACTGCTCAGTGGGTGTTCAGACCACAGCATCACATAGAATATAACTGAGTCAGAGCACCACTGTCACTGAAGTTATAATCATCCCATTTATCTGCCACCTGCCTTATAATTCCACAATAAAAGTCCCATGAAGCCCATGAACGATTTTGACCAAATACCTCAATATCTATATTGCACCGATATGTGATCGAATAATCATCACTCGTGGATATTATGACTAGGTGGGTAAAGGAAAATAGTACAACAGCTAAAACAGTCTGGCAAGTTCAGATAAAGACTGCAATGCAGCCTTAAAAGCTAGGAAAAGACAACACCTACGATTTTACGATATTCAAAATCTGAGACAACATCTGGTCTCATATCACAATATCAATATATCTTTAGATTGCCCAGCCCTTCCCTGACCCTTTCCTCTGATCAGTAAGGTTGTAACGATACATCAACCTGAACGATGTTTCAATTCCATCCAATATCATCAATACAAAGGAAAAACGTCACACATATTGTGATCTCTTAGATACACCTCTATGTTTGAAATTCAAAATTCAAATTCTGTCCAAGCACACCTCCTTCCTAAACATTGGAACACTGCTAGTGGCCTTGCGCCAGGCAGACAATGGCAAGCAGTGTCAAAAAAGACACTGAGGCTATTTACTGATATTGTCTAATATTGATCGAATTGAATCGGATCAAAATTGTATTGTGGAAGACTTTATCATAACAGCATGTTTAGCCCAAAGAATCAATATAATAGTAAAAGTGGGAAAAATGTACACCCCCACTGAGCAAGAGAAGTAATTGTTTCACATTTGTAGCCCACTGTATTGGTAACTCTTGACCTTTTTGGTGTTACCAACCACCACAGACAGCCAAAGGAGCTCTTTACTGTTTACTGTAAACATGGACAGTAAACACAGAAAGCCAAGACAAATGTCTGGAGGGACAGATGAAATACTGTTGGTGAACACTTGCTGAGGATGAGAACTAAAGATGTTGGGATGCATAGCAGCCTGTACAAACACTGGTAACTGAACTTCTTTTCTCTGTCTCTTGGCTGACCAGCTTGGGGATCCATTTGCAAATGGATTCTGCAACAAAACTCCAAACTCTCTAAGACAAGTTCGCTCTTTGTGAATTCATCTCCAAACAGCCACCACCGTGCGCAGCGCTGGGGATTTTTCAGGACAACGAGGACGAAGTGATCGCTTCATGAATCAATGAGTACCTAAGACACGTATTTTCCCACGGGCTGTGTTTTTTCCTGACTTATCTGTTTTCATCTTAACTGACTCAACCTGAAAGTCACACAGCTGCAACTTGTCTGTCCATCCATGACACGTGGCAAAATAACGCCATAAAGTTATTATCTGTATCTGACTTGTGTAGTTTATCTCTTTTGTTCATAGTTAGGGCGCTATGTCACTCTAATGTCTAATATTGTGCTGTGCCACTCTACAAGGGATTTTTATGTCTTCTTCATGATGTTAGTTTTGCGTCCTGCGCAAAGACGCCACCAGGTGACTTCTTGGTAAAAAGTTTTGTCTGAACTCACCGACAGTTGTGACAAGAGTGTTGGCGAAGAACATGGAGGATGCCAGGTCCCAGTTGGAGGTGACGGTGGAGTTTCTGAGGACGGAGACGCCGTACTTGTTGGCCGTTAGGACTTTGACCAGAAAGTGCTCCAGCGACGCGCTGCTGACGCAGCTCTCGTTCAGAAACTCCTGCTTCAGGGCTTCCATGTCATGTCGCAGCTTATCCTCCACCGGCCGCTCGATGCTGGAGAAAACCAGCGCTCCGAACAGCAGGTAGATGATATAAAACACAATAAAGCCTGTAAGCAGCAGCCACGACCTGCTTACAGAATGCATGGTTTGTATGTCTCCGGGATTAGCATCAGTGGAGCGGCTCGCCGGGGCTTCCCTCTCTGTTTCACTGACCGCTTTCCTTCCTTTTCCTCTCTGTGTGGGGCCTGTTTTTTGGGGGCTGTCCTAATTGAACTTGAAGCCCTCCTGTTTAACGCATCCTCCTCCCACTGTACACACAGCAGGGTGTGTTCATCTCAGTGTCCTAGAGGCGCATCCTGGATCCTGGAAAAGTTTCCAAGAGCGTGTATTCAGGTGTCACTCACAAGCTTCTGTCACTCGGGATTATTGCTCTTTTTATGTATCTCTCCTCAATTATAAATCTGAGGCACCATTCTAATAAAGTTGTGGAGGTGTTGTTGTTTTAATGACATTTTCTTTCCCTCTGAAATAAAAAACAATGAAGAAACATATTTCCTTACTTGTCTTGGAAGACCCATGGATGGATTATCTGTCTGCATGTGTTTTGTTTGTTTTGATATTGTCTGCCTGTGTCTTGTTTTGTACTTGTCTGTTGTATGATTTGTAGTTGTGAGGTTTTTAAAAGTCTTACTGTGTCTGTGTTGTGTAGGTACCTGTCTTGGGACTACGGATGAAATTTAGCATTTATGCTAAGTCTGACGCATTTACATTGATGTTTATTGCATTGATGTTGATTAATGTGCATTGTCCCAATTCAATAAATAAATAAATAAATGAAAAAAAATATTGATGGGGCCTAACAGGCACCAGCCGAGGGGCGGTTGGGGGGTCCATTAGGCCTTCACCTGCAAAATATTGCTAAAATGAACACAAACTGATCAGGAAGGGACTCAAAATGCTCACAAAGAAAGAGACAACACACACAAAACAACCACAAAGAGAAACTAATTTACCTCAAAGAGATACAAAACAACCACAAAGAGACACAAAATGACTACAAAGAGACAAAATGACTACAAAAAGGGGCCAAACAAGCACAAAGAGATACAAAATAACTACAAATTGACACGAAATGACCAAAATATACACAAAATTACCTTAGAGAGTTACAAAATGACCAAGATGAGACACAAAAGATGAAAAAGGATGCAAAGGAACTGTAAGGAGACACAAAATGACTACAAAAGGGACAAAACAACCAGAAAGAGACATAAAATCTTTCCCTCTGAAATTACAAACATTTAAAAAAGACTTATGACAAATTTCCCCAAAGTATGTGGAAGATAACCAGGAAGAAACATATCTCCTTACTTGTCTTGTAAGACCCATGGATGGATTATTGATCATGCCTAACAGGCACCAGCCAAGGAGCCCAATGGGTTAGGGGTCCACCAGGCCTTCACCTGCAAAATGTTGCTAAAATTAACATAAACTGATCAGGAAGGGACTCAAAATGCTCGCAAAGAGACAAAATGACTACAAAAAGGAGCTAAACAACTACAAAAAGATACTAGCTCAATACAAATTGAGAGGAAATGACCAAAAGAGTCACAAAATTACCTCAAAGAAATATAAAATGACCAAGATGAGACACAAAAGATGAAAAAGGATGCAAAGGAACTGTTAGGGGACACACGATGACTACAAAATGGACAAAACAACCAGAAAGAGACACAAAATAACTACGAAGAGACACAAAATTACCCCAAAGTGATACAAAACAACCACAAAGAGACACAAAAACTCAAAAATATGCATAACTATGACAAAGAGATGAAACAAAACAAACCAAAAAAGAGGCAACACCACCACAAACTCTGTGTGTCTTTCTCCCGTGTAGGAGAGGTGGTGGGGCCTTTTGCATAACTTTGCCCAGGGACCCATTATTTCATAATCTGCCCATGTAAGGAACCATTAGCAAAGTTAGAGTTTTATTATCAGGTTTGTTCATCTTTCTATTAATCTTACATTATTTTATATTTCAATTAAGCTCTTATTTTCTTGGCTTCATCCAAGATGTCTGTTATAACACTACAATTGCTGTTTTCATGGATGTATTATGTGAAAATGGGCCCCTGGGCACAGATATGCAAAAGGCCCACACCACCTCTCCTACATAGCAGCGAGACACACAGAGTTTGTGCTGGCTTTGTTGGCTCTTTTGTTGTTGTTGTTTTGCATCTGTTTGAGGTATATTTGTATTTTTTTGTCATTTTGTATCTCTGTGAAGTTCCTTTGCATGTCTTTGTTGTCATCTTGTGTTTCTTTAAAGGTTAATTAGTGTTTCTTAGAGGTATATTTGTGGCTACTTTGGTCATTTTGTGTTGCTTTGTAGTTTCTTTGCATCTCTTTATGGTAATTTTTACACTCTTCCTGATTGATATGTGTTACTTTGACTGACATTTTGGGGGGCCCTGACAGTATTGGCCTCCGGGCATGTGCCCGGTAGGTTTGTACAGTGTTGGCTGCTTTAAGCCCTTTCAGGAGTTTTAGGTTTTTACCTTCATGTTTTCTTTTCCAGATGCGGCCCACACCCTTTCTGTGATGTGGTTCTCATCTGGCTCTGACATGGCTGAGTTCTAGTAGCCACACCCAGATTGAGTCATCAGCATCACTCTGCACGATATCTGGGCCTAGAGAAGGTAAAAGATGTGGGCTGCAGTCAGATGCTGCCTGTGTTCCTTGTAAATCTACTTGAAACTCAGCTACATGAAAGCAGTCGATGAAGCCTGCTGAATTATTTTACTCATCTATGCAATTGTTCACTAGTGTTTTTGCAAGTTAAGTGTCTTCCAGAGTTTCTTCAGTCACTGAGTTGTAAATTGACCTTAAAGAGCCCTGGTGTGGGTCAGTGGAGAGTTCCCATGATGTCCATGATGACCTAAATGATTTTCCACAGCTGTTAATGCCACTGAGAAAAATATAGTTCTGTAGCACAGACACCGAGACATTGCAAAATTGGTGTGAAATTGGCAAAATTCATGCATGTTAAGTACAAAATATTAAGTATGGGCAGCTTCATTATGAATATGTTTACATGGACTGGGCTTTCACATCAGCTGTTAGAATGCAGCATCATTTTATCCACTGAGCAGCATCAGTTTGAGTTATTAGGGAAATAAGGTCTGGAGTTTGGATCTCTGTCCTTATTCTTTCAATATGGACTTATGTGTTTGCATCGGTTTCCTCCAAATATGAAAATCCAACATACAGTGAAATGTCAGTTATAATATATTCCAGCTGATAATCTTGAGCAAGTCACTAACCTCAGAGCCTGAGTAAGTTGCTGGGTGCTGTGCCGTGGTTGCACACTGAATATCAATATTAATTTCTTGCCAAGAGTAAAATGAGAAAGTCCAAGAAAAACACATGAAAATTTTCTTGTTCATACAGTAAAACCGTTAGTTTGCCTAGTTTACTAATAAACTCGGAAAAAGCAGGAAACAGCTAGCCTGTCTCTGTCCAACAGTAACAAAATTTTCCTGTTAGCACCTCAAAAGCTCACTCATGAAAACATGATAGCTTGTTTGTTCAGCTTGACAAAAACAGAAATGTAAAAACAACATGTTGTGGTTATGTGCCACACTATTTCTCATTGTTGTTACAGTGAGATTAAAGGGGCAGTTCAGCCCCAAATGGAAAATACATATTTTCCCTCATATCTGTAGTGCGTATAGTGTATTTATTAGTCTAGATGATTTTATATTGGCCGTAGAGATGTCTGCCTTCTCTCAGATATAATGCAATCAGATGGCATTCATCTTGTGGTGCTCAAAGCAACAAAAAACACATTTGTAAACCTCAACAGCAATGTCTCTTTCCAGGAATTATGACTGGGTTACACTATATGATCCACTGACCCTGTTGTGAGCAGTTTCATTGACTATTTTCTTTCTACCGATCTACACCTGCCAACCGTATCAGCGTGCCGAAGGAAGCACGCATCTACTCATGATCCAGAGGCTTGTGCTTGTGACAGCGCAGGATGTCAAGCTAGCGGTAGATGTAAACATTACTGGCGTCTTCCCCGGCTAAGCCACAGTGTTAGCTAGCTCAGTGGTGCTAGGTGAGCTAGCAGTAGATGCACGCTTCCTTCTTCACTGTGATACGGTTGACTGCTGTAGTTTGGTAGAAACAAAAATAGCTCCTACATGAAAATGCTCACAGCAAGATCTATGGATTATCTTGAGTAACCAGGCCATAATTTTTGGAGAGTTTTTCAAATGTACATTTTTTTGCCACTTTGAGCTCCACAAGCAGTGGAATGCTTTCTAATTCCAGGATATTGGAGATGGTCCATATCTCCAACACTTGGCAACTCTACCAAAACAATTTACACTGATAAATGGCAGTACATGTAAGAGGGAAAATATGTATTTTGGGGTGAACTGTCCCTTAAAGTAAAGTATATTTTATTTAAGTAGCCCAATATCAAAACTCACACTTAACCTCAGGGGGCTTTACATTTAGTACAGCGTATGACACCCTCTGTCCTTACACTCCTGCAGCAAGGAAAAACTCCCCCAGAAAACCTTTAAGGTGAAACTCAATGGAAGACACCTTCTATGTAATATTATCTGTATAGGCTTGGTTGTGTGTGTATAATACCATCCATGTGTTGTATGTATGTTTTTTGGTTTATGTCTGTTCTATATTGTATTGTGTTTCAGTTATACTGTATTGTGTTTCTATTATATTTTGTAATGTTTTCATGCTATGGACTCTTGGGAGAATAGCCCAAGTGGGCTAAAAGAGATCCAAATAAACAAACAAACAAAACACCTCAGGAAGAGCAACAGAGGAGGGACCTGTCTCCCAGGACACACACACACATCATATATGAATGAATGAATGAATGAATGAATGAAATTTTTATTTTCGTGTCATGCCATCCTTATGGCCCATCCCATATGGGATTATATAACACATCTCCTATTATACAAAAAAGAAATCAACAGTCCTTTCTGTCTCTAATACAGCAAACTGTAATACTACATACCACAAAGATACACCTGCTGAATGTACATACAGGAATAAATATAATGTGTACAGTGTGTATGAATGCCATGTGTACAGAATAGACCAACATAATGAAATTACAATGCAGACAGTCAATATGACAAATTAATACATGGAATGTGAAGAGGAAACCAGTCGAAACTTCAATCATAAAACCTAGCCCTCGAGACCCAACCCTAAGCGGCAGACATTAGAGTAATATTGATCTTTTCATTCAGCTCTCAGCAAGAAAGGGAACAAGCTTTTTTCCCAAATGTGAACTTTTCCTTTTGGTTGAGCTTAAGGAAACTTCAGTTCCTGTTCACAGGAAGCTTGGATTTGAATACCTGACTGTTCGGGCTGTAGCCTGCCACTTGTTTTCACAGACAGAGGTTGCTAGGCACAATAAAACACCCTCAGCATGCTCCGTTAGTTTCTCCTGGAAGTAATCGCTGTCTTGTTTGTGGTGTTTATGTAAAAGGCCGTCTGACTCATGCAGTGTAAATGGTGTGGCCAGGGCAGTCTGCTGCCCATAGGCCTGTTCTCTACCATGCAGTACAAAGCACTGTTATCACGGTGCAGCAGGCAGGCAGCTGCTCTGACTCAGCAAATAAAGTGCTTAACTCTCTCAAGACCACAGAGTTCCTTAAATGATCTCCCTGAGGAGAGACAGGGCTTTTCATTCAGCAGTACCAGTCCATGTCTTCAGCCTTTGATAAAGTGAAATTTCCTGAGCAATTCTGCAGACAAACCGCCTAACCTGCAAATGAATATATATATATATATTTTTATTTAAAAAAATGCTAAACTTGGGCACTGTATACGTAGTTAGCGTATGATATATATCAATACAAATCTATTGGTTATAGTATCACTCATATCACTCACGCTGAACTTTAGCCAAGTTCAATATATACCTTCTAAATGTCTGCACAAAAATGCATGCTTTACATAACATGTTGTTCTGAGTAACAGTGAAAGATGTCACAATGTGTGTTATTTAATCTGTTTGTCTGCCTCTGTGTATTGATAGTTAAGAATAAAGGTGCTGGTTTGCCTTCAAGCTAAAAGTTTAGGCTTGTGACCAGCTTATCAACTGTTTAGAACTTTTAACAAAATAATGTTTTTGACCCACTTCTCTTACAAAATGCATCCAGTTTGGTACATAGCATATACAGTATTTGGATAATTTATTTAATGTCTTGTGTTATTTTGCTATGACTTCAACAACAGGTGTCTCCTAGATGCATTTTGCAGTAGCAGCATCAAGTCTGAGTAATCCTGCAAAATTTGATGGAAAAAGCAACAGTATGCTGAATTTTAAATGCTCATGATTCTTTGCTCATGAGCTTGACCCTAATGGAATTTTGCAAAAAAAAACTGTATTCAAAGTCAGAATACTTCTGGACAGAAATGTTCTCCAAAAATCAGCATGATTGTAATTACTACGCTTGACAACAAATCCTTGCTGTCAGATACAATAAAATTAAATTGATTTAAATTTTAAACAACACATTTAGAGAAATGTTCTGCCTCATGATTTTCACTGGTGCTATTAGTTCGACATATCACAGCATTTTAATTTCTGATCATTCCCCTCTCCCAATGGAAATTAATTTTAGTCTTCATGCACGACCCTATAACTGGATACAGTGGCGGTTCCAGCCTAACTGGTGCCCTGCCCCCCCCCCCCCCCCCTTTCAGGAAAGGTGGATAATAGGACAAGGAACAGATGATAAAATTTTGGTGGGGATCGGTTGAAGCAAAGTGGATAAAATAATAAATAAAGTCTATCGTCTGACAGCCTCAGCAGCAATAGCAATTTCTAAAGACGGTGAAAATAACGCCATCTGGTGGCCGGAAAGCACGTCTTGTTCTACTTGCTAAATGTTGTAAGTCTGAAGTTGAAAAAGAAAGTGAAAAATACAAAAAACATTATATTTTGTGTTGGTACAAAATAAAAACGAAAACATAACCTCCTTGGCGGAGGTAATAAATGCACCACAGTGTCTCCATGGTGAAGGCATATATAACCTAATAATGATAGTGAAAACACATAAATATATATATAGGCCTATTGTAGCGTCCGCCAGGACGTGTGGAAAGTATGACGCAGTTATTCGGCAGACCACCGTTTATTACTGAACAGTACAGGTTACTGTTGGCCTTAACCACGCCAAAACAACCAACAAACAAGAACTTAGCTGTAACTCCAACTGTGCACTCCTGCTCTCTCCTCCAGCTCGCTCATACACACACCAGCCCCCTCACACATTGCCCTCATTCCCGTCACACTCGCACCCCGCCCCCTACCTATACTCATTCAATCCCAAACATGCCATTAACTCACAGAACACTGACATTATAACAGTACATTTACTGCAGGGTCGCTACATATATATACATATATATGATGTGTATAGGCTACTGTGTATTGTTTTTCGGCACTACCTTGTTTTCTATAGCTGATGTAAGGTGAATTGCTCCTGTGTGGGATCAATAAAGTTCTTATCTTAGCCATCTGAGAAGATCAAATACATTTTGGTGCCTAACTGTTTCCCAAGTATATTGGTGTGTGTGTGAATGAATAAACGAGAGGCATTAACATAAATTTCTTTGGAGAAAGGCGTTTTATGAAATTAAGTCCATTCACTTGTATTAGTTTACAGCGCAGCCTTGCCACATCCAATATGGCGGCGACGTTGACGTACGGCTCAGCACTCGATGCGGCGTCTACATATATATGTCTATGATCTTGTACCAAGCTTCTCCTAAAAGAGATAGGCGGAGGCAACTCTCTGATATAGAAGCTGAGCTAGCTAAGTGAGAACATTCCTGTCGAAGCTCCAACTCTGAAGACACATTACAAGCAATTTTGAAAATAAAGTAAGAATATAATCATACTATATACATATATATATATATATATATATATAATATACCCATTGGTAGCTTCGTCACTTTCTACCTATGCCAATCCTCAATGCCTTTGTGCAGTTTCACATAGATTGACCACGTCAGTGAGTAGAAAAACGTGGGACAGACAGAATGACTGACTGACAGAATGACACACTGACAGTTTCCATGATTATGTACAGCATACCATACCATGACTTAGTCATACCAAAAATGAGGAAAAAAAAACAAACAAAAAACATTGGTCCACAGGGGGAGCCACGGCGATCAGTCGCATTTTAGCCATTTTGAAGCATTTTTCTGTTGTTATAGCGCCACCCAGTTGCCAATTAGAGTTAAATTTCTCCAGTCACCTTGAGGCGTCCTGTTCTACATATCTACCAAGTTTAGTAAAAATCAATACGACTGTTAGGCCTAGATAAGAAATGAGCTCTCTAGCGCCCCCATTTTGTTTGATGGGGTCAATAATGGAGGGGTCCCCTCAGATTATGTGTGGTCATATGCCTACAAAGTTGCGTGGTGATGGGTGAAACCCTTGAGATGTTCTACACCTTTATGTGATGAGCCACGCCCTCCGCAATATTCATTGCCTTATAGAAGCTCAGTTTTAGTAAGTTTTCCAACTTTTGCCAAGAGGGAACTTTAGATATTGGTCCCTAGATTATGTTCACCCAGTTTCATGCAGATCGCTCAAACTTCCTAGGAAGAAAAAAAATGGCAGAAAATCTGTATAACCGGAAGTTATGGGTTCTTGAGGCAAATGTGTTCCTCATGAGGAGAGGCATCTCTGTGCAAAGTTTCATGTCTCTACGACATACGGGGCATGAGATATGCCCATTCAAAGTTTGCAATTTCAATTGGTTGCTGTAGCCCCCCCTTTGGCCAGTTGATGTAATATTGCTTCATTGGCATCCTCCCATGACCCTCTACCACTGTGCCAAATTTCACATGGATTGACCAAGTCAGTGAGGAGAAAAACGTGGAACAGACACACCCACAGTCGTCATTATCTAGTAAGATTGTTGGCGAGCAAGTGACAAACCATACTCACAAGCTCAAGCAATCACACTTTGAGTTATGTGCCAAAGCTAAGAAATCACTTGTTAGGCAGCTAAGGGGAGTACAGGCCAAGATGGCAATACACAAAATTTCCTTGCCAACTAGACAACTGATAACAAAGCTTGTTAACGACAAGATTTTTCACATATTACAATCAGTTATAAATTGCTCTGTAAAAAAAGTGTTCCCTAATACTTTATATAATGCTTATATTTGTCTTCTTTTAAAAAAAAGGATAAGGAAGACACTGATGTTTCATTGAATCGCCCTCTAAGTTTTTTAAACTCTGATCAAAAGATCATTGCAAAAGTTCTGTCAAGCCACATAAAGGAGCACATTGATACGTTAATTCATCCTGACCAAACGGGTTTTATTCCAGACAGATTTCCCCTTTCCAACACTCAGCGTCAATTAAACATAATGTATTCAACTAAATTCCTGTACTCTGATGTCATTTCTTTAGATGCACAGCGAGCCATCGACCATCGAGAGTGAAGATACGTGTTTGCAGTACTGAAAAAATTTGGCTTCGGCGAGAAATTTATGCCCATGTTAAGAATGCTCTATGTCTTTCCCAAGTCTTCCATTCTGACAAACAAAGATAAATCCCCTGCATTCCTGCTGCGCAGCGGTACTAGATAGGGCTGTTGTCTTTCCCCTATGCTCTTTGCTGTGGCACTTGAGCCTTTTGCCATTTCAATTAGATCCAGTTCCCAAATTGATGGAATAAGGTGTGGGACATCTGTCTGTACCATAGGCTTATATGCAGATGATGTAATTCTGACTCTGTCAGACGCAAGGACGTTACTTCCCCTCTTTGATCTCATAAACAGCTTTGGTCAGTTTTCTGGGTTTACTATCAATTGGGAAAAGAGTTTGTTCATGCCTCTCTCTGACGGCCTCCATTCCTGCTTTCTTGATAACCTACCATCAATTATTTTGTTTATCTAGGGATCAATATCACCAGACACCCAAATTGCCTATTTAAAGCCCCTACAAGGAACTTTCATTTTGAGTTGATTTTGGCGACCCTGTGTACAAAGCGGTAGTGTTTTGCCAGAATGAAGCCTACATTTCCCATGAGCTCTAGTGTGTATTGTCGTAAAGACGCTTACCTGGCTCGCGCATGTGTTTGTTTTGGGGATGAATGAAACAACAAGACGGGAAAACTTTGCCCTCGCTCCTATCGGGGATCCCAGCTCACCTCTGCCGCGCCCCAGCTCCACCTCTCCGGCGTAAGCGCCACCGCCGCCGGGGTAAACGCAGCGGTAAGGCTGAAGGCCTGTTTGGTGAGCACTTCCACGGGTTCTTGGACTGAGAATGGAGCGGTGCCTCGCCTCTTTATTTCTCGGCACTCGCTGGACCCTGTCGACGCCTGGCTGGTACCTGTCGTCTGCCCAGATGAGGTGTTCCAGCCCCGCGGCCCCTGCTCTCCTTGTCCCCGCTGGCGCGGGGTGAATCTGCGCAACCTGCAGCCTCTGTGTGTGGCTCCCCGGACAGCTAACGCCGTGGACCCGCCAGCTCCTGCCAGGATTGGGCTGGTAAATGCTAGATCGCTAGCGAACAAAACGTTTATCCTGAAGGATTTCCTGACTTCCCGAGGATTGGATTTTCTCTGTGTGACTGAGACGTGGCTGACTGTTGGTGAGTCCAGTGCTTCCACAGAACTTTTACCCGATGATTGCTGCTATTTTAACTCCCCGCGGACATCTGGTCGAGGAGGAGGAATAGTGACTATTTATAAGAGTCACTATAAATGTAAGCAGCTAGGTAAGATGACGTGTGCCGTCTGAGTGCCGTAAATCGTTTCGTCCTGGAAGCGACCTGGGGCGGACCCGGAGACAGTTTCCCAAAGGTATGGATATACACTATATAGAAATAGCTTATCTTCACACCGATGGTCTCATTTGCTGTTGTAGGTCACGCACAGACATCAGCAGAAACAAGAGACTTTTGCGTATCCAGTTAAAAGTTCCTTGTAGCGGCTTTAAGTACAACTTTTTGGACATGACTGACAAGCTGAAAATGATGATAAATAAATGGAAACTTCTTCCTCTCTCTTTAACAGGATGTGTGAATATTGTTAGGATGGTGGCTCTTCCCAAATTTCTTTACTTGTTTCAGAATATCCCTATTTACCTTACATCTTCCTTTTTAAGACTCTAGACTCTATCATTAAGGCACTGGGCCAACAAGCCTCCTTGCATCTGGGCCACGCTGCCAACAACTGCGAAGCGCAGCGCACCGAAATTCTCGCGTGAGCCCGTTCGCATCAGAGGCGCATTTCTCCACGCCGGTCGACAAGCGCTTCTGCTCCCAGCTGTTGTCTCCATCACATTTTGGGCTGTTTTTCCATCAAGGGTATCTCTCTCTGTTTGCGTCTGTGTGCCCCAACCCCCACCCCCTATAGCCGGTGTTACACCAAAATCTGTGACCGTTGGAATCTGTGACTGCAGGCGGCGATGTTGCACATTGTCTGCGTGTGTGTGGCCATCAACAATGGCAATGGAAAGTAGATAGATGTTGTAAATTACTTTTATTATAACAACGTTTTGTGTGATAATGTATGCACTGTTTAATAAATGAGTAAACATCGACACAGGTGCTCTGTTATTGCCTCAATATTTGGACAGATGTATTTTCATTTCAAACTTCAACTGTAAAGAGCTAGATGCACATCAGAATATGGGACCTCACTGAATCTGCATAATAATGAGTTTAAACCTCAAAATAACTGTTTTCAATCCTTCTGTCATCCTCTCACATTAATATGGACACATATATTTGTATTTGGGATCATCACAGAGATAGAAACACAGAGGTCACATATTCTGATGGCTGTACAGCCGTCACAGATTCCGACGGTCACAGATTTCGGTGCAACACCGGCCCACTCTGTCTGTCTGTCTCTCTCTCTCTCTTCTGTTTCTCTCTCTCTCTCGCTCTCTTTTTCTTGTGTGTGTGTGTGTGTGTGTGTGTGTGTGTGTTCATCTCTCTCGCGCTCTGTTTCGGTACCACTGACTAATATGTATATAAACACACACAAATACATCGCATTTGTCAAACGGGGTGTTTTATTTTGAAATTTGACCGGATGCTGTTGTTGTTCCTTTGTTTGACTTCCTGCCTGGCTTGACACATTCTCTCGCGGCTCGCGCAGAAAATAGACCAGACGCCGAAACGAAACTATTGAACAATTTAAGAATAATTCTATGTTGTACAATGCGCTTAGAATTTTAGGGGAAATCAAGAGCATGTTGGGTCTCTCTGGACTATTTATTTATATTTATATTTTTATATCATTTGCCCAACTCCAGGCAAAATTCTGTCTCCTTCCTAGTCACTTTTTTCGTTACCTCCAAATCAGACATCTGGCGAGACAGCTACTACCTTATTTTGATACACTGCCCACACAACATGACCTAATGACGCGAGCTCCCACATCCAAGTGTTTGATCTCACATTTTGTCCGTCTCTTTATTTTGGCAGCCCCTTCTCTCAGTATTAAAGAGGCTTTGTCTAAGGATACAGGTGAGGCGATTTCAGATTAATTATGGGCGAAAGGGTTACAAACGATGAAAACATGTTCCATTAATGCTAGACTTCAACTTCATTCATCTTCTAACTGCTTCATCCTCTCCAGCTGACACTGGGTGAGAGGCAGGGTTCACCCTGGACAGGTCGCCAGACTATCGCAGGGCTGACACATAGAGACAAACAACCATTCACACCTACGGACAATTTAGAGTTATCAATTAACCTAGTCCCCAATCTGCATGTCTTTGGACTGTGGGAGGAAGCCGGAGTGCCCGGAGAGAACCCACGCTGACACGGGGAGAACATGCATACTCCGCACACAAGGGCTCCCATGCCCAGGATCGAACCGGCAACCCTCTTGCTGTGAGGCGACAGTGCTAACCACCACACCACCGTGCCACCGTCTTGCTGTGAGGCGACAGTGCTAACCACCACACCACCGTGCCACCGTCTTGCTGTGAGGCGACAGTGCTAACCACCACACTACCGTGCCGCCCTAGACTTCAACTTATTCAGTTTAAAGTCATTCATCACTTGCATTTGTCCAAGGCCAAATTGAACAGAATATTCCTTTCTTTGTCCGCTACATGTGACAAGTGTAAATCAGGTATGGGGACCTTAGGTCACCTTTTTTTTGGCCTTGCCCCAAACTCAGGAATTTCTCGGTGGACATTTTTCAATTGTATAGTAACATATATAGCAAACAGTTAGTCCCTGATTCTCTCACTGTGATACTGAGCTGTTCTGATTATTCTTTCTGTAGTGATTATAGCTTGTCTTCCTTGTCAATTGGTGTAAATGTCAATTTAAACACTTGACATACTTGTGACCGTCACAAGGAAGTAGTCAGCCATCACACAGTATCATTTTATTACATCAGTTAACAAGGCGACAACTCCTTCTCCCTCATTTAAACAGATCAGAAAATATTAATCTTTTTCAGCAATTTGTAGTTTGTACAAATGGCAGACACACACAGACACATACGATTGTTTCTGAATATCATCACAAATGATTGAGCTGACAAGTGAAATATACAACATAGAGCGAAATAAACCCTCTGAGGTGATAATATGTAATAGTATGTCTAAATTAAAAATGTCCAGTGCATCATTGACATGGTCATAATGTGAACAATAGTCTCATGAAAAACATAGTTTTGATTGGCAGCTAGATTCAAGTTTTGCCCGTGAAGTGGACTCAGCTGTGAGTGTACTGAAGAGAGAGAGGCAGACTGGAAGCCAGACAGAAAGACAAAGGAAAAAGAGAAACATCACATGCCAAAATTTTTGTTTGAGTCCACTTCAGCATGTCTGAGAAACGAGAGGCGACATTTCCTCCTGAATGTGTCTGCTTTGCTTCAGTTACCTCGTAAACATTGGCACTTTCATTGGTGTTCCTGTTGGCACTGACTGGAAGACAAACTTGTTTCTCTCAGGAACCAAAATAACTTTAAGATTCATTCCTGACATTGGCTTTTTTATGTAGCATATACACAATGAAAGCACATGCATCACTTTGCAAAATGTAATGGAAAATTTTAAGACTCTTCCCATCTGGACCCATTTTTAGCATTCTGCAAGTAAAATCAATGCTTTATTTTGCTCTCCAGTGGGATCACATGACTTCCTGGTAGTTTTATAGTTCAAAAACAAGATAGGGAAAAATGAGCTTCGACTTCTGCATCCAGCTGATGCTAAGATCTATAGAGATATACTGGCGTCCATTCAGCCGTCTACACCGCAGGTTTTTGTTGTAAGGAGTTGAGATGTTATGACATGTTTGAATAAAGATTTCCTGCAGTTACAAGGTCAAGCCACCATGTTAATGGAGTGACAAAAAAGAGCATTATATTACTGCCTGTTTTTTCTCCAACAAAACAAAAACATCATTTTTTGGAGGCAGACGGAAGCTTTATGTTGCTGTATTTGTAAATGTAGCTTTAAATGCAGTTTTTCAGAATGCTCCAATATATCCAACCTGGCACTGAATGGCACAGAGGAGCTCAAAAAGCAAACATGATTTCCTCCTTCACTAGGACTAATTCAGCCCTATTGTGGCAAATATCAATTATTTTCTTTTCTTTTTTGAAGCCCCAAATGATTCAGTGCTAAATAACTATTATTTCAGTGTGCAACTTCATTATCAGTAATGTTGGCAACTGTCATCTTGAACTGTCTGATAATTTCAATGATTTCTAGTTGTAACAAAAGATCTTTGCTCTTATTGCTTTCTTTCATTTCCATATGACATGAACACAATATCAGTTCTACAAACTTTCTGGCAGAGCTGTTCTAGACCTGTGGTTCTTAACATTTTATGTATCAAGGACCTCTAAATTGATAATCATTAGGTCACATATCCACATTTGATTAGATTTTGCTTAAAGGACCTCCATCTGAAAAGATTTTGGTTGGTAGATATGATTAAGACTTGCCTGGGAAAAGACCTTTGAATCCGCCCTCTCCATCGTGCTGACTGATTTATCTGGCATTGTGACATGAAACAGTGGGTCCTTTGTTGAAATTAAAAACAACCAATGAGCACCACAGGGGTACTCTAATTAGCCAGTCAGCACCATGGGCAGGACTAACGCCGTTGTCAAGCAGAGCTCTGGAACAACTGCAAGCGCTGTAGACAAGATAGATTCTCCCACAGAAATTTGTTTGAGCGGATGCAATGTCAGACTGAAGATAGAGACGGAGTAATGAGCTGGCAATTTAGAGATTAAGATTAAGATTAAAACCAGAATTCTATAGGAGAAAACTGTGAGAAAAGTGAAACCAAATGATCACAAGTAATTTTGACTTGTACTCACACTGGGCTCACTTCTATAGTGAATAAAGTAGTGAAAATAAACTATTCCCCATTTTTCTGGGGATCCCCTTGAACCTCATCAAGAGCCCCTGGGTGCCCCCAGACCCCTGGCTGAGAACCACTACTCTAAAAGAAGAACAAATCTTATTGGTTGAATTAGACAACCCTGGTGGAGCTACCAAGACAATATTCTGGATAAAAAAAACCACCTCATCTTTTGCAAAAGAAAAAGATATGAGTGGGGACGAATTATTTGCCAAAATACCTTTTACCTTCCAAAATGATGTAATTTTTATTTTTAACCATTCATTCCTTGCAAGCCAGTGTTTTTGTTTGGCTCAACCCATTAAGATTGAATTCAAACAATGAGACAATTTCTATTTATGTCCATTTTAAGGGAGCAGTGTGTAGGATTCGGTGGCATCTGGCAGTGAGGATTGCAGAACACAACCAGCTAAAACTTCTCCTGAGTGCCAAGTCCCAGTTAGGATTCCTTCAGTGTTCAGTGTTAAGGAGATTTTGACCTGGAGCTCAATCATCCGCAGAGGTCTCTTCCTCTCCAAAACAAACGGATCAGGTGATTAAAACTGGTAAAAACACTGAAAGAAACAGTTTCACGTTACTAATCAGTTTCTCCGACGCTGTCTGGCTCATTGCAGAACCTGCCAATGTGTGCTCACCTATTTCCTCAAATACCTTAAGATCCAGACATTAAGGAGGTTTTTATTGCGAGTCAAATTATCTGCAGAGGTCTCTTCCTCTCAAAAACAAACAGATCAGATGATTAAAACCAGTAAAAACACTGAGTAAAACAGCTGCATGTAAAAAAATCTGTCTCTCCTGTGCTGCTTGACGTGGAGGGTCTTTTACCTATAATGGCTGACACAAATGGCCCTATCTAGAGCCAGTGTTTGTTTGTTTTTTGTCCGTTCTGCTTAATATGTAGATGTAAACAGCTTATTTTAAGGTAACGACAACACAATGATTCGTCTTTTCAGGCGATTATACTCTGAAGAAAACATACTTATTATATTGTATACCATTTCTGCCAGTATATCCCCCTAAATCCTACACACTGAAATCAGAGATAATAAAATAACAGGAAGAAAAACTTCCTTGATGTGGTGACATGACAATGTTCCTGACTCCTTTTTCATCATGAGTACCTTCTCACTGCAGGTCATTGCACTCCAAACAGTCTTTGACACCTTCCTGTTATCAGGGTTGAAAAGGAAAATTAAAATCGGAGGGTAGTGGTGGTGAACAAGGTGGCACATGTGTAATGGAAACACTCCAGTATTCAACAGGAGCTGGAGGAGACAACTTCTGAAACACAACTGTGGCTCCGTTTTCATTCAGGTTACGTCTTCTCACCGGCTCAGGCTTAAATAACCAGGAAGTGTGCAAAGAGTCAAAAGGTCTGTCAGTATTTGACGAGCAGATAGTATACACGTTGTCAATCCAGAGTCTTGAGAAACCTGTGTTAGTCCGGTCTGCAGTTCCTCAGATAAATGTTTATGAATCACAGTCCAACCAGAGCTTAGCTGTGCGCTTACTCCATGATGTTTCTGTTGTAGTCATATGACAGCCGTCTCTTAGCGGCAGCGTTCTGAGCATGCTGATTGGCTGATGGGAGGCCAGGGGAGAGACGGCGATTGGCTGTCCAGGGAGCAGGTCTGCTTTCCTGCAAGGATAGGAAGATGTGATATTAGACTACTGAACACCTGCTAAAATTAGCAACACAACCCAGAGGTTTACTCCATGTAGGGTCCTTTAATTTAATACTTTACTACCAGTGCATCTGATAATGTACAGTACAGGCCAAAAGTTTGGACACACCTTCTCATTCAATGCGTTTTCTTTATTTTCATGACTATTTACATTGTAGATTCTCACTGAAGGCATCAAAACTATGAATGAACACATGTGGAGTTATGTACTTAACAAAAAAAGGTGAAATAACTGAAAACATGTTTTATATTCTAGTTTCTTCAAAATAGCCACCCTTTGCTCTGATTACTGCTTTGCACACTCTTGGCATTCTCTCCATGAGCTTCAAGAGGTAGTCACCTGAAATGGTTTTCCAACAGTCTTGAAGGAGTTCCCAGAGGTGTTTAGCACTTGTTGGCCCCTTTGCCTTCACTCTGCGGTCCAGCTCACCCCAAACCATCTCGATTGGGTTCAGGTCCGGTGACTGTGGAGGCCAGGTCATCTGCCGCAGCACTCCATCACTCTCCTTCTTGGTCAAATAGCCCTTACACAGCCTGGAGGTGTGTTTGGGGTCATTGTCCTGTTGAAAAATAAATGATGGTCCAACTAAACGCAAAGCGGATGGGATGGCATGTCGCTGCAGGATGCTGTGGTAGCCATGCTGGTTCAGTGTGCCTTCAATTTTGAATAAATCCCCAACAGTGTCACCAGCAAAACACCCCCACACCATCACACCTCCTCCTCCATGCTTCACAGTGGGAACCAGGCATGTGGAATCCATCCGTTCACCTTTTCTGCGTCTCACAAAGACACGGCGGTTGGAACCAAAGATCTCAAATTTGGACTCATCAGACCAAAGCACAGATTTCCACTGGTCTAATGTCCATTCCTTGTGTTTCTTGGCCCAAACAAATCTCTTCTGCTTGTTGCCTCTCCTTAGCAGTGGTTTCCTAGCAGCTATTTGACCATGAAGGCCTGATTGGCGCAGTCTCCTCTTAACAGTTGTTCTAGAGATGGGTCTGCTGCTAGAACTCTGTGTGGCATTCATCTGGTCTCTGATCTGAGCTGCTGTTAACTTGCCATTTCTGAGGCTGGTGACTCGGATGAACTTATCCTCAGAAGCAGAGGTGACTCTTGGTCTTCCTTTCCTGGGTCGGTCCTCATGTGTGCCAGTTTCGTTGTAGCGCTTGATGGTTTTTGCGACTCCACTTGGGGACACGTTTAAAGTTTTTGTAATTTTCCGGACTGACTGACCTTCATTTCTTAAAGTAATGATGGCCACTGGTTTTTCTTTAGTTAGCTGATTGGTTCTTGCCATAATATGAATTTTAACAGTTGTCCAATAGGGCTGTCGGCTGTGTATTAACCTGACTTCTGCACAACACAACTGATGGTCCCAACCCCATTGATAAAGCAAGAAATTCCACTAATTAACCCTGATAAGGCACACCTGTGAAGTGGAAACCATTTCAGGTGACTACCTCTTGAAGCTCATGGAGAGAATGCCAAGAGTGTGCAAAGCAGTAATCAGAGCAAAGGGTGGCTATTTTGAAAAAACTAGAATATAAAACATGTTTTCAGTTATTTCACCTTTTTTTGTTAAGTACATAACTCCACATGTGTTCATTCAGAGTTTTGATGCCTTCAGTGAGAATCTACAATGTAAATAGTCATGAAAATAAAGAAAACGCATTGAATGAGAAGGTGTGTCCAAACTTTTGGCCTGTACTGTATTTACTCCCTGTGGACAATATTTTACAAAACTTACAGTGTAACTAATTGGTTGCATATGGTGCATTATATTATAATCCCTTTAAAGTGATAATTATGCGTGTATTCTAGAAACACACAAACCCTATGATACAAAGAGATAAACCTAAATAATCCCCCAGAAAGGAAATTCACTCAAGAGTCAAAGCAAGGAGACAAAAGCAAAGAAAAAGAAAGAAGTGAAGCAAGAGTGATAAATAAAAATCAAACAAGATAAAACATGACAAAAATACCAATAAGACGCACATACACACACACACACACACACACACACACACACAAAACCAAACACATGATATCCTCTGGGCTGATGCCTGGTGGAGATAATAAAATAAAAATAAAACAATATAAAAGCTATACAATATACTAGACTAAACCAGAGTAGACCAGGCCAGACTAAATACTTGTGTAAATCTGTACTGCCTTCTAGTTCTAACACAACACAGTGAAGATAAGCACCATATTATTCCAAAACTGTAAATACTATAAACTAGTGGTATATATCCATTAATTTCAGTGTACATTTACAAGTAGAACATTTATCTAACATATTGAATATATAATTTTATGTATTTACATTGCTCAGTGGAGGATTTCATCACCAATAAATCCCAACTACATGGCGATTAAAATCTTTGTATAATTTCACAAATAAAACCATTTCCATGAATACTGTCAAGATCTAGTGGCCTCTCTAATACTCCATTTCTACAACATCCCACATTCTAACATATTATAAAGTAGACAAAATCCAATCCAGTAGTTTCCACTAAGAAACAAATCTGAACCTAACAGCTAATGAATGTTTAGCTAATGTGGCGTTTCTGAATAACTCCAGAAAAAAGACTAGTATGAAATAAAACAATAAAAATGAGGGTGGTGTTTCCTGCTCTGCTACCCTGTAGAAAAGACCCTGGAGGAGTAAATCACACATCAGGTGCTCTGCAGTTTTCTCACATGGTTTGGTTCAACTGTGACCAGCCTGCTTGCTCTCTTCATTTATCAGCAACTGTGAAGTGTGAGGAGTGTTTTGCATAGAACAGCGGCCACTTCATTTGAATGGAGCTGCAGTTTTCATCAGTCAAACAGAACTATCAGGTCATTTTACATGCTGCACTGACAAATTCAATTTAACAACCTTGAAGCTTAACAAATGGAAACCGAACACTAAGTGCTCTTTGCTAATTCCTCTGCATGAAATTATGTGTACAGAGCATATGTGTATGCAGAAAGGGAGATCATTTACTGCAACATTGGCTTTGTGAAGTGTTTTCTAACAATGCTGAACACTGAAACACATCAGCATGATGTAAATCAAGTGATGGTGACGTACTTTGTTTAAAGTAGAATTACTGCCTTGTGGTTGTCTGTCTCTGCTAACCAGTCAGGTTGCAGTAATAGGTTACATCCCTGTCTGTCCAGTCTGTGTGTAGCCATGACAGTAGACAGTGCTTCAAATATGGATGTTTCTGCTCACTTTATCATTTTATTCTATGAGGCATTTGTGCGCTATAATATTGTATGTGACATTGTCAAAAACACATTTTGTACAGTCACAGTTACCTTGACCTTTGACCACTAAAATCTAATCAGCTCATCCTTGAGACCAAGTGGAGTTTTTTGTTTCAGGAAATTCCCTCAAGGCCACATTCAGAATGGGACAAACAGACAACTCGAAAACATAATGCCCGTCCGTATTTCCATATAGTATATATATAGTATACGGAGTACACCCCCCAGTGTTCAACGCAAGGAAATGCATCTCTTCAAGGATGGCTAGAAACGCCACTGCTAAAAGGGCAGAAAAGTTCATTTTGAGTGTTTTTCGCTGTCCAATCTTGTGAAATGTGCGCATGGAGCAGCACAGAGACAAAAACAAGACCAATAATGCATGTCAACAAAATAAGTAACATTAAAGGAGCTATATGTAAGAAATCTAAAGCAAATAGTCGTAAAATCCTCCTAATATGTCACAGAGACTAAGGAATAATGTTCATATAACATACTGATCTCACCGACAACAATAGCACAGCCAGAATAGTCACATTTAAAAAAAAATTTACGGTCCGCAAATCATGTTTATGTTTTGAATTTGTGTTTTGGCCTGTTGCGCCACCCACCGCTGTCTACCAGTCACGCAGTCAGTAGAGTCTCAGCATCAGTTACAGTTACGACTGAGCTACAGCAGCACGGCAAGAAGCATTAGCAGTGACCCAGTACATAGTATTAGCAGTCTCCTCAGCTGTATCCCGGCAGCAGCATTAGCAGTGTCCCGGTACATAGCATTAGCAGCCGGCTCCTCCTCAGCTGTATTCCGGCAGCAGCGTTAGCAGTGTCCTGGTACATAGCATTAGCAGCCGGCTCCTCCTCAGCTGTATCCCGGCAGCAGCGTTAGCAGTGTCCCGGTACATAGCATTAGCAGCCGGCTCCTCCTCAGCTGTATCCCGGCAGCAGCGTTAGCAGCAGAGAAGCCGGACTTGCTCGAACGGGCCGCTGGAAAACCGAAGATCAAGGACGCGGCAATGCAGCCCTGCCACGCCAGCCACCCGTGGGCAAACAAATCAGTCTCCAATGTGTCGCTGTCCAGCAACCTTGAATCTGTAGGGGAGGGGGGGCGGACACGACTCGCGGCAGTATTTTGAATTTGAGTGCAGTAGCCGTTTTGGCCACATTCTTACATACAGCACCTTTAATATTTGTTAGAAGACGCAAGCTACCGATGTTAGCAAACTAAACATTCTGTTGAACCTTTACACTTAGAATAAAATATATAAATACAGCTGTATCACATTCCACATTCTGTAAGCTAACTTGTTTCTATGCTGACAGTTCAGTTTTTCCAACATACTCTCAGCAAATTCCTGACAAAAACCACTGAAGAACATTGAAGTTCTCATTGGATTGAATTGACTTCCTGTTGACTGGCATACGTACACAGAGCTATGTGGATAAATGCTGCAGTACCGTTCTCATGGTTGTGGGTGTGAATGACGTCAGTCTTTACTTACAGTGTGCGGCTGCTCCAGGTGTAAAGTCCTCAGCAGCAGGTCACGAGACACACCATCCGCTCTCTTGTATCGCTGGCAAATCATTTTGTTCAAGTCATGGAAACTGTCCAACAGCCTGCAGGGTCAAACATGAACAACACGCAGCGGAAGCACTAGTTCAGTGGTTGTTGTTTTTCTCACAGAGTGACAGGTGTGTAGAAAAGTCAAAGACAGTCTTCATATACAGGGAAATGTTGTAAAGCTGGATAACTTAAACTTGAAATGGTCAAGTTTTGTTGTGTTTATTAATTGATTTGTTTATGGAAATTAATGATACTAAATAATAAGAATATTGTGTTCCAAAAAACAATTGTCAGTACTTCAAAAGCCCACATTTGTTAAACTGTAATGTGCATCAAAGACACACTGGGTGAAAATGCCATGTGATAATCAATCATAAACATCAATTTTGCTTTGTTCTCAGAGACAGTCTACCTCCATATTGCAGTTCACCACATTAACCACTTGGTGGCCACAAGTTGTTACATTTTAAGAAATGAAGAGCGCTCAAGCAGATGCAGTGGTTTATAATACTTGCAAGGAAAAATAATAAATGCAGCATGACAATGTGCACTGACACCTATTGAAAACTCACAAAACAAGCAGATCAAGTGTAAACTTTCAACAGGATATCTCTACTAAGCACTTAGGCAGTGATCAATGTTGTATATTAATAATATACAGTATTATCATATATCATTGAACAACTGCTTGTTTGAATTATGCTCAGTTATTTACTACACTCCATTGCACTACAGTGAAATAAATTTGGTGGTTTATTGAATTAAAGGCTATAGTTTTTGTAAACATGGCAAATTTAAGGCAGCACCTGTAATTCTGCAGAAATTTATGAAAATGAGAGTAAAGTTTAAAAACAAAGGCTCATAAAAAAAAGGGGTGAATTTATGGAACAGCTGAAGTGAGGAAGTAAAAATGTTCATTACATTTATTGTATTTTTGCCTTTGCCATGGTAATTTCAATTAAGAAATTTTAATTTAATTTTCAATCGGGAAGAAAATACCCACTTGTGAATAACAATCCCCTTTTCAGATGCCACATTATCAGAAGTTGTATTCTTGACTGAATACATCAGGTATTTCCCCCTTTGATAAGGATAAAATATCCCACATTAAAAATCGGATATATTTTCCTCTAGTTTAATCTTTGTTAAAGGGCAGGTCCACCTGCATTATTTTCTGTGTCCTTCATCAGAAAACAATGACGTAGGTTACAGCACTGATTACCCCCACACACACTGTTCAGTGACAGTGTGAGCATGGAGAGTGTGGACAGTGTTGGCTTCAAAGATCTGAGCCTAGAAGATAGTGCTATTAAATTTATTTAACCAGGTGAGGTACATTTGTACTGTATAAACACATTTATAACTCCACAGTCAGTGCAATGCCTACAGTTAGATTGCGGTTGGCACGCTCTCAGTGTGAAGAAGCCGACAGGAGCACTGGGGGAACAGAAGCCAAGCAGTGTACTGCTGTAGACGGCACGTTAGATTGGTTCTAAAAGTCATACAAAAACACAAACTAACTAACCGATCAGAGGCAGTGGGAGACCAGCAACTCCTTGTGATCTATGAGGTAAAATCACTGTTTCTGTCAAAGGAGCCTGGTGGCTGTAGACTGGGACAGCAGCAAAACATAATTTAGCCTTCGAAAAAATGGCCACCTAAAAAAAATCAGCGCCACTTTATGTTCATGCTATTTTTAGATTATTTTACCGTGTTACCTTGCTGTCAGACAGCTGTTTCTGATCGGGAGCTGAAGCTGTTTTATCGCCCTTTTCAAAGCCACCAGACTCCATTCACAGAAATGTTAATTTTATCTCAAAGCACATGGGACTTGTTCGTCAACCACTGTTTAGTTTGTTTGTGTTATTGTGTGACTTTCAGAACCAAACTGACATGGCGCCCACAGCAGTACATGGTTTTATATGTGGCAACAACATTGTGCAGAAATCGACGTCACATTACATGGGAAATTGTTTTTAGAAGGGATTGGGAAAATAGCATTTTGAAACTAAAACATACATAACTCGACCAAAATTTGAATGTTTGGATTTAAATACACCAGGAACACTACTGGAAAGCTACAGAACTATATAAAAGCTAAATAATGATGATAATAATAATAATAATAATAATAATAATGATAATGGAGCCTCCCTTTAAACTGCTCAGCTGTGACATTAACTTCCTGTACTGATGCTGTGTTCAGGTCCTGTCAGATTTGCAGAAAATATGAGCGTCTGACAGGAAAGAATCCTCGGTGTCATTTCCCTAAAGCTGATTACGGGCACATCATGTAGGATTTTGCTGTGAGCTCTGATATATCCTATTACAAATCAGAGGAATGTGTCAACACAGCCAGTAAACACTGCAGCATTTCAATTGATGAACAGTAAATCAAAATGATTCAGTCGTTTTAACGGCCACACAGAGACGGTTTACCTACCCCTGGTCCTGGCTGGCTTTGCCCCTGAGGAGCTGGGTCAGTGTGGGAACAGTATCGAGGTCACAAGGGTCACTTGAGGACAAACCAGGCAAGGACGGGAAGGCTTCAGCAAAGACAGACGCCTACAGGAGAGACAACATCAGTCACTACAACATCAAAGAGTCAGAAGATTTCAAGAGTGGTTTTTTTTTTTATATCCTGACAATTTTAATATCTCATATGATGACTGGGAAAATAAAAGCATGGAAATATACTGCATCCATAATCCAGGAAGATCTTCTGCAGCCCTCTGCAGTTCATCACATATGAAGTTAATACTTGATTTTCTTAAAGGCCTCTTCTGGGCACTATGAGCATATGAAACTACTAATTTGAAAGCAGTTTTCTCCCAACACTCTTCTTCACTGCAGCTTTGGGCAGAGCTCATTTTTCATCTGCATCTTTTTACTGCGTTATGTCCACTGGGAGATTCTTCCTGCAGTGCCGGCTTCTCTTTTTTCCATTTTTAAAGAAAAAAGGCACTGGGAACTTAGAAGGGTTTAATGTGAGTTACAAAAAAACGGACTAATTTTAAGTCTAAAAACTCAGTCACCTAACCCCCGGGGCTATGTCAGGACGAGCTATGTTTCCATGGTAACTGTGTGGGAAACTGGAAATGGCATAGTTCATAATTACCTCTGAATAAGGAGGTTATAGTTTGGGTCTATTTGTTTGTAAATTTTTGTCACATTTTGGAACCAATGATGTTTTCAGACGTTCAGATCAAGGTGTTGATTAACGATCAAGTCATGCTAGCAACTAATTAGCACTAAATAAAAGTATAGCTGAGGCTGATGGACATTTTGATCATAAACACAAACGTCAAAGACGGGGCTTCAAGTGGATACACAGATTAAACAGTGCACCAAAGACTGACTAAATAATTCTAACAGAAACAGTGTGTAGGATTAGTGGCATCGAGTGGGGAGGACCACAGATTACAACCAGCTGAAACTTCTGTAGTGTGCCAAGTGTGAACTCCTGGTTAGGATTCCTTCAGTGTTCATTGTTCAGGAGGTTCTTACCGGGAGCCAAATTATCTGCAGAGGTCTCCTCCTCTCCAGAACAAATGGACCAGGTGATTTAAACCAGTAAAACACTGAATAAAGCAGTTTCCTGATACAAATCCATGTTTCTCCGATGCTGTTTGCTAGCCCAGCACCTACTGATGTATACTCACCTTCTTTCTTTGGTAACTTAAGGTCTAGGCATTATGGAGGTTTCTAGCGGGAGCCAAATTATCCGCATAGGTCTCTTCCGCTCCAAACTGACCAGTTTATTTAAACTGGTAAAAACAGGGAATAAAGAGCTTCACTTAAAAAAGTCAGTGTTTTCCCAATGCTGTTTTGCTTGTTGCGTAGGGGCTGCTCACCATGGTGGCCAATGCATAAAAAATAAAAACATGAATGGCCGTAACAGTCATTCTAAGGTAATTAAGACGCTTATTATTAGAACTTATTGTATTATATATATAGTATATTATATTCCATTTCAGCCAATATATGCCCCTATATCCTGCACTGGAGCTTTAACTGAAAGTTAAAGGGGGTTATTGTCACTCAACGGTATGTGTGTGCCGTACATAATGTTTATCTTGTATATAATGTATTATCTTTAATAGGTTATTTTTTATATATATCGGATGTATTATTTTATTGATGTCTTTAACAACAGCAAAGGGACTACCGATGAACATTAGCCTCTCGGCTATTTCGGGTGCATTAAACACTTTTGTTAAAATGTTGATTAATGTACATTGTCCCTTTTCAAATAAACAAATAAACTAAACTAAACTAAACTAAACTAAAATATTTCATGACCAGTTTATTTAACAAACAGAAAAATATTCCATGTATACAGTGCGTTTATTGCTGTTACTGGTATATTTTGGGAGCCTCAGGGGCTTTGCAAGCCAGCAGCCAATCTCTATCAACACATTTAGCCCTAAGCTGGAAGTTAAGTGAGGAGAGTACTGTGTTGTCTCAAATTAGTGGCACAAAGATTACTCCAAAGCAACCTCAGTAACTTAACCTGGAAAACCTCTTGGATGTTGATGCTTTAATTCCAATATTCTTACAGCACCACGACTGCATGGGTTTAAGGTTTGACTGAGCTGGTGGGAATAGAAACCTAAAAACAGTTGCTGTTTGTAGGTTTTATTTTACTTTTAAGCTCTACTTTTTTCTGCGTACCATATTAAATACAGTGGAATGGCACCACCACTGTGTCTGAGACACACCTATTTTATTAAAGCAATGTTAAAGCAATATTTTACTCTAACACTTCTCACTTTGACTAGGTTCAGGAGCAATCTGCCTCCAGTATTACCTACCCCCGAGATCTGCAGTTACCACCGGCACTCTTTGATTTTCTGTCTGAGTGTAAATATTAATGATTGCAAACTATTACGTCTGACTCACACTTTAGAAAATTCAGTCTAGACACAAACTAAGCCTGAGGAGGGAAGCTTTTTATGAACACAAGGCCAGCTAAGACCAAAAAATGGTCCATATAGATATCTATGTGGAATTTATGTTTGAGCCAAAGGCTGGCCAAAATCTGGGCAAGTGATAGGATTTTAAACAGAGAGAATATTAGATCTATCTAAAACATTGACAGTAAAGGCCAGATTTCTGTCACTTTTTCATGATAAAGCACAAGGGCCTGTCTAAAATGACAATATTGCACCGACCTTCAGCAGAAATCCACCACAGACACACATTCTGACAGTGATGATAGCATCAAAAGACCACTTAACAATGCAACACAGCTGATGTTCATGAGCAAACAACGACACTAGCTACTGTTTGCTCATACTTCTATCTTTGGTTGAAGGCAGAAATTATAAACTGGAATTGTAGAAATTAGATAGCTGGTGTTTAAGGGCACTCACACACCAAGCGGTTGGCTGTTGGCCAATGTCAGGCTGTTTGTGAATGAAGGTTTTGGGGTGCGTCCCCAAGGTTGGCACTATTCGGCTGTTGTTGGCTTTTTTTGGCTGATTCAGCATGTTGAATCAGAGTCAGAGCGTGCTGGTGAATTAAATCACTCAGATTGACAGTTTAGCTAAGTGCACAAGATGAGAAATAGAAGAAAGGAGAGTGAGATCAAAACAAAGTGGTTATAAAATACATAATATAAAATCAAAAATTAAAATAAGATTATTTTTCTTTAGCCATTAAGCTCTTTAGCAGAAGCAGTCTATAATTGTTTGAGTTATTGTTCACAGTACATATCATTTGCTATTTTACCATCAGGTTGTGCTGTTCATGTGCCAACTGGCTAAATAGCATCTTGAATCTCTCCTGTAGTTCTTCCTGTTTCCCTTTTTGAATGATGAATCCAATACTATGCGAATACGAATACTACTGCTGCCTGCTGGTATGGAGAGTAATTTCCTCTCACCCAGGCGCAGAACATACATAGTTGGCCATGGGCTGTACTCTTTGTTTGCTCAAGTGCAACTTTTTGGCTGAGACACAGGTGACATGGGCCGCTGAACCAATCAGCTTTTGTCACCACTGCTTCTTTGATGTTGGTTTAGTGTGTCTGAGCCTTCAGAGATGAGCCATGTTGAGGTAAAGTTAATCCACTACTTAAGTGAATCTAAGACTTTATCCCAAATACAGTCTTACTAAATGAGTCACATAGTAGACAAATTAAGTGACGTGGAAGGCAAATATTTGTAGCCTGAATGTAGTTTTTATTTTTGCATATCAGTAGTTTATAAAGGTGGGCAGATTTTACAACTCAAAGTGTGTTTACAGGCGTTGGGGATTACTACTGCATGTATGAAAAAAGTTTAAAGCTTTTTCTGGCTCCAGAGGGAGCAGCTCGAATTCTGATAAACTGACTCAAGTGATCAGTTTCACTTTCACTTGTCACTTTATTCAGTGTCGATTTGGGCTGTAGACTACAAGTCTGAAAATGAAAAAAATCTGGAGGTGTGTAGTAAGACAGAAGTGAGGTACCAGAGCTCAATGGTTCACTCCTCATCTCTGCTTGAGGCTGGCAGCTTGAGCTTTAGCTGCTACTAGAGTAACACACATGAATCTCTGACAACGAAGAAGAATGTATGGAATGAAAAAGTAAATATCTTTCGGTCCACAACATCAATTTAGAATGTTTTTTTGTACTGTCCACAGTGAGTCCAACAGTGTTACAGGAGTGCAATGCTGAATTGGTAAAGTCTGTTTTAATCTGTGCATACAATCTGTACACACACATGGATTTCCACATGGATTTTCTTCTACCTTATGATCCACAGCAGGCTCAATAACTACATAAAAAAACTCTTGCACTCAACATCCGACATCCAGTCGATGATACTGCAACAGCCAGACTTGCGGTATTACTGCAATGCCAAATAGAGCCACAAGGTGGTGCCTTTTTTTTGTTTTGTTGTGATATAGATTCAAACACATACTGTCGCCACACTCCTCAGACCGTGATCCACATGAGAGGATGCTCAACAGTAACGAGTTAGGTGCAGGTTATATTGTCTATGTTCTACTGCTCATGTAATATAGTGCCATGGAGACCTGGCATGTATGGTCGATGTTAAGTACTGTAGAATACAGTAACTGTTGAAACTGGTTATCCCGGCGCTTCTGCTAATTATCTCATGCTGCTAGCTCTCTTCACCTTCACCTCCCACGTTACAATGCAGCGGTCATAACCAGGCACTCACAGCCATTAATGCCCAATAGTAGTTTGACTAAAATGACATGATGCTGATGACTCAAATAAACCAGTCATAGAAAGCTGCCAGTGAAATGGATGCAGTTGAAACAGGAAGATGATCTGACGGTGAATTACTACTTAAACCATCTTAAAGGGGCTGAGCACAGAAGTACAACTATACCAGATTCTGGTTAGTTGAGAGCCTGTCTCTGCTCTCCTCTACAGCGCTGGTTGGCCACCACCGTCCCACCATGTCCCGACCTTCATCTGACGAATTCTGAGGAAAGGCTGTCCAGGTGTCGTCTGATTGGTGGAATGAGCTGTCCATCCAGCCTGGGGTCCAGTGGGTCGACTCCCCGGTGCTGGCGTGGTTTCCAGGTGCTATTGTCAGACACACACACACACAAACACACACACACACACACACACACACACACACATACAAAGTTAATATTACAGTGTTTGTTGTAGATGTCCCTGTAGTGTTGTGGTGGGGTTTTGCCCTCATTTAGATGACCTGGATGGACAACCACCTAAACCAGGATTTTCTCATGCACTCTTTGTACAGTATAGTTGTACAGTTTGTATAGTACTAAAAATAATGCACCACAATTTGAGTAATCGTGAGCCAGTAATTTGTGTGTAACCTACGTAATCAGGAAGGCTACGCTCATGCGATCAAAGTGCTGATGGTAGTAAATAACGAAGTAATAAAGAGACTGATGGTACTTGTAAAGAGGCAGGTTTGAGCAGAGCATGGGTCGATCAGCACAGGACTTTCCCCCTTGAGACTGGTGTTTGGGACCCTGTAAACCAAGTGACCTTTGAGTTATTTTAAGGTATACTGTCACCATTTTTTTGTTTTCTAAACCTAACCTATGTAACTTCAAATGCAACATCATTCCTGGGGTGCTAATTTGTTATATATCATAAGATATCTGTAAGTGCATTTTTGTAAAATATCATACGTACTGTTGCATGAGGATACTTTGACTAAACCTACATTGCATTGAAGGGGTTAGCTAACCATTTTCAACAACTGGCATTTATTATTATTACTCTGTCCATGCCATCAAAGATGAGATTATTAGAATTACCATGTAAAGGCTCATTTCAATCAAATGACACCCCATGGTATTTAGTTTAGTTTTATTCACTGAGATCTTGAGACATCTGCCACTGTAAATACCTGGTGATTATGTAAGTGTCAGTGATCCAAAAATAAGTGGAGTGCTAAAACACATTGCCGTTTACACCTGTGTCTATCATGCTTTCTCCAGTCTTCTCCAACTGTTTATGTGACTTATGTGAGACAGTCAAAGGGCATGTGCACATTTATTATGTCCACACTATTGCTAGCTGCTTGCTGGTATGCCCGCTAGTCGCGTAAGCAGTTGTGTGAGTTGGAGATGGAGATATTGCTGTCAGCAGAATTCAACACATCTCCTTCGATAGGGCAAAGCAATGGAGGTTTATGCAACACTTCATCAAACTTGTAAAATGGTGAGTACAGATCATTAGTATGCTGTCACAAAAACCACCACCGACTCTATCACTGATGATGTAGTCCTTGTCTGAGACACATAAAGATGCATTAGTGTTGACATTACAAAAGATATATGGTCAAATGCATCCCGACCATCTCTGCAAGAGGTTTGAGTGATAGGATCACAATGCATCTTGATCACTGTTTACCCTTGTATTTGGTGCTGTCCGCTTGTGATCGGGTCACCCCAAACCGTGTTAATACCAGGTATAAACATGCTCTTTAAAAAACCTTTTAGAAGAATATTATTAAAATTTGCCCAAGTCCAAGATGAATGTTGTGGTACGAACATTTCCACCAATACTTCAGAGGACCTCTGATGTAATCTCACACCTGAGAGATAAGTTTAAGTTTATTTACTTTATTAATCCCCCTGAGGGGAAATTCAATGTTTTCACTCTTGCTTGTCACAAGGTCTGAAAGACACACACATGCACAAACAGGACCTATACATGCACAAAGTGGAGAGATGTCAGGGTGAGGGGGCTGCCCTTTGGCAGGCGTCCCGAGCGATTGGGGGGTGCCTTGCTCAAGGGAACCTCGGCAGTGCCCAGGAGGTGAACTGGCACCTCTCCAGCCACCAGTCCACGCTCCATATTTTGGTCCGGACGGGGACTCGAAAAGGCGACCCTCCGGTTCCCAACCCAAGTCCCTATGGACTGAGCTACTGCCGCCCCCAGATCAGTTCCACACAGCAACATGGATTTTAAACTGGTATAGAATCTTTATAAGCCAAGACCCTGATATCAGGAGGGAAAATGTGGGATTGTATCATCCCTTAAATCTGGGCTTTCTTTCTTTCTTTTCTTTTCCAGCAGCACTGCATGACGAGTTGCATTAACTATTATGTTAATCACCTTGTTCCAAGGAAGTGAGTGAACATTTGTTTAGAAAAAGTTGAGTCCACACACTAGATACAGCTCCAAAGATTTAATGTGAATATCACCACATGTCGTTTCGGGCCCAGGCCCTTCATCAGGCCTGTCTGATGATCTATCTGGTGTGCGGACTCAACTTTTTCTACATTGATGCCTCTTTGTGGTCCAGCACCTAGGCTAAGTCTTTTCTAGGATGTGCGTGTCCTTTTGTTCTCAGTGAACATTTGTTTCTCATTGTGTCGTCTGTTGCTGTGAATGTTGCCTGCCGTTGCTGAAAAGTTGCTTGCTGTATCAGGAGTCTCCCTGCAAGGACACATTTCAGTGACTATTTGTATCACTTTGATGTCTGCTGCCTTCACGCCTTCATATCTTACCCTCTATTGCTCCGAAGTTGCATGATGTATCTATCAGACACTTCAGTCGTCTTTGTGTGACTTTCTCTTCCACCCGTTGCCCCATAACCTCCGGCTAACAGGAGCCCAGAGTCCCAGTCCCTGTTTGCGACCTCCTCCCTCCCTTAACCCAACTTTGAATGATTAATACAGAGTAGCGAGAACGAGAGATTTGTTAGGAATTCAGGTCAGGACAGACTGGACTCTCATTTTCACTGCAGGGCTGAGTGGTGATTAACAGGGCAAGAAACAACTCTCCATGTTTATTACACGATTAAAAGTGTAGACTAATTTCATGTTTCAAGCAATGAAGTTATGTTTTAGTTCCACGGTCAGAAATCAATGTAGGGCTCAGTACCTTACTTATGGACCATACCTATAGTTTTACATGTTTCAGGCAGTTTACTACATATCACATATATTTTACTTTGCAGCTAAACTTTGCACTGTTTTTACTGGAACTACTTTCAACCAAAGAAACAGCACAAATAAAAACTGGATATTGTGCTTTGTGGATTATCCAAAGTAAAGGGAATAACTCCAAGCCTGAGCAAATGCAACCAATATGAACTGATGGTCACTATAGGTTAAAAAAAATGTGACCCTTTAAAGCTCTAGTGTGTAGCATTTAGGGGGTATATTGGCAGAAATGGAATATAATACAATAATGTTTTTAATGTATAATCACCTGAAAATAAAAGTCATTGTGGTTTCTTTACTGTAGAATGAGCCATTTATATCTAGATAGGGAGCGGGGTCCTCATCCATGGAGTCTAGTATGTTGCATTGCCATGTTTCTACAGTAGCCTAGAATGGATAAACCACACACTGGCTCTACACACTGTAGTTAACAGCCCGTCCATGACAAGCAGCACTGGAAAAACGCTGATTTTTTAGTATGAAATGGCTTCATTCAATGTTTTTACCCCTTTAACTCACTGGGTCCATTATGTTTGGAGAGGAAGAGAACTCTGTGGATTATTTGGCTCCCAATAAAAACATCCTGAACATCTGGATCTTAAGTTAGATGAGCTAGCGGCCCATCTGCGATGAGTACTTTATTCAGTGTTTTTACCTGTTTTAATTCCCTGGTCCGTTTGTTTTGGAGAGGAAGAGACCTCTGTGGATAAATTTGCTCCCCATAAAAACCCTCTGAACAACACTGAAGGAATCCTAACCAGAAGTTCATGCCTTGCACACAGAAGAGGTTTCAGCCTGTTGCAATCTACAATTCTCACCGCTAGTTGCCAGTAAATCCTACACAGTACTCCTTTAAGAGTTAAAACTTAAAAAAAGAAACATTGGAAAGTTTTTTTAACCCATGAGAATTCACTCAAAGAGCTTCCTGTAAATGTAGACAGCACCTTCTGCTGATATCTCCTCAGCAATATGTTGAAATAATCACAGAAATGTCTTTAGGTTGAAAAACTGAGGAGAAATAATTAATGAGTAAACCCCGGCTTAGCCTCATTTGACCCCGTAGTGTAAGCTGGGTTTAGGTGATTAGCTGAAAGGAGAATAATGAGGGAACATAAGGACTAATTAACACAGAAAAACAAAAAGGCACAAAAATGTCACATACCCAGCTACATGTGTGTCTGCGTCGTGAGTGTGTTGACTATATAAGAGCCGACTCATGTTGCCAGATTATTATTTCTGTCATTCACTTGACATTCTTGCTCAGAGTGCTGTGGATGACATCATTATTTTTTTTGTACACTCTTTTTGCTTGAGAGGAAAAACTAGTGTGATTGTTAGTTTTAGCTCCTTCACATCAAGTCATGTATACTTTACATTTTCCTGACCATTTGTGATACTGTTTTACATTTTTTGATTTATTTTTCCTACCAATAAGGAAACCATTTGTTTCCATGCCAGAAGTGTTTACCCTCATTGTGTATTTCTATTATTAGATTTTCTTTTAACAATGTTATCAATGTTAATTCATACGGAAACACACGACTCTCATGATTAATTCAATGATCATATAGGCTTTTCTTACCTGTTTTAAGTCAGAATCACAGAGCTGTTATGAATTCACTCTTCGTCTTTGAATTCTTGGACAAAATACTGTACTGTAGTTGCTGAATTATTCCAAAACTTAATTAATGTAAACTGCTTGTTTCGACTTTCTCTAATCTTTAGCTTTCTAACACCATTAGTGGTACACGTAAAAGAATTTTAAAATTGTTGAAATGGACTTTGGAAATTGTAGTTAACTTCTCTACCTAAGTTTTTATATCCACAGGCTCGAAGCTTCAACTTTAATCAAAGCACCAAATATTTTCTAATGCAGCTGTTTCATCTTTGCATCTTTTGAGCTCATGATTTGAACTATGAGTAACATCACATTGTCAGTGGGACACATGAATGGGACTTTTACTTACGGAGCTGGCAGCGTCCAAAATAGTGCCTTCTGCAGTACTGTTTGCCAGCTTTCAGGCTTTTCTCATGCACCCTTCGTACGTATACCTAAGAAGAAGTACTGCACCAGAATTCGTATATAACCCGCGCAATCGGGACGGCTGCGATATGACCATTGCGCTGATGGGAGTAAAAGAGTATAGTATAAAGAGCGAACATCCACGTAAAGTAATAGGTGGGGGTGATGAATGGGTCAAAGAGACACAGGACTTTCCCTCAGGAGACTGGTGTTCATGTCCCGTGTGAAACCAAGTGAACTTTGAGTTATTTTTAGGTATGTAGTTAAAAAAAAAAAAGCCTCTCTTCTACCCACGCCCAACGCCATTTATTTTTGAGTCCTTTATCGACTATCTGGACGTTTTCCCCAGGTTAATTTACTTTCCATCTTGATGAGAGTGTCTACGGCATGGGCTCCACTAGAATCTGAATTTGGCTCTGAACCAAGTTTGTTAATGTTAAGCATTCAGTTTGATGATGCCATTCAAGGGACGGTAAATCATTAGATGTCATATGAACTATTGTATGTGCATTTTGGTAAGATATCATGTGAATTACTATATGAGAACGCACTGCAATGTTACATCATAATTGCATATAAAGTGGTTTAAGTGCAGATAGCTTTTAAAAAGTCTCCACTTAATTATCTCATAATGATACTGTGGCTTCATGCTGTAACAACAGGAAATATACAGTCAGATTTCCGACACACAGCATGGTTTGCAGAGCCATTACCTGTGACCTAGACCCCGTATGATTTGGTATGGCCCTTTAAAACAGTGTGTGTGTGTATATATGCATTCCTGAATCTGTACAAAAGGTTGAAAATGCACTAATACTCTGAGCGAGCGTGAAAGTGCTGCTATTTTCATGTCTCTAAATCTGTACATTTCTGACATCTTTAACAGACTCTGCTCTACTTCTGAAGCCTTTTAATGTCAGCTTTGTTGCCTTTAACCAAAAGATCCTCTATCCCATGTCTATGTCAAACAGAAAGGCAAACTAGCTTAAGCTTCCAAAGGGGTGAGAGAGACACTAAAGAGAGAAAGAGAGGGGAAGGCCAGCCAGCAGACATGGAAAGAGACAGAGAATGACAAACTAGCAGTTGTGAGACTCACCAACACTCTCTCTGCTCCCACAAGGCACTGAGGCAGACATGGTGTATCCTTCGCTCCAGGCTGGCTCTCCCTCTGCCTGCATGAATACTCCAAATTCATCTTCCTCCTCCTCCTCCTCCTCCTCCTCCTCCTCCTCCTCCCCATCCGTTCTCCTCCCCTCCTCAGTGGCCACGGTGGAGCCCCTCTCCTCCTCGCCCTGCTCCTTCAGTTGTCTTCCAAGCCTCCTCTTTCCTTGCTGGCCTTCTTTTCTCTCTCCTGTCGGCACTCTGACCCCTTCCTCCTCCTCTTCCTCCTCCTCTTTCTCCGCCTCCAGCCAGGGCAGGCCGGTTGCCATGGATCCCAGGGGGGGCAAAGACGAGGCAGGATTAACCAAGGAGAGTGCAAGAAAGGTGGAGGGATCACCACAGGCAATGTTAGCGCTGGTCTCTCCATTTGCCTCAACATAGGTGATGCTTGTTTGTCCACAGGTGTCTCCATCCTCTTCCTCCCTTCCACTGCATCCATCTGTAGACTCCTCTAACCTCCAGTTGTCTTTTAGTGCACAGTTTCTCATTGCTTCATCATTATCCTCCTGTATAGTACTGTTGTTTATGTCATCCTCAGTGTGCTGTTTTTGGTTGTCATCTCCTTTACCATCACCATCGTCCAGCTCGTTGCAGTTGCACTCCCTCCTCAAAGCTTCATCCTCTTCCTCAGGATTTACTCTCTCCTCTATATTCTCTTCATGTGACACCTCTTCTCTATTTCCCCACACCAGTTCATCTCTTTGCTCTGCTCCTTCAAGCTCAGTTGTACCATAGTTGCAACCATTTTCTGTTACGATCCTCCTGTCTGTCTCAAAGACAGAAGGATCTCCATGTCTTAGAGGTGAAGATGAAGTCTGTCTTGCCTCTAACTCGCTGCTGTTTTCTACATTTTCAAAGAAAAACTTTGAGTTTTCCTTTTTGTTCTCGTCAGCCACACAGGTTGGTTCTTGTTGCTCTAATCTGCTAACATTCAGTTCTTTTTTACCAATGATTCCAGGGTCTGCTACCCCACAATGATACCCCTCAAGGCAATCCTCTCTGCTGTTCTCTTGCTCTGTTCGAACACCACAAGTCTCATGGTCAGCATCACAGGTGCTGCCCTCTACAGGAGCGGAGGGCTCGGGGGAGACTGCAGCGCTGACGGAGGCAGGGCAGGTGGAGACAGAGATTTCCTCATTGCAGTCGGATACAACCGAGAATTTAGCAGGAGTCTGATTGATGCTCCCTCTCTCCTCTTCCACACTCTCCATTTCTTTCTCCAATTCTTGATCTGCTGATACATGATCAGATAATCCATTCACAAATGCCTCTGCTTCTTCACAGGGGGTTTCAAATTCTCTATTATGTCTTGATGTTACGTCATCAGTAATCTGCCCAAAGGGGCCATGAGTTAAACCACTATTTCCAGTATGTATTTTCATAACCTCATTTGTATCCTGCTCTGTCTTTGAATACTTCTCCTTGCTGTGAGAGATTTGTGTCTTCAGCTCCTCGTTGCTCTCGGCCTCTTTAATCTCTTCAACATCACAGCTGCTGTGGGATTCTGGCTGAAAGGGGTTAGATTCTAGGTCAGGGCTTGGTACAGCCAAAACAGAGTTAGATGACTCTACTGCACAAAGGCCTCCCTTCTCCTCCTCTTCATTTTTTTGCCTCTCCTTCTTCATTCCTGTTTCCTCACTATTCAGCCTGTTTTGGGCGCCTCTTCTTGGACTTTCACCTCCCTCATGTTCATCCTGGCTTCCCCTCCTTTGTGCTGTCCTTCCACACTGAGTACAGGTTTTGTGAGAAGCACTGTGGCAACATCGAGGACTTCTGCATGCTCCCTCTTTCTCTTGTCTGGCTCTCCTGCTGTCCTGCTGCGGGCTGGAAAACTGTTTAGTGGCCAGGCCTCCTTTGTCTCGCTCTTCCTGCCTTTCTTCCAGAGTGATTTCTTCAGCAGGATCCTCCCTGCTGCTCTGCTGCCTCTCTCTGCTCACGCCTGTTTTCTCACGGGCTGCTGCATTACTGGACTTCCTCCATCTCCGGCCAGATCGCACCCTGACCCGGTTTACTCCGTTATGTGTAGGGAGAGTTTGCCCATTGTCCCTCCTCCCGGCTGGGATATCTCTGCCGCCTCCTCCTCCTGTCTTTCCTCTCAGCCATCCCCCAACCACGCTGGAGGCTCCACTGGTAGTCACACCAGAACTGGGCTTAGCTGTGGAGTACAAACAGCTCCCTTTCTCAGTCCGCAGGAAGAGGCATTGAGTCTGTGTCTTCCCGCTGCCCTCTGAGGTCTTCAGAGTGGCAACTGTTACCAAAGCTCCAATCCCAGCCTGCCTGGCATCAAGTCCCAAGGGAAGCCCATACCCCATGCGACCCCACTCCCCACTCAGGTACACATCTGCAGGCCTGGGACAGGAAGTCGAACCCCAATGGCCCGCAGGAGGAGCTGTGGGGGCTTGTCCTCCTCCCAGCATACCACCAGCCTTCCGGCGGTTCTTGGAGCATAGGGCCCAGGCTCGAAGGCCCCGGATCAGAGGCAGGTCTCCCAGGCCCAGCTCCAGTCGGCTGGGGAAGGGCAGAGAGGCTCTGGAGCACTTCTGGAGCATCTCCCGGGTAGAGCCTGACACATTCAGGCAGGGGTAGTTGTTGTTGTTATTCTGCTGGAGCATGTTGCTTGTTGTTGGCCTCATCTATGTTTTATTGGTTTGTCCTCGCTTATGCTTTATTAAAATGCAGCCTGTCAGGTCAAGTTGAGTTCTCATTTGTGAGAGGGAACGCTGGCACTCTTAAGGCCTATTTTTGATTCAGAGCGTGACAGGTCAAAGGTACAAAGTTTGGAAAAAAATACACTAAACATTATGAAATTGCTGAAATACTCTCAAGAATTTCTTACTGATTCATTCTGACAAGGCAGAAAATATTGACATTGCAAGAGAGAGCTGACTCTCGCTCATCTTTTAACAGTTCTTTCTGACAACATCAGAGTTTTTGGACAAAAATAGAGTCAGTTGTTTTCCTGACAGGGAGATGGAGTTGTGCTTCTGTTTCCCTTTATCGCTCCTTAACTTTGAGAGTCTCCTGGCAAAGAAAAGAAACACCCAGGTCAGACGTCCAGCTGTCAGCGCCAATGATAGAGAGGATAATGAGAAGTTTGTTTTCTTCCAGACTGATGCTCAATGACGCCGTCTTACGAGCTTCACCGCCCTCCCTGTCGGCCGGTCTCTCTTTCAGCTGTCAGAAAACAACCTGCAGGGAAGTGGGACAAAACAAGGAAATTAAAGACATGCAAGTAAAGAAATGTGATCATAAAGACACAGTATCAGTAAATTGTTCCATGATAGTAAGAATCATGTCAGAAAGAGATACACTTTAATCTTTTATTTTACTTGTCTCATTAACAAGAAAGCATTTAGAACAGATTCAAGAAAGATAAAAACATAAATTAAAAATGTTTAATTTCTGATATTTCCACCGAGAGAACTGATTTTGTTTCACTTTGGTTTGGCTGACTGGATTACAGCTATCATGTCTGTGGGGGTGTGAGTCTGTCAAAGGTCAAACATTTGAATCCAAGTGGCTTCTTTTCAAACTACTCCCACACAATCAAGCCTCATTCTTATATAAAAACGTGCATTCACACCATGTCCATCGCGGTGCCAATTAGATTAGTTGTTGCATCAGCCATACAGAATCATCAAATAGACTAAAAATGAAACACAGGTGGCCATAAAGCCATAAATCCACTCCTCATGCCTACACAGCTTAGAGGATTTACCCAAAGGGACTCAAAGAGCCGCCACATAAGCGGCAGAAATAGGTTTGGGCCACGCATATCACACTTAGCCTACTCATATCAGCAGGCTGTGTACCACGATGATGAAGATGAACCACGTCAAACCACTCACTGTACCTGAAAAATCAGTATCTCCAGCCAACATGTCCTGAAAGGGACGCCAGAGGAAAGATTTTATCGTTCCTCACCTCATTCGATGCCTGTGTCTCCGGCCCGGGCTTTGAATGAAGTGTCCTTTACTTAATGTCTCTCTGCTTCCTTGTTGTTTACAGACGAAGCCTATTCAACCCTCCTCGGGCTGTGGAGCATCCTTCAGTGGGATCAGCGCCACCACATCCTTCCAGTCGGCCTGCATCACTGGCGCTACAGCACTACAAATCAGTCAAACAAGCGTTCACTTCTGTCCCATCGTCTGAATTAGAGCCGCACACCACAGTGAAAGCTTATTTCGGTCTCTCCCCCCACTCGTTCGGCCATTGCGCATCCTCTCATCCACCGCGGCTCGGCATCGTGCGTCGCCGCATCTTACCGCAGTAGCCTCCGGTGCGCTCAGCGAACAGGATGACGGAGAGCTAATTTGACTTGCAGCCCACTCACCCATAGGAGGGGGGATTCGTGCCACACAGAGGCAGGGGGAGGTGAGCAGAGCGGAAGTGTATGCAGGGTTGTTGATGCCACACTTGAGGAGAAAGTTTTTTTTAAGGCCTTATTTTTCTTTTTTGGGACAAACAAACAAACATTAAGGTTTTTAAATCTGTTCCTCAACAACTCTGTTTCTTAATCCAAACAGAGATGGAGAGGAAATGCCTTTCCTTAACTTCCTTACAATGTGAAATAAAAATAATACTTGTTTCAATTGCTGTTACTTTCTATTACTTTCTTTTTCAAAATACTATGCACTGTGCTGGCTGAAAATGCAGTCTGAAAGTATACGTGTCCCACTTCAACTTTTGCTATCACAATAAAAAGTTCACTAAGTTTGACAGTGAGTTGACAACGGGCAACGTCTGTGCATCACAGAGAGGGAATCCATGATTAAAAATGCAGTCTGAAAGAACGTGTATCCCACTATTTATAACTTTTGTTGGAAAAGAAAAAGCCTCTCCATCTTCACCAAGGTTAACATGTATGATCTCACTTTCAAACGGCAACATAGAATGGCTGAGGAATTGTCTCTTTGGTAAAATATAATATGATTAAATTTTCATGAAGAAAAAACATTTTCTTTGCGAGGAAAAATATATGATTGCCTTGGATATTCGGTCAGTACTCTCACCTCAGTGCAGTGAATAACACAAAGTTCAATAACATGTACAGGAGCTTAAAAGCATGTTACTTGACAAAACCTCACTAATTAAACAATTCACATTTTGCTAGTTTTCATTTATATGTGAAATCGGAGTGTAGTAGTGTAGATCCACCTCCACTAAATACATGCGTGGTCCTGCGGCTAAAGACACACCTCCTATCAGAGAATAAATTACCGAAGAACCACACCTGCCATGTGGATTAAAAACAGCAGTGCACAAAAATTGTTCGTCCATATGGACATTTTAAATATCTCCAGGTAATTTACTCTTCAACAAAACAAATACTAACCATTGGGATTCATTTGTGTTGACTGGGATGCTGCGTTGTGTCAAAACTTCATTTTAGACCTAAGGGATGTGAAATGAGATACTAGAATGATGAAACAAGACACTGCTGTTTATTTGACCAGTCTGACTTGTTAAGCATAACGTAATGTCTCATCTTACACTCTCCAAAAGGAAATCCTGCTCCATCTATGGTGAGATAAAAACGTAGCTGGTGACGCTGCAGTCTCTTACCTCCCCTCCCTCTGTGGCATCGTTCTCTCCTCATACAGCATTAACCTCCCCTCACATACACTCACCCTTGTAGCCTACGTCGCACAGCATCATCACAGCAGTAGATAAGTAGATTGAGAACACACACACACACACACACACACACACACACACAATGGGAAGACGTCATGCACCAGTGTACATAGTTTATCACTTTCTCTTCCAAAGTCCCTCCTCTCCTGGAATTTTTCAAGAAGTCTCATCCATGTGCTTCGGTGTCTCTGATCCGCAGCAGAAAACCGATTCATCTCTTCTTTTTCTTTTCTTAAAGGTAAGAATAATATGTTCCTCAGAATACTTTTTGCTTCGCTGCTCTTCTGCTCCTGCAGTTAATGCCTACATTGTTGTGACATAACAGTGAGTGGTTTGCAGTATTTTCTATGGGATGTGAAGGCCTGCAGGTGAGAGTGATCAGTCCTCATGTATCCATGTGCTTATGTTTTCTCATTTTATTCCAGTAACTGAGATGTTGATGAAAAACTTTTAAACGGTTAGAGACTTTTGTATCAGAAAATTATTATTTTTTTTTACTGTAGAAATTGCAGTGTGTAGCAGCTTGAGTGGTTCAAGCTAACATACAGTGTAACATTTAGGTTTAAGCTGTGACCAGCCTGCTGACCTTTAAAGATAATCAGTTATTTACAAAAAGCAGTTATGATTTATGTAATGTCTAACGAAAAATGGGTTTTCATTAATTTAGATAAACATTTCTCTGGATACGTGTTTCTCTCTGAAGTTTCATTTAATGATAAAATAAATAATTTTCATGGTGTACATCACAATTTAAAGAAGATGAGTGGATAAATCGTATAATGACCACTGTATGGAAGCCCAATTATGCCAAGAAAAGAAAACATTATACACGATAAATTAAATAAACATGATAAATACATAAATAATACTCACTGCAACATGGTATTATGAGATTATTAAACTATAGTCACATAGTGAAAATTGTGATATAGTAAGTCAACATTAAAGGGAAATTTCGGTTTATTTCAACCCGTCTCCTATCGTCCTAAATTTGTTTCAAGTGACTAGTGACATAAAAATAATAGTTAGCATGTTAGCCGTTAGCCTAGATACAGCCAGGGCGCATAGTAGCGTCAGACATGTTAAAACGTAAGTGAACGGGCAACTTTCAAGTGCAAAGTTAGTCCACTAAACAAGCTTTTTTTTCCACAAAGACCGCCTCATATCATTAGGATAAATGTCAGAGAACATATAGAAAACGACATGTAAACGTGTTGTCTTACCTTACCGGTGTGCTGCCATGTTTGTTTACATTTAGCTCTGCTTTACAAAGTGTGGCAGAACCGGACAGTAGCCTGAAAAGTTCATTCATTTATTTTATGAAAGATTTATAGAATAATGGCTGACTTTTTGCCAGACTTCGACTTTGTGGAGGAGGAATTTGATTTTGCAGAGTTTGATGGCCGCCCTTATTTATTTGAGCCAGAATACACTGACGAAGAGCTTTGTGAAATTGAAGAACGGAGGAGAGAGAGAGAGAGAGGTGCAACAGGTAGAGGACGAGAGAGGAGGAATGGCTGCTGCAAGGCTGCGTAGCTCTGGAGATTGGTGGTGTACCTGTGGATGCTGTGCCCCAGTGCCCACAGAAGAGGAATGCCTCTGTTGCAAGGAATGGGACCGGTTGCAGCCTTATTTTCAAGGTCTGGATGTGACCGAGGACGAGACACCTCCACCTGGAGTAGTATCCAGCTGGGCTTTATCTAGAGCTCGCCAGATATATTTCGGCCGCGCTTTGGAAAGCAGAGCTAAATGGTAAACAAACATGGCAGCACACCGGTAAGGTAAGACAACACGTTTACATGTTGTTTTCTATATGTTCTCTGACATTTATCTTAACAATATGAGGCGGTCTTTGTGGAAAAAAAGCTTGTTTAGTGGACTAACTTTGCACTTGAAGGTTGCCCGTTCACTTACTTTTAACAGGTCTGACGCTACTATGCGCCCCGGCTGTATCTAGGCTAACGGCTAACATGCTAACTATTATTTCTATGTCACTAGTCACTTGAAACAAATTTAGGATGATAGGAGACAGGTTGAAATAAACCGAAATTTCCCTTTAACACTTAGTATCTTTTGTTGTCCATTTCCGAAGTCAAAGGTTTGACTTAATAAGTCAAAATATTGACATACAAGAGTAATATTATGAGATAATCAAAATTATAAGATACTAAGGTCTGTTTTGTGCTGATTAAGTCAACATTCTAACTTACTAACTTGTAATTTTAATTTCTCGTGAGTATTTTCATTAAAATCAGACATATTTTTCCTTGTTGTAAATGGACTTCCATAGCACAGTGTGTTTTCTAAAGAAGGAATTTGAATGTGTGAGTGGGTAAATTGATTTTTGTCTAATGTGAGTTGATGTAGGCTGCAGCTCCCCATGTCCCCGCAAAGAATAAGTGGGTATGTAGACAACAAATAAATGATTGAATGATTCAGGCTGGCAGATTTTGAGTTGACATGCTCTAAAAACCCTCATAAAACACCCATAAGTCCACTTAATTCAGCAACTGTGCAGGTCAAAAACATCAGAAAACTATCACTTACATGATTTTTGTGTGAATATTATTTTATTGATGTAACATTGTAACCAACATTCTCTCCATTGCAGCTTTGACAAAAACACTTGGCACTGAAACCCTTATAATCGAAAAGAAATTCGAAGACTTGATTAAAAGAAAGGTAAAAATCTCAATACACATAGATGCTACTCAGCGTGTGTTACCATAACGTGTCACTATCTCTTCTCGGCTTTTTAGAAATCTATTGTCTATATCGCTCCTTTAAAACAGGCATAGTGTTAATGTTGTTAATGGAAAAAGTGTGGGAGAAGATTTGTCAGGATTCCTTCATGCATTTTATCACACGTTGTCATTCTGTCTACCAACCAAGTAAAGTAAACCAAGTTTAGTTAAAAGTCTCCATTCTTAAATGCTTTACTTCCACTTGAAAAGTAGCTCGTTATTTTGAAAAAGTAGATGATTGTAATCTGTGAAATGGTAATTGTAATGGCTAAGAGTAGTGTATACCCTCAGTAGTTTTAAAAAGTATGTTTTCATTTAATACCAGAAATGTTTTTTTCTCAAATGAGAGGTTCTGCATTTGGGAATGAAACTTAAATGTCTCAATATAGAGACAACAAAATAAATATCTGAAATACAGCAAGAGGCTTTTCTCCCTCCATTTCAAAGCAGTTTATACTTTAAATGGAGGACACACTTTTTGAAAAATAAGGGGTAAAGGCACTTAATAAAAATGCTTTTATCAATCTGACATTTTGGCATCTAACATTATTTTGTAACATCATCAGTAATATTCATACAATAAACACAAGAATGTCAGATTATCAAAGACATTTTAATCAGAAGGTGCCTTTGTCCTCTTGTTTTTGAGCTCCTCTCTTCGGTTTTCAGAGTGCATATTTTGTTACATGTTGGCTTTTGTACAATATTGAGGCTCACCACTCCTGAGCCAGTCTGTCATTGTAGCAGCCTGATAGTAATATTGTAGAGGGCTATGTTTCAAGAGAAAATGTTTTACCTTTAAAGCTCCTCTCCCTGATTTCATGTAAGCGCCCAACAATACCCCTCAATCCACAAATTTCCTCCCAGCACTCTGCTGATGTTTTGAAACTCAACATACTTCACAGCTGAGTTTCAAAAATTCAGTCAGGAGTTGTGTCTTGAAGCTAAAGCCCCAATCACAGAATATACAGCGGTGTCTTTTTCTGGCAGTGTACAGTAAAAACAAATATAAAATAGATTAGCAGCAGGGTGGGCTACAGTAAATGTTTGAGAGCAACCTGTAACCAGAGGGTCACAGATTTGATCCCCACAGCAAAAAAAAAGAGTCCAGAGTATCCTGCTCACTCACTGTGACTATCTCTGGGTAACAGCACCAGCTAAATGCTTAAAGTATAAAACTATGGCAGAAAATGAGAATAACCTATAATCTCAAAAAGCTCACACTTTTCCTTCAAGACAAACACAGATCAAAAAATATCATTTCTACTCCTGACTCTGGTGAATATGAAAATAACTACATTTCGGATTGAAGGGATACTGCTTCAAAAAAGCAATGATATAGTTGTATTTACATGAATATTACTCTGGCCTGCACTGTAACGGTTCAAAATGTATTATTTTGAACTAATCATGGTCAAATCCATGATGCTAATGCGACTAAATGACTCATTTCCAATGCAATTTGAACACACAAACAATAAATAATAAAGTAATGTGACATGTTTACATTCAGAGTGAAAACTTTTAAACCAAACAAAATCTGATAAATAATTAGGACTAAACTAACAAAACTCAAATAACAGTAACAAAAATAGTCACATTTAAAATGGAAAAAAAAGGCAGCATATATTACTCTGTTGCTTTTATAATGACGATGATGCTAATAGATAAAAAGTCATTCTTTTGCATCACATTCATACCTCATCTATTAAAATATAAAATAAAGACTTTTACTTAATTGAGGTTTGCCATGTTGCAAGCTTAGCATACAAGAACACTGCAACCTCACCAAAGAAAAACAAAAAGGTTAAAAGACATTTAAGATATCATTACAGCATCTTCAGTAATTGAAGTCAGACACCTGGTGAGTTGTTGTCGTGGTTGGCGAAGATTCACCTGTTCGCGCTTCAGTGGTTACTATGTGTCGGGTAATTCTGGTGGTCTTGGTCACCGTGGTGACAGTTCTCTCCTGGGTGGAGGAGACTTGTTGCTCTTCGGACATTTCCTGGGTAGAGAGATCAAGCCCTGAGGTGTGGAGGCAGAAAGACCCCGAGACGTCAACCTCACCTCCTACCTCCCCCTTCCGCTGGGCCTGAGGAGAACCTTCTGGGGTTATCTGGAGGAAACCTGAGGGAGGAGGAGGAGGAGGAGGAGGAGGAGGAGGAGAAGAGGGAAAAAAAAGCAGAGACAAGTAGAGGAAAGGAAGGAGAGGAGAGGAGGACAGGTGAGGAAATCAAGAGGGAAAAGAAACTTAGTCTTATGTAGCAGAGACAGAACAGGAGATTATATATTAATAATCTATGGAATAAACACAAAACTCGCATCACATGCAATAGCAAGGATAAATTATGTATAATGTGGTGCATATTCTAATAAAGTCAACATTAATACTATGAAATAATGATTGAATACAGGTATGAAGTGTAAAGCACACATACCAAACTTGTATGGACACTATTGTTCATTCGAGAGAATTTGTATAAAAATTCACATTTTTATACAAATTTGCATAAAAATATAGCATATATATATATATATATATATATACATATATATATATATATATATATATACATATATCAGTTTTGGAATTGACAGTTGTTTGACTTGGATTCTTGGGTCTGACCTCTTGTTTAATTTTACCTTAGTTTGGCATTACTGTTTGGCTTGTAATTTTATGTTGCCTCTGGGGTTTATTGCTTCTGCTTTGCTTTGTTTGTCAAAGCACTTTGTAAACTCTGTTTTTAAACGTGCTATATAGATAAAGTTATTATTAATATGAAGTTATATTGTCTAATTTTTCAAATATCTTGTCATCTCAATTTGAAGTTTCCATTATCCTTACCTGTGGAGTGTGGCTTCAGGGAGAACTTAGGGACCTTGAACCAGGAGGAAGATTCTCTTTCTTCAGACTCCCTGCTTTGGCTGTCGACCTCTCTCCAAGCCTGGACCTTTGCAGAACTGCACTCCATGGTAAAACTAGCGGGGGACTCTGAGCTGTCCCTGTCCAGCATATCTGTTCTGGCATGAGATGACACCACATCCTTTGAGAGCTCCTCACTAACACCAGTGGCGGCCATCTTGCCTGATTTTTTAAACCCTTTAGTGTCCCCCTCTGCTTCACCTGGTGATGAATCCTTTCCCAGTTTCACACTCAACCCTTTGTCCTCCATTTTGCCATATGGAGATGTTAACTCCACCTTTGGAAGCTTGATTTTGCCACTGAATGTCCCTTTATCATCCTTGGAGCCCTTGTGAAGACTTGCATCTTTTTCGCCATTGAGACTTGAACTTGAACCTTCACCCTTTAGAGTGACATCAAACAACCCTGATTTGCCAGGAGAAAATGACACTTTGGGCATTTTCGTCTTCCCTCCTGTCTGTTCTCCCTCCAATTCACTCTCTGTGATTACAGCAGCTGATTTATCTTTGGACTTCCCAAAACTTGGCTTCATTTTGATTTTGGGCATCTTCATTTTGACATCCTCTTTTTCAGCCTTATATGTTGTCTCCTCTTCCGGGAGGCCCGTGCATGCAGTGGCCTCATCTGTTTGAGGTGGATTTACCAAGACAAAGACAGCTTTCTTTACTTTGGGCATTTTAGGGCCCTCATACTGAATTTCTGGCCCATAGATATCTACTCTTCCCTCTGGAGAGGAGATGGAGGGTAACGGGACACCAAACTTAGGAATTTTGATTTTCTTGCCTTTTTCAGTTCTGTCCTCATCTTCGTTCTGTGATGTACCAATATCAAATTCTATGTCTGGAATCTTGGGGACTTTGATTTCTGCTCCAGATGAGGAGAGGCCACACTCACCCCCTGTTCCTAATTCAGCCGAGCTTTGTTTGGTTTTAAGACCAACACTTGGTAATGTAACCTCTGACACTGGGATATTAATACGATCTTTGTTCTCTCTATGTCTGTCATGGGTTTCAACTTCAACCTTGTACTCAAATCTTTCTTTACCCTTGCATCTGTGTTTGTCCTGACCACCTAACTCCTCATCGCCACAGTTTTTACATATTTTTGCTTCTGCTGTTACATCTATGCCAGTTTTCTTTTTTGGCATTCCAATCTTGAATTTTGTTCCTTTGACTTTAGGCCCCTTTACTTTGCTGCTGGTTCCTGCTGTGTTGAGATCCAAGTCAGGTAGCTCAACTTTTTGCCTGTTCTTCTTGCCATCTCCTCTATGAAGTCCTATATCAAGCTCCAGGTCTCCTTTTGGACCTTTGATATCTATTGTTGGCATCTTGAGTTTGGGACCTTTGCGCTCTCCCTCAACATGCACATCAGCTTCTTCTTGTGGCACTTTAATTTTCCCTCCCGCCTCAACGGTTGGTAAGTTGATCTCTGCTTCACCTGAGTTATTCTTCAACACTGATATACCCCCCTTTGGAAGTTTAACATGTGGACCTTTGAACTTTCCTCCTGTGACTTCCATCTCTATAGCAGGTGATTCACTATCTTTGATTTTACCTGTAGGAAGTGAAATATCAACTTTTGGCATCTTGATATGTGGCAGCTTGATGGTTCCTCCCTCTGCGTCCACTTTCTCCTCTGGTATGTCAGTATTTGTTTTTCCTTTAGGGATAGATATGCCCACATTAGGCATCTTGAACTGGCCCCGATCTCCCTTAATCTCTACCTCTTGACCTTCAATTGAAGGTTTTCCTTTAGGAAGAGATATGTCAACTTTTGGCATCTTGAACTTTCCTCTCTCACCCTTAATTTCAACTGCAGGACCTTCAATCTTTCCTTTTGGCAGTGAAATATCTATTGAGGGCATTGTCATGTGTGGTATTTTAGGTTTGCTTCCCTCAATCTCGAACTCTGCTCCTTCAATTATACCAGATTTTCCTTCTGGTAGAGATATATCAACATGTGGCATTTTAATATGAGGCATTTTGTATTTCTCTCCCGAACCTGCCTCTATTTCAACCTCTGGGCCTTCAAGTTTTCCTTTAGGCAGAGAGATGTCAAAATCTGGCATTTTCCAATGAGGCATTTTGAGCTTTCCCTCAGTACCTCCCTCCATTTCAACATCTGGACCTTCAAACTTTGGTTTGGGCAGTGAAATATCAACAGAGGGCATGCTGAGATGTGGCATCGTAAATTTTCCACCTTCTCCTTTGAGCTCCACCTCTGGACCTTCAATCTTTCCTTTTGGCAGAGAGATGTCAACATTTGGTATTTTCATGTGGGGCATTTTAAATTTTCCACCCCTACTTCCCTCTATTTCAGCTTCTGGACCTCCGATCTTTCCTTTGGGCAGAGAAATGTCAACATCTGGACCTTCAATCTTTCCTTTGGGCAGAGAGATGTCAACATCTGGCATTTTCATTTGAGGCATTTTGAATTTTCCACCCTCTCCTTTGAGCTCCACCTCTGGACCTTCAATCTCTCCTTTTGATAGAGAGATGTCAACATCTGGACTTTCAATCTTTCCTTTGGGCAGAGAGATGTCGATGTCTGGCATTTTCATGTGAGGCATTTTGAATTTTCCTCCTGTGCCTCCCTCTATTTCAACATTTGGACCTTCAGTTTTTCCTTTGGGCAGAGAGATGTCAACATCTGGCATTTTCATGTGAGGCATTTTGAACTTTCCTCCTGTACCACCCTCTATTTCAACTTCTGGACCTTCGATCTTTCTTTTGGGCAGAGAAAGGTCAATGTTGGGCATTTTCATGTGAGGCATTTTGAATTTTCCTCCTGTACCTCCCTCCATCTCAACATCTGGACCTTCCATCTTTCCCTTTGGAAGTGAAATATCAACAGAGGGCATGCTGAGATGTGGCATCGTGAATTTTCCACCTTCTCCTTTGAGCTCCACCTCTGGACCTGCAATCTTTCCTTTTGGTAGAGAGATGTCAACATCTGGACCTTCCATCTTACCTTTGGGCAGAGAAAGGTCAATGTTGGGCATTTTCATGTGAGGCATTTTGAATTTTCCTCCACTACTTCCCTCCATCTCAACATCTGGACCTTCCATCTTTCCTTTGGGCAGAGAAAGGTCAATGTTGGACATTTTCATGTGAGGCATTTTGAATTTTCCTCCACTCCTTCCCTCCATCTCAACATCTGGACCTTCCATCTTTCCTTTTGGAAGTGAAATATCAACAGAGGGCATGCTGAGATGTGGCATCTTGAATTTTCCACCTTCTCCTTTGAGCTCCACCTCTGGACCTTCAATCTTTCCTTTTGGTAGAGAGATGTCAACATCTGGACCTTCCACTTTACTTTTGGGCAGAGAAAGGTCAATGTTGGGCATTTTCATGTGAGGCATTTTGAATTTTCCTCCTGTACCTCCCTCCATCTCAACATCTGGACCTTCCATCTTTCCTTTTGGAAGTGAAATATCAACAGAGGGCATGCTGAGATGTGGCATCTTGAATTTTCCACCTTCGCCTTTGAGCTCCACCTCTGGACCCTCAATCTTTCCTTTCGGTAGAGAGATGTCAATTTTGGGCATTTTCATGTGAGGCATTTTGAATTTTCCTCCTGTGCCTCCCTCTATTTCAGCTTCTGGACCTTCAATTTTTCCTTTGGGCAGAGAGATGTCAACATCTGGACCTTCCATCTTTCCTTTGGGCAGAGAAAGGTCAATGTTGGGCATTTTCATGTGAGGCATTTTGAACTTTCCTCCTGTACCTCCCTCTATTTCAACTTCTGGGCCTTCGATCTTTCCTTTCGGCAGAGAGATGTCAAAATCGGGCATTTTGATTTGAGGCATTTTGAATTTTCCTCCTGTGCCTCCCTCTATTTCAACATCTGCACCTTCAATTTTTCCTTTGGGCAGAGAGATGTCGACATCTGGACCTCCCATCTTTCCTTTGGGCAGAGAAAGGTCAATGTTAGGCATTTTCATCTGAGGCATTTTGAATTTTCCTCCTGCACCTCCCTCCATTTCAACATCTGGACCTTCAATTTTTCCTTTGGGCAGAGAGATGTCAACATCTGGACCTTCCATCTTTCCTTTGGGCAGAGAGATATCAATGTTGGGCATTTTCATGTGAGGCATTTTGAACTTTCCTCCTGTACCTCCCTCTATTTCAACTTCTGGGCCTTCCATCTTTCCTTTGGGTAGAGAGATGTCAAAATCGGGCATTTTGATTTGAGGCATTTTGAATTTTCCTCCTGTACCTCCCTCTATTTCAACATCTGGACCTTCAATGTTACCTTTGGGCAGAGAAAGGTCAATGTTGGGCATTTTCATGTGAGGCATTTTGAATTTTCCTCCTGTGCCTCCCTCTATTTCAACATCTGGACCTTCAATTTTTCCTTTGGGCAGAGAGATGTCGACATCTGGACTTTCCATCTTTCCTTTGGGCAGAGAAAGGTCAATGTTGGGCATTTTCATGTGAGGCATTCTGAATTTTCCTCCTGCACCTCCCTCCATTTCAACGTCTGGACCTTCGATCTTTCCTTTTGGAAGTGAAATATCAACAGAGGGCATGCTGAGATGTGGCATCTTGAATTTTCCATCTTCTCCTTTGAGGTCCACCTCTGGACCCTCAATCTTTCCTTTTGGTAGAGAGATGTCAATTTTGGGCATTTTCATGTGAGGCATTTTGAATTTTCCTCCTGTGCCTCCCTCTATTTCAACATCTGGACCTTCAATGTTACCTTTAGGTAGAGAGATGTCGACATCTGGACCTTCCATCTTTCCTTTGGGCAGAGAAAGGTCAATGTTGGGCATTTTCACATGAGGCATTTTGAATTTTCCTCCACTAATTCCCTCCATCTCAATGTCTGGACCTTCAATCTTTCCTTTTGGAAGTGAAATATCAACAGAGGGCATGCTGAGATGTGGCATCTTGAATTTTCCACCTTCTCCTTTGAGCTCCACCTCTGGACCCTCAATCTTTCCCTTTGGTAGAGAGATGTCAACATCTGGACCTTCCATCTTACCTTTGGGCAGAGAAAGGTCAATGTTGGGCATTTTCATGTGAGGCATTTTGAATTTTCCTCCTGTTCCTCCTCCTATTTCAGCTTCTGGACCTTCAATCTTTCCTTTGGGCAGAGAGATGTCAGCGTCTGGCATTTTCATGTGAGGCATTTTGAACTTTCCTCCTGTACCACCCTCTATTTCAACTTCTGGACCTTTGATCTTTCCTTTGGGCAGAGAGATGTCAATGTTGGGCATTTTCATGTGAGGCATTTTGAATTTTCCTCCACTACTTCCCTCCATCTCAACATCTGGACCTTCAATCTTTACTTTTGGAAGTGAGATATCAACAGAAGGCATGCTGAGATGTGGCATCTTGAATTTTCCACCTTCTCCTTTGAGCTCCACCTCTGGACCCTCAATCTTTCCTTTTGGTAGAGAGATGTCAACATCTGGACCTTCCACTTTACTTTTGGGCAGAGAAAGGTCAATGTTGGGCATTTTCATGTGAGGCATTTTGAATTTTCCTCCACTACTTCCCCCTATTTCAGCTTCTGGACCTTCCATCTTTCCTTTGGGCAGAGAGATGTCAACATCTGGCATTTTCATGTGAGGCATTTTGAATTTTCCTCCTGTACCTCCCTCCATCTCAACATCTGGACCTTCCATCTTTCCTTTTGGAAGTGAAATATCAACAGAAGGCATGCTGAGATGTGGCATCTTGAATTTTCCACCTTCTCCTTTGAGCTCCACCTCTGGACCCTCAATCTTTCCTTTTGGTAGAGAGATGTCAACATCTGGACCTTCCACTTTACTTTTGGGCAGAGAAAGGTCAATGTTGGGCATTTTCATGTGAGGCATTTTGAATTTTCCTCCACTACTTCCCTCCATCTCAACATCTGGACCTTCCATCTTTCCTTTGGGCAGAGAGATGTCAACATCTGGCATTTTCATGTGAGGCATTTTGAATTTTCCTCCTGTACCTCCCTCCATCTCAACATCTGGACCTTCCATCTTTCCTTTTGGAAGTGAAATATCAACAGAAGGCATGCTGAGATGTGGCATCTTGAATTTTCCACCTTCTCCTTTGAGCTCCACCTCTGGACCCTCAATCTTTCCTTTTGGAAGAGAGATGTCAACATCTGGACCTTCCATCTTACCTTTGGGCAGGGAAAGGTCAATGTTGGGCATTTTCATGTGAGGCATTTTGAATTTTCCTCCACTACTTCCCTCCATCTCAACATCTGGACCTTCCATCTTTCCTTTGGGCAGAGAAAGGTCAATGTTGGGCATTTTCATGTGAGGCATTTTGAATTTTCCTCCACTCCTTCCCTCCATCTCAACATCTGGACCTTCAATCTTTCCTTTTGGAAGTGAAATATCAACAGAAGGCATGCTGAGATGTGGCATCTTGAATTTTCCACCTTCTCCTTTGAGCTCCACCTCTGGACCTGCAATCTTTCCTTTTGGTAGAGAGATGTCAACATCTGGACCTTCCACTTTACTTTTGGGCAGAGAAAGGTCAATGTTGGGCATTTTCATGTGAGGCATTTTGAATTTTCCTCCTGTACCTCCCTCCATCTCAACATCTGGACCTTCCATCTTTCCTTTTGGAAGTGAAATATCAACAGAGGGCATGCTGAGATGTGGCATCTTGAATTTTCCACCTTCTCCTTTGAGCTCCACCTCTGGACCCTCAATCTTTCCCTTTGGTAGAGAGATGTCAACATCTGGACCTTCCATCTTACCTTTGGGCAGAGAAAGGTCAATGTTGGGCATTTTCATGTGAGGCATTTTGAATTTTCCACCTTCTCCTTTGAGCTCCACCTCTGGACCCTCAATCTTTCCCTTTGGTAGAGAGATGTCAACATCTGGACCTTCCATCTTACCTTTGGGCAGAGAAAGGTCAATGTTGGGCATTTTCATGTGAGGCATTTTGAATTTTCCACCTTCTCCTTTGAGCTCCACCTCTGGACCCTCAATCTTTCCCTTTGGTAGAGAGATGTCAACATCTGGACCTTCCATCTTACCTTTGGGCAGAGAAAGGTCAATGTTGGGCATTTTCATGTGAGGCATTTTGAATTTTCCTCCACTCCTTCCCTCCTTCTCAACATCTGGACCTTCAATCTTTCCTTTTGGAAGCGAAATATCAACAGAAGGCATGCTGAGATGTGGCATCTTGAATTTTCCACCTTCTCCTTTGAGCTCCACCTCTGGACCCTCAATCTTTCCTTTGGGCAGAGAGATGTCAACATCTGGACCTTCCATCTTACCTTTGGGCAGAGAGATGTCAATGTTGGGCATTTTCATGTGAGGCATCTTGAATTTTCCACCTTCTCCTTTGAGCTCCACCTCTGGACCCTCAATCTTTCCTTTTGGTAGAGAGATGTCAACATCTGGACCTTCCATCTTTCCTTTGGGCAGAGAAAGGTCAATGTTGGGCATTTTCATGTGAGGCATTTTGAATTTTCCTCCACTACTTCCCTCCATCTCAACAGCTGGACCTTCAATCTTTCCTTTTGGAAGTGAGATATCAACAGAGGGCATGCTGAGATGTGGCATCTTGAATTTTCCACCTTCTCCTTTGAGCTCCACCTCTGGACCCTCAATCTTTCCTTTGGGCAGAGAGATGTCAACATCTGGACCTTCAGTCTTTCCTTTGGGCAGAGAGATATCAATGTTGGGCATTTTCATGTGAGGCATTTTGAATTTTCCTCCTGTACCTCCCTCTATTTCAATATCTGGACCTTCCATCTTTCCTTTGGGCAGAGAGATGTCAACATCTGGCATTTTCATGTGAGGCATTTTGAATTTTCCTCCTGTACCTCCCTCCATTTCAACGTCTGGACCTTCGATCTTTCCTTTTGGAAGTGAAATATCAACAGAGGGCATGCTGAGATGTGGCATCTTGAATTTTCCACCTTCTCCTTTGAGCTCCACCTCTGGACCCTCAGTCTTTCCTTTGGGCATAGAGATGTCAACATCTCTAGTTGCACTTGTTTTTCCTGTAGGAAGGGACAAGTCAATGTCAGGCATCTTGATGTCTGGCATCTTGAATTTGCCTCCTTGTCCATCAACCTTTACATCATGCTTTACATTTGGCAGGGACACATCCAGGTCTATTTTGGGAATGGAAACATCAATTGTTGGCATTTTGGGAATTTTGAGATTTCCCTCATAACCTCTGATATCAGCCTCTGAGACATCAACTTCTGCTTTGGGAAGAAGAACCTCAGTCTCTGGTGTTTTAGCTGTTGGTAGTGACAGCTCAACAGAGGGCATCTTGACCTTGGCCTTAGATTCAAGATGACCACTTGGCTTTACAAAATCTTTTTCCTTAGAGCCAAATCCTGGCATGGAGAATCTTGGTAGTTTGATAGTGACATCAGGTGCGTGGAAGCCCCCTTGCCCTTCCACATCTGCCTCGAGTTTAGCATTAACCTCTCCTTCTGGGAGGTGACCTTTTGGTGATGACATTTTAAACTTGGGAAATTTCACTTTGTATTTTGGTTTGTCATACTGGCTCTCAACATTGATCTCTGGCTTAGAAATGTCAATTTTCTCCTTTTTCACTTTAACATCCACATCAGGGCAAGACACGGATACATCTGCATGCTTTTTGGATATACCAAATGAAGGCATTTTGAGTTTAGGTTTTTTCACCTTGACTTTTCCATCCCCATCAAACTCTACTGATGGTGCTCTTATCTCCCCTTCCACATGTGGTGGACTGAGGGAAACCTCTCCCTTGGGGCCAGATATTGCCAGATCACCACTCTTGGACTTTCCACCAAACCTTGGAAGAGAGAAACTGGGGACTTTGAGGGAGACATCAGGAAGATCAAAGCTGCCCCCTGAAGAAGGCCTACCTCCTTCTGCTTTCAGAAGCTCCACTTCCACTTCGTCACCTCTAGGTTTGGCAAGGCCAAAGTCTAGGTCCACCTTTGGAGCTGAGATGTCAACTGTTGGTAATTTGACAGTGGGAAGTTTAAGGGATGCACCTGGACCTTCTACCCCACTTGTCTCGATGTCTGCACCCCTAACTTTCAACTTGGCTGGATTAATATCTCCTTTAAGACCAGGCATCTTCAAATCCCCTGATGCTTCAGGAGCACTGGTGTCAACCTTGAGGCTTTTGTCTGTCAGACCAGTAGGAAGGCTGAGATCAAGATCAAATTTGGGGAGATCTATGTCAAGAGTTGGCATGTGGAGACCACCTTTTTTACCTGTTAAGTCAACCTTTGGCACAGCAAACTTTCCCTTTCCAGGTAGTCCTTCAATATTGATATCTCCCTCCACTTTTCCCTCTGGCACTGAAACATCAACAGTTGGCATTGCAATTTTTCCTCCCTTCATCTCTGCTCCTTCCACTTTGACATTTCCCTCTGGCAGATTCATCTTTGGAAGTGAAACGTCAAATTTTGGCATTTTGAATTTACCTCCTTTCACCTCAGGACCCTCAGTATTTAGGTCAGCATCAGCCTTTCCTTTGGGGAGTGACAGGTCAATGTCTGGCATGTTGATTCTTCCTCCCTTAAGTTCAGGGCCTTTTATATTGACCTCTGGTCCCTTAGCTTTCATTTTAGGAAGAGAGATATCAACAGATGGCATATGGAACTTTCCTCCTTTGCCAGCATGTCCTTCAATTTCAATTTCTCCTGCTTTTCCTTTGGGGAGTGAAATGTCAATGTTAGGACCCTCGAGGTTGATATCTACCTCTGGAGACTTAATTTTAGGGAGTGACATGTCACCTTTTACTTCAGGTCCTTGAATATCAACATCAGCCCCCTTTGCTTTGATTTTAGGAAGAGATATATCAAGTGAGGGCATGTGAAACTTCCCTTCCTTACTACCATGCCCATCAATGTCAATATCCACATCTGCTTTTCCTTTTGGAAGTGCAATATTAACAGCTGGCATTTCAAGTTTTCCTTTCATATGTGGTCCTTCCACATTGGCATCAACCTTTGGGAGACTCACTTTTGGTAAAGAAACATCAAATTTGGGCATCTTGAATTTTCCTCCTTTTACCTCAGGGCCTTCAACATTTATGTCACCCTCAACATTTCCTTTAGGAATTGAAATATCAACAGTTGGGATGTTGGCCTTTCCTCCTTTGAAATCAGGGCCCTTGAGGCTGATATCTATGTCGGGAGATTTTATTTTAGTCAAAGAAACATCAAGTGATGGCATGTTTAGTTTTCCTCCTGTAACTTCAGGTCCCTCAAGATTTATCTCAGGTTCCCCAGCTTTCATTTTAGGAAGAGAGATATCAACAGATGGCATACTGAACTTGCCTTCCTTGTCAGCATGTCCCCCAATTTCAATTTCTCCTCCTGCTTTTCCTTTAGGGAGTGAAGTATCAATGTCTGGCATTTCAATTTTCCCTGCCTTGATATCTGGGCCTTTTATTGTGACATCACCCTCCGAGAGATTCACTCTTGGCAATGAGACATCAAATTTTGGCATTTTAAATTTACCTTCCTTCACCTCAGGACTCTCGACATCAATGTCACCCTCAACTTTTCCTTTGGGGAGTGAAATGTCACCTTCAAGTTCAGGTCCTTCAATATCAACATCAACTCCTTTTGCTTTAATTTTAGGAAGAGAAATATCAACCGAGGGCATGTGAAACCTGCCTCCTTTACCCACATGTCCCTCAGTGTCAACATCCCCCTTCACCTTTCCTTCTGGGAGTGAAATATCAGCTGTTGGCATTTCCACATTGCCTTCCGGTAGGTTCATCTTTGGAAGTGAAACATTAAATTTGGGCATTTTGAATTTGCCTCCTTTCATCTCTGGGCCTTCAACATTTATGTCACCCTCGACTTTTCCTTTAGGAAGTGAAACATCAGCAGCTGGGATTTTGACCTGTCCTCCTTTAACATCAGGACCCTCAAGGCTGATATCTACATTTGGAGATTTTATTTTGGGAAGAGAAGCATCAAGTGAAGGCATGTTTAGTTTTCCTCCTGTAACTTCAGGGCCTTCAAGATTTATCTCTGGTCCCTTTGTTTTTATTTTAGGAAGAGATATATCAAGAGAGGGCAAATGAAACTTGCCTCCTTTGCCAGAATGTCCTTCAATTGCAATTTCACCTTTTGCTTTTCCTTTGGGGAGTGAAATATCAATGTCTGGCATATCAATTTTTCCTCCCTTGATGTCTGGACCTTTTATTTTGACATTGCCCTCTGGGAGATTCACTTTTGGCAATGAGACATCAAATTTTGGCATTTTAAATTCCCCTCCTTGCACCTCTGGACCCTCGACATTGAGGTCACCCTCAACTTTTCCTTTTGGGAGTGAAATGTCACCTCCAAGTTCAGGTCCTTCAGTATTAACATCAATTCCCTTTGCTTTTATTTTAGGAAGAGAAATATCAACCGAGGGCATGTTAAACTTGCCTCCCTTACCCACATGTCCCTCAATGTTAAAATCTCCCTTTACCTTTTCTTTTGGGAGTGAAATATCTACTTTTGGCATTTCTACATTGCCCTCTGGCAGGTTCATCTTTGGAAGTGAAACATCAAATGTGGGCATTTTGAATTTGCCTCCTTTAATATCAGGACCCTCAATATTTACGTCAGCATCAGCCTTTCCTTTGGGGAGCGACAGGTCAATGTCTGGCATGTTGATTCTTCCTCCCTTAAGTTCAGGGCCTTTTATATTGATCTCTGGTCCCTTAGCTTTCATTTTAGGAAGAGAGATATCAACAGAGGGCATATGGAACTTTCCTCCTTTGCCAGCATGTCCTTCAGTTTTAAATTCTCCTCTTGCTTTTCCTTTGGGGAGTGAGATATCAATGTCTGGCATTTCAGTCTTCCCTCCCTTGATTTCTGGGCCTTTTATTTTGACATCACCTTCTGGTAGACTCACTTGCGGTAAAGACACATCAAATTTTGGCATTTCAAATGTACCCCCTTTCAACTCAGGACCCTCAAGATCAAGGTCACCCCTAATTTTTCCTTTGGGTAGTGAAATGTCAACAGTTGGCAAGTTAAACTGTCCTCCTTTAACATCAGTATCCTTGAGGCTGATATCTACCTCTGGAGACTTAATTTTAGGGAGTGACATGTCAGCTTTGACTTTAGGTCCTTGAATATCAACATCTCCCTTTATTTTTCCTTTTGGAAGTGAAATATCAACTGTCGGCATTTCCATTTTTCCTTTTATTTCTGGTCCTTCCACTTTGGCATTGCCCTCTGGCAGGTTCATCTTTGGAAGTGAAACGTCAAATTTGGGCATTTTGAATTTACCTCCTTTTATCTCAGGACCCTCAATACTGATGTCAGCATCAGCCTGTCCTTTTGGAAGTGACAGGTCAGCGTCTGGCATGTTGATTTTTTCTCCCTTAAGTTCAGGGCCTGTGAATTTTCCTTTAGGAAGTCCAATATCATAGGATGATATTTCTATATTCCCATCTTTTCCAGAGTGAATGTCAATATCAATGTCTCCCTGTACTTTTCCTTTAGGAAGTGAGAGGTCGACTTTTGGCATTTCAAATTTTGAACCTTTAACTTTTGGCCCTTGAAAATTCACATCTCCTTCAGGGAATTTAACTGTAGGGAGGTCAATGTCTACAGATGGAAGGCTAAATTCGCCTCCTTTTCCTTCACGCTCGACAGTGATTTCCCCCTCTAATTTTCCTTGGGGGGGTGATATGTCAATAGTTGGCAATTTAATTTCTGGCCCCTTAATGTTGATATCACCTCGCTTTGATTTTATTTTTGGGAGAGCAACTGAGGGTCCCTGAAGGCCAATATTTCCCTCAGGCATCTTTGTCTTTGGTAGTGACACATCAAATGTAGGCATCTTTATTTTCCCTCCTTTTATCTCACTTCCCTTTAGATCTAAATCTGCCTCTGGTGTATTAACCTTAAAATCAGGACCTTCAATGTCGATTTCACCTCCCTGTGATTTGATCTTTGGTAGTGACACATCTAAAGAGGGCATGCTGAACTTTGCTTCCCCTTTCACTTCAGGTCCTTCAATATCAAGCTGTCCCTCCTTGGTTTTCATCCTTGGGAGTGAGATGTCAAAAGTTGGCTTCTTGAACTTGGTCCCACTACCACCACTACCGTCAAGCTCCATGTTGCCCTCTATGTTTGCCTTTGGGAGTGAAAACTCAACAGTTGGAAGTTTGGGGCATTCTAGCTTCATGTCTCCTTCAGGTGTCCTCATGTTTGGGAGAGAAATGTCTAAAGAGGGCATGTTGAATTTGTCTCCTTTTAAGTCACTGCCACCAATGTTCAAATTTCCCTCAACATTTCCTTGGGGAACACAGAAATCGACACTAGGCATCTTGATCTTTCCGCCCTTTACTTCAGGTCCTTCCAAAACAACCTCTCCCTCAGGTGACTTCATTTTTGGAAGAGTTATATTGTATGATGGCATTTTAAACGTGCTTCCTTCTCCCTTGAAGTCAACTTCACCCTTGCATTTACCTTTTTGTAGAGAAATGTCTGCTGATGGCATCTCAATTTTTCCTCCTTTCATCTCAGGTCCATGTAAGTCAACCTTAGCCCCAGATGTCTCCATCTTAGGGAGTCTGACATCGAATGAGGGCATTTTTAACTTCCCTCCTTTTGCAGATGGACCCTCTATTTCAATGTTACTCTCCATCTTTCCTTTTGGCATCAATATATCAAGAGAGGGCATCTGGATCTCACCTCCACCCTCAAGCTTGGGTGTCTCTATTTTCATGTGACCCTCTGGTTGTTTCAACTTTGGTAGAGAAACATCAAAGGTAGGCATTTTGACAGTTCCTCCCCTCCCAGCAGGCCCTTCTACGTCAGTGTCTCCTTCTATTTTTCCTTTGGGCAGAGAAATGTCGAGTGTGGGCATTTCAAATTTACCACCTTTCACCTCGGGGCCTTCAGTGTCAGCCTTCATCTCACCTGTCTTCATTTTAGGGAGAGAGATGTCAAATGATGGTAATTGAAATTTTCCACCTCCTTCAATTTCAGTCGTTCCTGCTTTGCCTGTGGGAAGTGTTAGGTCTACTTTGGGTAACTTGATGCCTTCTCCTTTTATATTTACTTCTCCTACTTGTGGCTTAATTTTTGGAGGAGAAATGTCAAACTCAGGCATTTTGAACTTCCCATCTCCACCAACATAGTAGTCCATATCAACATCTCCACTGTCTGTTTTCCCCTCCGGAAGAGTGATATCAAGAGAAGGTAGACTGATATTCCCTCCACCTTCTGGACCTTTAATGTCCACACTGGAAGATCCCATCTTTGGCAACGAGATGTCGACCTTTGGCATGGAGATTTTTGGCCCTTTAAAAGTGCCCTCTATCTCATCAGGAATTCTGTGTCTGGTGTCCAACTCCAAATCAACATCAGGCACAGAGATGTCAACAGCAGACATTTTGATCACTGTCTTTCCAGTTCCTTCGCACTCTGGGAGTGAGACGTTGATGTCGGACTTTCCCTTCACTTTTGGTAAAGAAATATCAACAGAAGGCTTTTGTATAGATGCAGCTTTTCCTGAGAGATCAACATCCATCTTTGGTTTGGTGATATTTGCCTCAGGGAGACTAATCTTATCAGCATCTTTAATTTCTACTTTTGGAGGTGCTTTCACTTTGATGTCACCATCTATCTCATCAGAATGACGAGAAAGTCTAACTTTGGGCAGTTTCAACTTTGGCATTCTTAACCTTGCATCTCCTTTGCCTACGTCTACGTCACCTTTTTCAACAGCCGCCTCTGCATCAGCTCCTGCTTTGATGTTGAGTTTAGGAGCTTTGATTTCTGTCTTTCCATGGGGCAAAGATGCCTCAGATTTTCCTGAGGGGAGTGCAAACTCCACATCAGGTGCATTAAGCTTAACGCCTCCCTTCTCCACGTCTACGTTTTTATCACCACACAAACTGAACTCCACTGATGGTGGCTGGATGTTCACACCTGGAGGCTTCAGCTCCACAGATCCAGTTTCCAAAGCTGACCCTGACTTTGTATGTTTGGTCTTAGGAAAGGTGATTCCAAACTTGTGTCCTTTTCCTTTGGTTTTCAGTTTAGCCTCAGGTATCTCCGGTGGTGAGATATTCACCTGTCCCTCGAGTTGTCCTCCAACCACTTTTCCTCCTGTGTCCTCTCCAGTGTACCCCTTTGTTTTTATGTGGGGAAACCTGGGACAACCAAATAAAGAAGAAGAAAAAAACATATAATATAGCCAAAAAACATTGGAAATATTCCAAAATGCCTCATGAAGAATGCTTTATGAAAGAAAAAACTTGCTTTTTAGATAACTATTTCTGTCTTCAAAATACAGTCAGTAATAGTGTTGTATTACACAATTCTTTACCCTCACAATGTTCCTCGACAAATCTCTTCACATGTTCAGTCAGCACAGCAGGCAATTGTAACCATTTCCATGAAGCAAACACAGAAAGTACAGAAAAAAAGGCCAACCTGATCCTCCTCTTTGCCTTTCCCACGATTGCAGTGCCTCCGGCTCCTTCTGCTTCAACCTTCGCACTCCTCCTCTGTTTGAATTTGGGGAGAGAAAACTCCACATCTACATCACTCATCTCCAGCCTGGGGGGTGTTCCCTCTATCACAAGCTCCTCTCTGCGCTTCTCCTTCAGCCTCTTCAGACCAAAACGACCACCTCTCTTCTTCTTGGCCTTGAACGGCTTGCTGCCCTTCACACTCTGAGACACACACAAACACACATGGATGACAAGAGTGTCAGTTGAAGGCGTGCAAATTAAGTACCGTGCTATCTGTTGAGGTACTGACTTTGTGTAGATTGATTTAACAACTGAAAGCATTTGGAAAATATGAAAGAGTTTTAAATCTATTTTGTAATAAATTAATATGTTACTAACAATCAATGGACACAGACTTTATTAAGAGATTACCATTTTGGCCATCTTGGCCTTGGGACCTTTGACCTCAACGCTGGGAACTCGAGGCCGCACACAGACCTCTGCTCCGGGGATGGTCCTCTTCAGCTGGAAGCTGACCTTATATGGCTCTGCACATTGAAGGATCTTCAGAGCATCTTCATACTTCACATTGTCGAAGTAGACCTTGGCACTCAGCAGCTGGTCACCTTTACGAGAGACATTTACATGAAACTTGGCAAATGTACAGGTCACTAAGTATCAACATTTGCGTTCTCATCATTTTGTCTCAGGTTTGGGTCAGGCCATAATGGCTCATCAACATTACGTATTATGTTTGGTCTTGCAAGGCAACATAGGAAAAATGCCCCCTTTATGTCTTATCCAACCCACTACAGGCGTCCACCATTAGTGAAAATGCTAATGCTGTCAGTTCATTGGAAGACTACTTGTTCTTCAGCTATTCTGCTTTGGATTTCCCTTATGGCATTACTGGCAATCATCACATTCACCAGGACAGTCTCCTGCTTAGCTGTGAGAAGTTTCCTCCTATCTCCAACAGATGGCTGTCTCTCAGTTACTGACCTTTGGTCATCCATCACTGTGGCAACTGAGAGTAGACATTCAGTCTATATGCACTACAACATTAAATCTATCTCAGTAACAACAAGGCAATTGACCTGCTTCCTTTCTGGAAGTATACACACAATGGATGCAACCATGGTACAGCTTAGGTCGGGTTGCACTGGCTGTCTAGCTACTGTCATTGTCCTCCCAACTGTATGAGCACATTATGAACTTAACTAGGATGGCAGCAATTACAGTAATCTGAGATTACTTGTCTTTTTTATTCTTGTCGTCTACCTCTTACTCTCTGTTGTTCCAAAGCACATGGACATACCTCTAGGTCCTTTTTATTGATTTGTGCAACTCTGATTGTTGTGTTAACTGCTTTGAGGCTTAAGGCCAAAACACAGTGACGGCTAACGCCATGCGTTAGAAAGTTTTTCAATATACAACCCCACACTGGTGGCTGCTGGACGCGCATCAATTCTCCTGGATGCACCGCCCTGACACACTTTATGCCATTGTCCTATTTCCAGCCCCACTGCCTCTGGAGTGAAATGCATTTTTCCCTACTCACTCTCTGCTTGTACATACCAGCTCTTGTAGCAGCTCTTTTTCTCTGCTCCTATGGCAGCTCGACTCCTCTCCTCACCATGTACAGTACAGGCCAAAAGTTTGGACACACCTTCTCATTCAATGCGTTTTCTTTATTTTCATGACTATTTACATTGTAGATTCTCACTGAAGGCATCAAAACTATGAATGAACACATGTGGAGTTATGTACTTAACAAAAAAAGGTGAAATAACTGAAAACATGTTTTATATTCTAGTTTCTTCAAAATAGCCACCCTTTGCTCTGATTACTGCTTTGCACACTCTTGGCATTCTCTCCATGAGCTTCAAGAGGTAGTCACCTGAAATGGTTTTCCAACAGTCTTGAAGGAGTTCCCAGAGGTGTTTAGCACTTGTTGGCCCCTTTGCCTTCACTCTGCGGTCCAGCTCACCCCAAACCATCTGGATTGGGTTCAGGTCCGGTGACTGTGGAGGCCAGGTCATCTGCCGCAGCACTCCATCACTCTCCTTCTTGGTCAAATAGCCCTTACACAGCCTGGAGGTGTGTTTGGGGTCATTGTCCTGTTGAAAAATAAATGATCGTCCAACTAAACGCAAACCGGATGGGATGGCATGTCGCTGCAGGATGCTGTGGTAGCCATGCTGGTTCAGTGTGCCTTCAATTTTGAATAAATCCCCAACAGTGTCACCAGCAAAACACCCCCACACCATCACACCTCCTCCTCCATGCTTCACAGTGGGAACCAGGCATGTGGAATCCATCCGTTCACCTTTTCTGCGTCTCACAAAGACACGGCGGTTGGAACCAAAGATCTCAAATTTGGACTCATCAGACCAAAGCACAGATTTCCACTGGTCTAATGTCCATTCCTTGTGTTTCTTGGCCCAAACAAATCTCTTCTGCTTGTTGCCTCTCCTTAGCAGTGGTTTCCTAGCAGCTATTTGACCATGAAGGCCTGATTGGCGCAGTCTCCTCTTAACAGTTGTTCTAGAGATGGGTCTGCTGCTAGAACTCTGTGTGGCATTCATCTGGTCTCTGATCTGAGCTGCTGTTAACTTGTGATTTCTGAGGCTGGTGACTCGGATGAACTTATCCTCAGAAGCAGAGGTGACTCTTGGTCTTCCTTTCCTGGGTCGGTCCTCATGTGTGCCAGTTTCGTTGTAGCGCTTGATGGTTTTTGCGACTCCACTTGGGGACACGTTTAAAGTTTTTGTAATTTTCCGGACTGACTGACCTTCATTTCTTAAAGTAATGATGGCCGCTGGTTTTTCTTTAGTTAGCTGATTGGTTCTTGCCATAATATGAATTTTAACAGTTGTCCAATAGGGCTGTCGGCTGTGTATTAACCTGACTTCTGCACAACACAACTGATGGTCCCAGCCCCATTGATAAAGCAAGAAATTCCACTAATTAACCCTGATAAGGCACACCTGTGAAGTGGAAACCATTTCAGGTGACTACCTCTTGAAGCTCATGGAGAGAATGCCAAGAGTGTGCAAAGCAGTAATCAGAGCAAAGGGTGGCTATTTTGAAGAAACTAGAATATAAAACATGTTTTCAGTTATTTCACCTTTTTTTGTTAAGTACATAACTCCACATGTGTTCATTCATAGTTTTGATGCCTTCAGTGAGAATCTACAATGTAAATAGTCATGAAAATAAAGAAAACGCATTGAATGAGAAGGTGTGTCCAAACTTTTGGCCTGTACTGTATGCATAAAAAGAACCCTGTGCCTGTTGCTGAGTCTCGTGTGTGATAAAAAATGAATGAGGAGAAACTCATTGGTGAAGTTGAGAAATATCCTTAGCTTAATAACCCACAGTTCCGTCATTATAAAGACAATGGCCAAAAAGATATTGCCCTTGCTGCAATAGTGCAGCTGTGTTTTCAGCTTTAGTGTTTGTATTGGTATGGTTCTTGAGTTAAGGTTGTGATGACTCAAGTTAATTACAGTAAGAGCATGTGTTTGCTGAATAAACACATTGCAAGGTAAGGTTTTGCAGAGAGAGTTTTGAATATTGAATTATGTGTGGAAGCAGGTGAATAGTATGAGTAGTTTTGGGAAATGGGTCTGTTTTTTTGTAGATGGTGTCATGTCTTGGCATGTTTAGCTAATACTCCCAGTTATAGTGTGTAAGTAATCAAGAAAAACTGTAATGCAAATATGTACAAGTCATTATGAGTGTATTTATTACCAATGACAACAGTGCCATCAATATTATAACAGTATCTTAAAAGCTGTATTAATAGTTTTCTGGTCTGGGATCACGCTATCATCTTTGTTTTGATGCTGGTGGTCTGACTGCTGACTGTTTACTGCTCTCCAGTGGCCAAAAGCAGAAGCTTCCCTCAAGGCAAAACATCAAGTTAGAAATGATAACACAAACTCTTGCTGTCAGTACATTCAAAATAAACCTAATTGACCACATTAATATAAGATGAATAACATGTAGCAGAATTAATGACAAAATTATAATTTTGAATTGTTCTCTAGTTGTCCCATATTCCTCAGTGCGAATAATACAAACATTAATTCTCATTATTGTTCTTTTTTTCTTGAGAGATATCAATAAGCGTAGACAGTTTAAATGGACAAACTAACCCTATACATAATTTTCAAGATTGAATATGGTACTGAATGGTGCACAAACCCAGGACACATACTCAACATGGCTCGGACTTTGCAGCGTAAATGTTTTTATTTCTTGTTTGGATTATGTTCAAAGCACTGAGAATGTTTATTGTAAGTGCTCCCTAAACGAATCAGGTGTGACCCCAGGTACCTTCCTGTAGACTGAGATGTTTAGCAGCTGGTGAGTCTCTGAGCACGTCTTTAACAAAGATCCCTTGCTGTCCTCCACCAGTCACACTGTAGCCGCTGGCTCCAGCTTCTGCCTCCGTCTCCACCACTATTTCCATGGACTTACTGGCTTCCTCCACCCACTAGCATAAACAAAGATTCATACATACAGATGAAAAACTTGATTTTCCACATGTTGAAGCAAAGTGACATGATATCAATTGATCAGGATAACATAAAGGTCTAGTGTGCAAGATTTAGCGGGAGCTGGTGGCATCTAGCAGTGAGGACTGCAGATTGCAACCAGCTGACACCACTCCTGAATAGAATTCCTTTGGTGTTCTTTGTTAAAAGGCTTTTCCCAGGAGCTGAATTATCTGCAGAGGTCAAACCCTCTCCAAAACAATGATTTAAACTGGTAAAAACACTGAATTAAGCAGTTTTATGTTAAAAAAGAGTGTTTTTCCTGCTCATGTTGCAAAAGGGTTGCTAACTATGGTGGACAATATGGAAAAGCGAAAACACAAAATGCCTTATCTGGAGCCAGTGTTTGATCTGTCCATTCTGAGCTAGAAACATGGTGCAGCAACATGGCGGACTCTATTCCCTATGGGATCTGCTACCTATGCAGATATAAATGCGGCATTCTAAGATAATGAAAACACCACAATTCTTCTTTTCAGGTGATTATACACTAACAAAAACATACTTATTATATTATATTCCATTTCTGCCAATATATTCCCCTAAATCCTATACACTGGACCTTTAAGTTTTTAAAAATACCTTTAATTCAATGGTTTCATAAACCAAGGACTAGAACAACTAGACAACTCTGTCAACATTTCTCAGTAGCAGAATATATAATTTGTTTATAAACTCACGGGTCTTATTGATTTGCATCACAAAGTGATGCTGATCCCATTCAACAGTAACACTCTAAATGTATCTGTATAACAAGCGCTGTATTTAAAACATATGAGAAAAATACAACTGTGGGTGCATTTGTTGCATTCTCCAACTTTAAAGACCTTCATCACAGAAGAAATTGAAATGTCTTCTGTCTTGTCTTTAACTTTCCTTTAAATTGTGTTTGGTGCACAAGGGCTTCAACTCTGTTTTATATCTTTTTTCACTTGCTTGAGTGAGTGCAGAGTTTACTGTACAGTTATTTGTCACTTCACACTTTACCTCGGAATCCATTTTATCCATTAAGCTGTCACAGAGGAAAGGTCACTCTATTCTTGGTTTACATCCACTTTTACAGTAGCTGACTGAGGAAAGTAACTTGACTCTTAAAGGGAAAAGTAAATCGCGTGCTTTATCAACTATTGGAGTGACTTTGTGTGCATTGTCTTCCATTTCCTTTAACACTGGGGATGGTCATAAAAAATAGAGGGTAAACTATGATTTCTGTTTACTGTTCAACCACTGAAACAAACAAAAGTAAAATTTCAGCTTTACTGTGACCATGTTTATCAAACTGCTTCTTACTGTCTGTTCGTCTGTGGGCTCTGAGTCCATCTCTGGTTCGGCCAGTTGGCAGGTCGACTCTCTCAGATGACTTCTCTTCTGACTCAACACCTGTTTCAGCTCTGCATGAAGTTTCTCCTTCTGCACCTGCAGACAACACAGACAGCAAAAGGTGAGATCACCTGCAATGTGGATAAAGGTCATAATGAACAACTCAAAATTAACCAATCTATGGTTAAAAATGTGCTATTTAAATGTTATTGTCCGTTATTATTTTTGGTTTATTGCTTTTATCCAGAATCTGTTGTTATGTCTCCATTCTCATTATTATCTCATTATCTTCAATTATTAGATGAGGGTGAAAAAAACAGGAAATGTAGAGTATATATTAGTATTTCTGTGTAACTGTGGCATCTTTCCTGTGTGGAAAAAAAAAGTTTAATGTGCCAGTTAGCTACACTGACATTTCTGTTGGAAACCAGCAGGCATCATTCTCTCGTGACAAGCAGCAGCACCACTTTGTTTCACAAAAACTCTTAAAGTGCTAACGTGCTACAATTCAGTCTATGAATATGGGTCAGAGTGTTTACTCTGACACCTGCAGCTGGTTTCAGATCTGCCATATTCAAATGTTTTTTGTTGTTGACTTTGTGTCCAGCTGCTGGCGGTCACCTGCTGCAGTGTGAAAAGGCTGTGACTGGCATCTGTGCTGAGCTGGGAGAAATGAAAGGTTGTTTATGTGCTGGACAATGACCTCAGCAGTTCAGGCCTGGACCATTGTGATCCAGTTTGTATGGGCCTGGTGGTTGTTGGGGCCACGAGGTCAGTCACAATGCTGCGTTCCACTTTCCAAATATATCAGAATAACAGTTCATAAACATTTCAACATTTTCTGTATGTGACTGGAGCTTTGAGGGTCCTGAGGTCAATGTCTAAAGTCCAAAGAAAGTGAATCACAGTGGCAGCATACACCAACAGCATCCAGGTACATGTAATAGTTTTAAAATTTTATAGTGATGACAGCAGTAAAAACATAGCTTTTATTGCTTTGTTTGTCAAAATTAAAAGAATAGTTTGGCATTTTGGGAAATTTGCTTATTCACTTTCTTTCTGAGAGTGAAAGAGTGATAACACTCCCATATCTATATGGTAAATATAAAGCTACAGCCAGCAGCCGTGGGGCATACACTGTATGATTTGAGCCTGTTTCTGAGCCAATTTCTGAGCTGCATGACTCATTTTAGAGTTGGGCTGACTTTTCAGCTTTGTTGGGCGTTGTTTGCTGTACAGTGTACAGGGGGAAGCGAGGATCAAGCATAGCCTGATCAGCTGCTCCTGACTGTCTGTCAGACATTTGAGTGAATTTCTGACATTTTCAGACTTAAGTCAAGTTAAAGCAGAGCCACGACATGATTAAATTCAGTGCTTTTTTCTCACTCATCAATCAAACAGTGTAGCCAATACACAGAAAGTTTGTTGCTGCTACTAATTGCTGACTTGTGTGTGCGTGTGTGTGTGTGTGTGTGTGAGAGAGAAAGAGAGAGACAGAGAGACAGAGAGACAGAGATAGACATGGTACAAAACTTGGACTGAACCATTTTTGCAGAGATGGACTTTTAAGCTCTTTTTTGGGATGTCTGCATTATTGTGAACTGTACCTCTGCTAGCAAACAAACTTCTACCTGCCTGCAGCCCTTGAGCTTTCAAACAAATCTTTTTTGACCGTTGTCAATAGCCAGAACAGTCTGCAAGAGCCAAAGAACGGTTTTATTGTCTTTTTTTACAGCACTCAGGTCATGGCTTGACGTTTGGACTGCACAGTGCGAACATATAAAAATTTGGGGCGGCAGTAGCTCAGTCCATAGGGACTTGGGTTGGGAACCGGAGGGTCGCCTGTTCAAGTCCCCGTCCGGACCAAAATATGGAGCGTGGACTGGTAGCTGGAGAGGTGCCAGTTCACCTCCTGGGCACTGCCGAGGTGCCCCTGAGCAAGGCACCGAACCCCCCAACCGCTCGGAGCGCCTGTCATGGGCAGCCCACTCTGACATCTCTCCACTTAGTGCATGTATAGGTCCTGTTTGTGCATGTGTGTGTTCGGACCTGTGTGTAACTGACAAACAGAGTGAAAAATTGTATTTCCCCCCGGGGATTAATAAAGTATATAAAATTAAAAAATTAAACTAAAAAAATGTACCCATACGGTTGCAGTTGGAATTAAACAACATTTCTAAAACAGGCTCAAGTCATACAGTGTATGCCGAGCTTTAGCTTTGCATAAAGACCAGAAACTGGAGGGAAAGGCTAGCCTGGCTTTGTCTACAGGTAAACATGTAGACCTGTTAACATGTTACATATTGCTTGTTTCATATGCAGAAAAAATGAAGTCTAAAATTGTCATGCTGCTGTGGTACAGGAGGTTATTTGGTGAATTATTTCTTGGTCGTGAGCTCTGACTTCCTGGAGTCTTGTCATCACCGTGAGGTTTTCAGACATAAGTGGAGACTCCAAGAGGTAACATCCTGGACATGAAGCTACGCAAAGCTAACTGGCTGTAGCTTCATATTTAGGGGACAGATATGAAAGTGGTATCAATCTCCTCATCTAAGTCTTGGCAATAAAAAGTTTGTTTTTTTTTAACAAAAATAACTTGACCACATGTTCTTTTAGATTTGCCCACATTGTACTGCACATTCATTGTCTTATACACAACCATGCAATTCTTCCAGTTACAGTAAGTACAAAACTTGAAAGTCCTACTGGCATCATACGACTTCCTTCCTAGGAACCCATGTACATCTTTATAGACACACTCTAACATCCTTGCAGGTGCATGTATGTATACATGCGTTTCCTCATGTGTGTATCACTGTTTGTTAATCCTAGTAGTGTTTTATTGCAGGTAGGTCTGTGTGTGTGTGTCTCACCACTCTCTCAGGGCTCTCCTGTTCCTCTGTGGAGCCGCTGTGGTGAGGGTTTCGTTGTGGGGCAGAGGGGGATCTGTTGGAGGGGGGCGACCGCCTCTTGTCTTTTACCTGCCACACACAGTAGAAGATAGGGTTAAGTCACTTCAAAATATTCATGCAGCAGCAGTTTTCAGTGGGGTTTTACCCTGTAACTCAGCTAACAAGATTATCTGTGCCTCCACAGCAGCTTTGCACTGCAGCTTTCCTGGAGAAATCTACAGCACATGGGGACTGAGAATGTGAATTTATTTCAACAACCACTGACATTCTTGGCTCCAATGAAGCTACTCAACTGACAAAAAGGGCTGTACTGAGAAAGCTCCAGGCTCCCAGGTTTGAATATATGTTACAGTGTGTGTGTGTGAAGCTCCGTCAGCTTAAAAAGGAAATACAAGCTGTGGGTTTGTTGTACACAGAGGTACTCTGTATGCTGACCATGCATTGCTACTACCAATCCACTTAACTTGAGGATGTGGCCGTGAAAACCCACAAAATCAAACTTCAGTCAGGGCACAGAGGCAGTAAAAAATGACAACATGACATGAAGACGTTAAACTCATCATCATCATCTGCAGATGACTGATGGCTTTTTGTTCTTCAGCCCTGTCACCAGAAGAAAATGTTGGCTTTTAAATTTTCTCTAAACCACAAATACATCACATTTGCATGTCTCATAGGGTTTGTATTAATACAACGTGGCTTAGTGTATGAGCTGATTTTGTCATCTGGAGGTGGAGGGGATGGTTGATGGCGTGTCACCTTGGCGAGAAGCCTGCCAAGCTGCAGACCACTGCACAACATAACCGATTTACAGAGTCATTGCTGTGTTTCCAATGGCTTTTTAGGCCCCAAACATGAGGGTTTTGCAGCAACCTGTCACTGTTTGTTTTAGCCGGGATAGTACCCTAAAAACAGAGGCTGTGTTTTACTAAAATATCACTGTGTTTCCAGTTGGGATTGTGCCCCCAAAACAGGGTATTTCAAGCCAAAACATAAACTTTTCTTAACCATAACCAAGTAGTAAATGTGCTGAAACCTAACCACATGAACCACAGCGTTGTTGAACTGTAAAGTTTCAGTGTATCTGCTACATAGTAATGTATCCATGGTTTGCAAAAATATCCAATGGCAACATTTTTTCTGGTGGTTGGGATGATCTTCTTCTATGACTGAATTTATATTAAGTTTAATGAACTGGGATACACTTCTCTCACTAGCCCAGGGGAAGGCTGGAGGGGGAAATTTATATTTTTCTCCTGTTTATTTCTTTTAATATAAATATAGATCCTCCACCACTACAACTATCATGATCATCATGTGTTTTTATTTGTAATGTGTGTGTTTCTCAATAGAGTTTCTCCCGTGGAATGTTTTTTGGTTGGAGTGAATTAAACTGAGATGGATGTTGGTTCCTTTGCCTCTTACCTCCGTTCCTGAGGAAACATGTCATGTCCCAGCCTCCCACATCTCCTTCCTCTATACTTGCTGCATAAACTCTCACATAGTTAATCTTGTAAAAACATCCTGTTTTAGCACTTCACCTGTTGACAGGCTACTGTGATCTCTGACACTTAACAACCACAAATTTCCAGTGCAGTTTGTGAGCTAAATCCCTGAAGGACCAACAGTACTTTCTGTAATATTTTTCAAAAAATATAGTTACATTTCATTTTTGGCAACCAAATTTGTCCTCTTCTTTTAAATCTTTTGTGACACATAGTGGTTGAATCAGTAACATTGTGAAAATCAATGAAAACGTACTCACTTAAATAATCTGCCCTGCTTGTTCACAATACACACACACACACACACACACACACACACACACACACATATTCAGCAGCTAGCATGGAGCTAAAATGATTGTTTGCAATCAAAAATAATGCACAACTCTCTCCATAAAGTATAATAAGTGTAATATTGCAATGAATTTCAAACATATTGGATTAGAGGACAACAACATCTCCTGTAAAGTCAATTATTGTGTAGGAAAACAAACGGTAACATCTGCCGACACTCATTTCAGTCATCAAACTGCAATCCTGTAAAGGAATCGCTCCACTGACACACTTAAAGTGTTGTCTGTGTATCAGATGTGAAGTGCAGAGTGTAATTAATGTGTGGAGGACAGATGGTGCTTTTAAAAGGGATTGAGATGACCGCAATAAAACACGTACCATCTCCTTCACAGTGAATACAGATGTACACTGTTGTTGTAGTTTGTTATGTCGATCATCTCTTTATTATTTATTTTATTCAAGACTCAAGTCTTTCATATTTAACATTTCACCTGCTCACTTTGATGTTGTGACTCTCGATTAAAGAACTACGTCAGTATGGTTGGTTTATGGATTTGATGGATACACTGAAGAAGGCTTAGGTCGAAATGCATCTGTCATTTTGTTTGGCCGTGTGTTGCCCTATTAAAACATAGATTTTGACTCTAGTCTATTGTGAGTGCTGTTGCCTACTAGTTTCTTTGGAATCCCTCTGCAACTTGCACCAATCACGACTGGAAATATTAGACTTGTGCGTCCTCCTTCCTTCAGCTTCTGGTTTATGGATTTGTATGAGCAGAAGGAGGTGTGTGTTTACTTACGGCTGGATCTCTGGTCTGGCTGAAAACATGGCTGTCTTCTTGGTCTCTGTCAGAGTCTGAAACAGACAAAAAAAAACAACAACTCTGGTTATTCTGGTGTCTGCAGTAACTCAGAGCTTATCTAGTTCAATTAAGAGGAGACCGCAATGAAGAGCATTTACTTTTATGTTTTTCATTATATTGCATATAAGGGTCTTGACTAGCAACATAAAAATAGGAATGGAAAGCCATTTCCTGAAGTGGCTGAATTAATTTAATGGACTGTCCTGTAGATAAATGGGTTCCATTGAACACTGTACAATAACCTCAAACTCTTTTGAACAAGACAGAAATGAGGTACACTGAAAATGGAATAGTTGATTGAGCTCCTCTAATTTTGTCCTATGATGAGTAAAGGCAACAGAGACTTTGTTCTCAAGGTGCACTGTAATTTCTTTGCTGATTTATCATTTTATTTTCTTAGTCTGTCACTGTATTATCTGTGATTCTGTATCTCAGTGATTCATTTCTGAAATAATGCACAGTACCTGACCTCTGCTTTTTCCATTTTTTTTAAATATAGAATGATTGACCTAAAAGTGATTAAAAATACTGAATGCATTGTACTCATGTTCTTGAGCTCTCACTGCATGTGTATACATACTGTAGAATATTAAAAGATATTACCATCTGTTTTTATCACTGACAGGCCAGACATTAGGAATTATGAACAGGGGGATGAAATGTTCCAAATTGGGCCCCTCATCCACACCCACTGCACCACCACCTACTCATCCTTAGCTCTAATACCAACTGAGTAATTTTAAATATGCTCTTGACCTATGTCTAACAACCATTACCAAATCTGGTGTAAGTGACCCATCCAGGCTACGTTCTGCTCTGCATACTCATATGATTACCAAGCAAGAAAGGTCAAGTCAGTTATTTTAAAACACAGAGAAAAAATGTCTCTCATATAAGACTGTGACAGTTACCCTCCTTACTACAAGGCATTAAATCATAAGATCAAATCAGAAGTGGACTCCGGTGTTTAAAATGTGCTACTTTATGCAGTTCCAAGCCTGTTTATGGATATGTAGAAATATTCAAATACAACATTTAGAAAAATGGCAATGCCACTTTTTCCTCTTTTGGAAGATTGTTAAGACCCCCTCCAACCACACAGCATGACATGGTTGGTACCAGTGGATGTCTAAGGTTGTCTAGTTTCATTTTGTGCTAGTATCTTCACTCTAGCTTTAAACTGAGCCCATTACAGTGGGTTTTAGTTGCTGGTCTGCCACATTCAGTGTAGCCTGTCATTCCTGGTGCGGTTGGAATTGGACTGCACCATTTTCACAATAACTGTGAGTGGTGGGGTTTCAGATGACAAGTTGAAATGTGTTGTGATAACCTTAAATTTAGTAAGTATTAGTATTAAGTAAATCATTGTACTTGATCCCATTTAAGTGTCAACCACAGAACTTTGCATGGCCCCCACTGGGGCTTGAGCCGGGGTCATTTGTGCCAAGCCCGTTTCTCACATTCTGTCCTACAAACGTAAAAGTTGAATTAAATCAGAAATAATTTCAATATGGTTTCTGTGTACATTTAAAACATACAGTCTATCTGCAGGATACTCCAGTCACCAGTGACATGCCATTAAAACAGGACTGTATCATATAACAGTAAATTAGCTCCAGTAGCATTCTTAAGAAGGTGTAGCATCATGTGTTCATGGCAGGCTTGTGGAGTTTAAACTTCTGCTTAAGTGACATGGCCGTCAGTCTGAAGCTTCTGGGACGGCGCTCTTGAGATTCTTTCCGTAGTCGTGGTCATGCCCCTGCACCAGCTACCCGAGCCTAAACCATCCAAACCATCTAAATGCGCCACTGAGACACTTTTAAGACATACGGTACTACTCAAACTGCCCCAAAGCATCCATGTTAGTTTTTACATTGTCATAATGACAACAACAACAACAAAAAACTATACACATACCATTGCAAAGTAAAGAATGTGGTGGGTTATCAAATTTTGTAAGCATCAAAAATATCTACCAACTATGCTTGCAAAGGTTGAAGTGCAGTTATCAATACAGAAAGTTCTCTGAAATAATGATGGAAGGGGAAGAAGTAGGAGAAGGAGCAGCATTGGTTTATATACAGAGGATATTTAGGTACTGAGATCGCAAACCAGTAGAAAATTCCAAAGGTAACAACTTCAGCAGCAGCATTAACCAGTCCACCATGTCTTGAAACTAAATATGAGTCATTTGGGTAAAGTGATGCCAGGAGACAAATAGTGAACTGTATCAGTAAAAGTGAGACAGCAAAGTGAGATATCCAGGAAGCTACTGCAGAGATGTTCAAGTTAAGTTTCTTACTGTCTTAAAACATACTGTAAGTTACAGGAGTCACAGTCAGTTGATTTACTGTGGCACTGAAATATCTTATCGTAGTTTTAACTTTTCTTTCTTAACTTTTCAGACAATGTGAATGCATTAGTAACCACTGTATAACAGTCATATTAAAGGAATACTTCACCCACAAAATGACCAGTTGTATATCAGTTAGTCATGCCTTGTAACTTTGAATTTGTGAAGAAAACTTTGTTTTTCTCACATGCTGCCACAGTGAACGAAGAACCCAAAAAGGCAAAAAGGGTGCAGATTGCAACCAGCTGAAACCCAGCTAGAATTCCTTCAGTATTCATTGCTCAGGAGATTTTCCCCCGGGACACTATTATCTGCAGAGGTCTCTTCCAAAAAACAAATGGACCAGGTGATTAAAACTGGTAAAAAAAAATTCACGTTATGAATCAGTGATTTTGCAGCTGCCCACAGCAGATTGGCTTCTGATTACGGTGGCCAACACAAAACGAAAATCAATACGTTTGCTGTTTTCCATCGAGGAATGCGAGAAAACGTTTTCTTCATGGATTCAAGGTAACATGGCATGACTCATTGATATACAAATAGTCATGTTGTTGGCAAATCCTTTAACAAAATGAGTAATTTTACACTGATACAAGGCAAGTGGGGATATAATTGGTGCAGTCAAATACAGTTAAGTGGCCTAGACCAAGACAAGACTGCTGGCCTGATTTTGATGTCCACACAGACACAGGGTTACCAGGCTGGTTTCAAACACATTTGATATTCATCCACCACTCACCACTAAGAGATGACGTGAGCTATAAAAGTAAAAATGATGCCAGCAGGAACCAATTAAGTTGTTTTTGTAGCACCAATGGAAAAACAACAATGTGTAATTCACAGACCTTGGAAGAATGCTTGAATAGTTGTGGTGTATTAAAGATCAAAAGCTCCTCTGGTGCTCCTCTGAGCATGGAGCTGTGTGAAACTGATGTGGTGCGAATTAAATACCAACTTTGAGAGTTATATCTGCAGTAACCTGGTTGGCTGCTACTTAAACAGTAGAAACTGGGTAGAGCCTAGACTGTAGCAGTATATTTCATTACATAAAGAATTGATTGATTTAACTGAAGAGTTTGCTGAATGTGTAGAAGCTCCTCCCTGGTCACTTTATCTTTGCTAGCTTGGGAATCACTGTGGCCCCCAGCAATCTCATTCCTCACTGTCCTGCCTTCATGTGATCGCTTTTATAGCAGCCCGAGCTTAACTGTGTGTGTGTGTATCTGTGTCTATGCAAAGGGAGAAAGCCCATCTGTGTGTTTAAATTTGTGCGTGTGTGTGTGTTTGGACATGAAGAGTGCCAGCATGGATGTCGTGCCTGTTTGGGTGGGTTGGAGGTATCAGGTATCCAGCAGGGTCACAGGAACACATAACAAACATTCACTGCTGCCAAGCCATCAGTGTATCAGTCACAGTGGGGCAGGGACAGACATTCACAGAGTAGAACAAGTTTTGGAGAGATAGACCCTTGACACATAAAGTGATACACTCTTACAGTAAGTGACGAGAACGGAGATATCAAACCCTCCCTGAGGCCCAGGTTGATCACTGACTCTGCTGCTCCGACAGGGATAATGACATATAATAGCACATAACATAGTGGGCCCCACGTTGAGACTGTGATTATTTTCTTATTTGATGTTATTGTTCGAAAAAATGCTATGCAATAACCATGTACTTTTGGATACTGATCAGATTCAGAGCTATATGTTGTTACTCTTCCTTTATCAGTTTATAATCAAACATCTTCAAAAATGCTATGGCTAATGGTCTATGTGCTATGTGAATAAAAATCAGATGTGTTGCATTTTAAGAAAAGTGTGATTATTTCATCTCATTTTAAACACTAAATCTTACATAGTTTAGATATCCTACCTGACAAATTGTGTTTGACTAGCACACATACTGCTCACACACATGTCAAACAGAGATGTTCAGCACGACGTGTTGAGATCCAGGCTTTCAAGCTATTATTTTTGCACTGAGTGACTGGTATTGTATCAGGTGCAGCAGTGTCAACACTGTCGTACTAATGGTCTGAAAGTGGCAGCCAGAGCCCAAATGCGCAGTCATCCCTGCTGTGTTTTATAACCACACAACAGACACAACAGTGACAGTAATATGCAGGATGACACTAATGTCATCTGTAAATTTTGTGTCTGCAAAAGGCAATCTTGTTGGTTATCAAAGTGGTAATTTTTTAGTTAAAAACATGTTTTTTAATCAAAATGGAAAGTTTCCTGAACTCTGAGTTTATAAACTGTGGTCATAATATTTCATTTTAAGTAAATATATGATTATCAGCAACAGTTAGACTTGTGCACCTGACAGCAACTTTAAACTGCAGCCCTGTGTGACTGACAGAGAGATAGACAGCAGCAGGTGGAGGAGGTGGCACACCCTGGACGGAGGGGAGGAATGAAGGGATGGCAGAGGAGGAGGAGGAGGAGGAGGAGGAGGAGGTGAAGATTTGAAATGCCTCACAGCCCAGTCTTATTATAGATCAGACTCACACATCTGCAGGCCTCCACACGCCTGATCACTGACCCCGTGAGTTTGGATCCTCACCCGTCTGCATATGTAGGTACAGAGCAGCGAAGTGGGAGGAGCCAAAATCCAAAATTCATAAACAACTGCTGAATGTATCACAGCTGCCAGAATCAGAAATCTTTTATGTTAAGTAGGTTTGCACACACAAGGAGTATGTCTTGGGATGTGGTACACGACACTAAAAGCAGCGCAAAAGTAAAGACATATAAAACAGAAAGATTTACAATAGAAAATGTGGAGAGATAATAAATGGGCCAGACGTGTGGGCAGGAACTATGTTTTCTTTAATGTAGAGTTACCAGAAAATAAGAAGCCATTTTCTATCTACATTGGGAGTGGGTCCTCATCCACAGAGTCCACCATGTTGCACCATCATGTTTCTACAGTAACCCAGAATGAATAAACGAAACAGGTAGGGCCATTTGCTTTTTCACATTTTTGGGTCGGCCTCAGTAGTTGGCAGCCCCACTGCAATGAGCAGAACAGCGTCATTTTTTTTAAACTCTTTTATTCAGTATTTTTACCGGTTTAAATCACCCGGTCCATGGGTTTTAAAGCGGAAGAGACCTCTGTGGATAATTCAACTCTCTGTAAAAACCTCCATGGACATCTGGATCTTCAGTTATCAAAAAAAAAACAAAAAAAAAAAAACAACAACAACACATGAACACACATTAGCATGTGCTGGGCTAGCGGTCCGTCTGTGATGAGCCATACAGCATTGGAGAAACACTGATTTGTAAAGTGAAACTGCTTTATTCTGAAATTTTAGGTTGTTGCATTCTGTAATCCTCACTGCTGCCACGAAATCCCACACACACTGCTCCTTTAATACATCTTTGCTTAGACAACTGGCACTTTAACTCTATTTGAAAGAGCAGATACATATATCTCTGTCCCAGTATTTACTACTATTGATCACACCCCTCTTCCATGTGTCTGACTCAACTTAGCCAAAGAGGGCTTGTGTTAGTCTAAGCTGTTCAAAGCATCAGCCATCAGAGGGCTTACCAACATAGCTATGCCATAAAAGAAAGGCGTATAAAAAGCAGACTACATCCCAAAGGAAAAATAAATGAAAGACTAACAAGTAAACAAGTGCTTGCTGAGGCTGTGAAGTTGTTTGTATTATTGCAGTGGCACAGCTCAGCATGAAAGACACATATGCTCGCACATCCAGTCTGGGTGTTTGCATTTGACAGTCACATCCGCAGACTGCATCGATGCACACACACTCTGGCTGCAAATCTGATCAAAGTGCTTTGTACCATGCACAAAAAGCAACAGATTAGTCAAATGACAAGAGCCACAAAAAATATCCAGGAAGCTAAATCCAAAAAAACACAAACAAGGGAAAGCAAGGTTGCTCCACACTCCTAGAGAAACTAATTAAACGTCAGATTGTTTTCTAGAGATTATATTCATACATTAAAATGAATAATCATCTGTCCAATTGCTGAAATAAGTTTGACATTCTAATAATATAGTGGCTAAGATTCAGGGCAGCCTGCTGATATGATCCAATGAGGCAGCTACTGATGCTGCTATAGAGCCTCAGTTCTCACGGCTCTCACGATGGACTCTGAATTTGAAGATCAGAGAACCAGAAAGCTGAAGAGCTTGTTGGTTCCGTCATCCACTCTGCAGTCTGTCTAACAGGAGCTGGATTAAGTTGTCGTGCGCAGATTTGATAATGCGGGCGGGTTTGTTAGTGAGGCCATAGAGTGGAAAAGACAGCTTAAACACGGTCTGACAGCACCTTTCAACCTCGCAACACAGGGTTTGTGCATAAGGCTTAGCCACGACAAAATGAGTAATGGCCTTTTTACTTTCTGTGTCTGATTTTCATGCCATCATTCTGTGATTTTTAATGAAAATGTGCTGGAACAAGTATATGTATATATTCACAGGAAGATGCTTCATGGCTGCAACATTTCTCTCTTAGTGAGAAGGACCAGTCCAGCCATCTGGAGCTAAATGCCTTGCTAGGTGTCTGCTCTAACTTTATGGACACCACCAACCATCCACCCACGATGTTTATACCTTCCATGCCTTCAAGCGTGCCCACTGGTGGGTTAAGTCACCTCACAGAAACTGGCACAAATTCGTAATAGCTGCAACCACCTATACAAATGCATCCACGTATTGTGCCTTTTAGCCAGGTGGCATGAGCAGTTCACCAGCTCTCCTTTGGCTCATTACCAGTCTTTCTTTTAAATCTTGGGCAAGTCTTGTTTGGCCACTCCTATTACTGGGCATACTGGGCACAGGCCTATTGGGCCCAAAGTGTCAGGGGCCCCCTGGCCTTCACCTGCAGAATGTCAGTCAGATGAATATGTACTGACCAGGGATAGACTACAAAGAGACACAAAACAACCACAAGGAAACACAAAATGACCAAAAGAGACACAAAATGACCTAAATTAGACGGAAAGTTATCTCAAAGGAAGACAAAGGACGACATAAAAACACAAAACAACTACAAGAAGACACAGAATGACTATAAAGAGACACAAAACCATCTGTGTGCTCCTATGTAAGAGAGGTGGTAGGACCCTTTGCATATCTGTGCTCAGGGGCCTCATCATAATCCGCACTTGCCCTTAGCCAAAGAGTAGTTTTAGTTCCTACCTATCTTTTTTTTTTTTTTTTTGCAAGGGACAGGTGTGAGTAAAACAGACTAGAGAGAGAGAGTAACACGTGCAACTTCATATTATAACCTTAGTTGAATCTAAGAGTCCAAACAAATGTGGTTTTTCAGGTGGTGACAGTCAAAAGCACGGCTGAGAGCTGCGACCCCTCAGACCGCTCCAGGGAATGTGATGGTATGATGTGAGCTGAATAGTTTTTGTTATCCTGCACTGTCCTGCTCTGACTTACAGCAGCAGCCTGATGACACTTAACCTGCTTCTCTAATCCTGTTCAGAGGCTCCTCTAAGCCTACTAGAGATAGACAAGTTAATGATGTTATAGTTGGCTCAGTCATGGCAGGAATCCAGCATCAGGTGTCCGCTCAAAGAAAACAACCACCCATCTGCCCTTGAATAAAGTTGATAACATTTCTTTGACACAACACACTGCGACGGTGATGCAGCACATGAGAGACAGCTGAGGATGTAGGTTTGTGATTTATTTGTGGACTGAGGTATTATCAGCTGAGGCCAGCTATCGATAAAAATAGGATTTCTCCTCACGTACTTACATAAGAGTACACACACAGAGGAAATACCGCAACACTTTTTCACAATTGGTGGCAGCCTGAGTACATAACAAAAATCTTATTGGATCTAATTTTAGGACAATCACAAGACTAGAGGAGGGAAACTGCTTCTATTTCAGACACCAGACTGACTGCCAATATCTTAACAAATAACATCAGTTCTTAAAAATAACACTGAAATTTAGAAATCAGCAGCATTAGTTTATTTTGAGAGCAGGAACAGTGAAGATGTTGCGGAGGCGGGCCACACATGCGTGAATAAAGCAGCAGTATATTGCCGTTTCTAAATTTATTTATTGTTAATCTTTTTTTCTCTACTTTCCCAGAATTGTATCTGCTGGTGTATTGTATGGAGCACAATACGTGTACATGAACTGACATTTATGGAGTCAAAAATACATAGAGTCTAAAAACAATAAGAAAAGACTGGCTGGAAATGGATGACAATATTTACTGTCTGTATGACAGACATAATGACATCACCATGATGATCTTAAAAGAAGAGCAACCATCAATTCAATCTAAAACTTTTGATGTCATGTCTCTGTCATGACACTTGTTAGTTTTCTCTACATAAATCATGTTTATTATTATTAATCCTAACCCTTATTCAACTTTGTTTTACTACATATTTTTCCGCTGGTCATACAGGCCCCACCTGCAGTGGCTCTATGGACTCCCAAGGGGGTTGGGTGCATCCTACAGTTTGAGAACCACTGGTTTAAGGAATATGGGCACAAAGATGATTGGATAAGATATGATGATGTAAGATGAACACATGGGACAGCATGGGGCATTAGAGATGACAGGGAAGGAGAAGAAACAGTGAAAATTCTCCATCAGCAGAATAAAGTCAAAATGTGACAAAAAAAGAATCTGAAAAGTGAAGGGACATCAAAGAGTCAAACTGTAAATGAAAGTGGAATAAAGGACATATACTGGAGACGTGTACATGAGTAGAGTACAAGCAAGTCTGTCACTGATTTTCTTTGATTTTACAGCGACGAATCAAGTACCGTCCAGTAATCATCATGTCATTATCACATGTCTTGAATGTTTTAATGGAAAGTCTTACATGCCCCTAACATTACACTCTTAAGGTGAAGTTTGAAAGATGTGTGTGTTTGCTGGACAATGAAAAGATGCTTTCTGTTTTTGAAATGTAAGATTTAATAAAGTGTTTTTGGAGTTTGACCCAAACTAGAGGCTCAAAAGTCAGGATGTCTCAGGTGGAGCTGCTTCAATTTTGCCCATTTTGTGCTTAATATGTTTCTTGTGCACCCAACAACTTTATGGAGGTTAAGTATTAAGTCACTGGAGTACCTGTTTAAATGGAATTTTCCTACACTGAGGGCATCTCAAACTAAATTTCCTGTTTCCATTTGTTGTTGTGTCTATGAGCTGCAGTCTGTCATTAGCATGTGATGTAAGTGACATTTAATCATTTTATCATTGAGTAATATTATGCTTTATGAGGGTCTATAGCATTGTGTCATTTTCAGGCAAAACTACTGCACAGCAGACTAAGGTCATTGTGATTAGGACAAGACATTTACAAAGCAATATACAAATGAGGTACAATCCAAGCCACTGGATCAAGGAGAAGCACTCATGTTCAACACTTACACAATGCTGCAGGTGCATGCAGTTACACATAAGTGCAAAGCAAAGGACACTTTTCTTTTCTTTTTTTGAGAGAAAGAAGAGTGTAATAAGAAACTACTCCTGGAAGATGTAGGTCTTCAAGCGATTTGTGAACACAGCGAGGGATTCTGCTAACACAGTTGAGTTAGGTAACTCGTTCCACTGCTGAGGAACCACACAGGAGAAAAGTTTAGTTTGAGATTTCTGAAGTAATAATCACTCACAAGAGCCAATAACAACATGATATCATGTTTCTGATTTAGCTGCTGTTAGCAAAGCAATTGCAGATCCATCATCAATGATGAATTTAAGAACATTTTCAAAAGGTCTGTTTATCATATTTAGGCAGTGCGGCTGCCAAAAGATCCTTAAAATAGATAGTTTATCAGTTTTTGTTGTGATGTTGTGCTTGAAGCTTGTAGAGTTCAGTGGCTACAGCAGGGCACTGATCCTGCCACAGCTCTATCTCACACTCAAGCCATACCAGCTGAAAATTTAGGAAGCATTACTGCTGTGAACCGCTTTAGATAAAAGCATCCACCTAACAGCATAATGTCCAAACTGTTCAAGATTAGTGAGATAGATCCCAGCATGTCTGCTGATCATCTGAAACACAAGATGGACAAAACAAGACACACCCGCTGGCGAAAGCCTCTGGACAGGAAATGCCTTCATGTAAACAGGAAACAGAGATAAGGTACACTTAGCACATGGTGAGAGACACCCTGCAGTCATTTAAGGATAAAAATCTGCCACAGATTATCCACTGTATTTCTCAGTTTCAAAAATAAATTATAGCTCAAATATGAACTGATTCGTGCTCTTGAGTTACTTGTTTCCATGAGTCTTCCTTCCTGATAAGTCCTCTCGGCTCTGTGTATACACCGAGGGAAGTTCACCCTTGTCTGTACGTCAAGCAGTGTTTCCTCATGAGGTCTCTCTCCTGAACTGCCCAATCAACTCTTGACCCTACTTCCTGGGCTAAAATTAACCCCACCCACAACCGCAACCACCACCACCCAAAGTCTGTCGCCAGGAAGCTGCTATCATCATCCATCATTTCAGTTCTGACGTCAGTTACTCTAGCCTCATGGATACACACACAAATCATACCTGCTGCTTTTGTACATCTTCCAGCAACACGTTACCTCAGAATAACAGATAATGATTTCTTGCATTGTCCACAAGTGTTTGACACATAAGACTTTATTTGAAGCATCAGACTCAGACCTGTGATCCCTGTAACAGTGTGTACCGACAGATATAGAGGAGAGTTCAGTTACTGGCCTCCTTTTAAACAAGCTGGAGTAAAGAGAAGTTTGGCAGCCGCCATCACTAGGATCGGAGACATCAACAACTCTAACTACCATATGGATAAACGTATCAAAACATGCTGGAATATCAGCTTTCAACCACAAAACATTCTCTCTAAAAATACAACCCTAAAATCCGGAGCCAAACATTTGTACATTACAATTAAGCAGCAAAAAATATAAATAAAAATAAATGCATATTTTTCCTCTTACCTGTAGTGCTACTTATCAATCTATGTTTATTGTGAGTTGTCGAGTGTTGGCGATATCGGCCTTAGAGATGTCTGCCTTGTTTCCCATTTAACTGAACAAGCCATTTTGAGCTGTCACAAGCACGAGTCTCTGGTCCATGAGAGAAAAAGTAGTTCTTACATGAAACTGCTCACAACAAGGTCTGTGGATTATCCTAAATAACCAGGTCATGATTTATGGAAAGAAACATTGCTGCTGAGATTTTCAATTTTTTTTTCTGTGGTGCTTTGAGCACCACAAGCTGAGTGCCACTTAGTTCCATTATATTGGAGACAAGGCAGACATCTCTACAGCCAATATCTTCAACATTTGGCAACTCACTCCAAAACAATGTAGATTGTTAAACAGCATGACAGGTAAGAGGAAAAGAAATTGTGATTTGGAGGTGAACTGTCCCTTTAAGCCAGAATTGTATAGCCTATCACTGCTCAGCTTCGTAGTATTTATCCCATTTTGTTGCCATCTTGACTGTGTAGCTCACTGCTCGCATTTCAACTGTCACCGCTATTGCTGTCATGTGTGGAATTTCACTACTGCTTAGCTGACATTGCAAAAGATTTAACTTAATATTGAATTTAGGCTTAGTACTTTAAGAAAAGTAAAATGAATCTGTCTATATTGTCTCCTTGATACAGATGGACTCTAAAAAGTTGTCTGAAAACAATAAATCATCAGAAAATAGAAAACTTGACCTTCTAAACTAGTGGAGTTTTCTGTTTCAAGGTTCTAAATGAGAATATACTTCGGCAATGAAGGCAAGAAAAACACCTGGCCAGCACCGCCCTTGTTTAATAGCTGCTGGACAGTAAAAATTGCCCTTTTACCACCAATATCTGTGGCCCAAAAATTGCCCAGTGCATGCATTATGTCACCCAGTGCCACAAATGTGTTTGTGGTCCTCCATCACAGAAAGGGTGTGTTTTGGCCTCAGCAGTCTCTGTACCCACTTTGGGCCAACAGGCATACCAGGCTGGTGGAGCTGGACCTGGGGGGCAAACAGATCTTATGACCTTCACACTGCAGCTGTCGTTGGTGTGTAACATTCAGACAGGGGCTATTTGAAATGACCGCCACCAGCAGCTCTGTCAGCTCTGCTCTGCATGAGGCCATTTGAACTTATTTTTGACTGGAGCGCTCTATTATTACAGTAAATTAGAATTAAGGTTCCTTTTTCGAAATGTTGTGGTACTCCCAGTGTTTGGGTCCCCACCCATCTGCCACACCTAAAGGTTAAATAAATCCTACGAATAATTTGAAAGTGTTATTTGACCCAGGTCATATTACAAAACACTCTTATAAACTTGGAGTCATAGTGACATGCCGCACTGCAAATAGTTACCATAAACCTCAGTGAATGCTCAAGTGTTTGTAACCAGCAACTGGCATGTTGGAATAAACACAAGCGGCAGCTGTCTTACTAAAACTGTCTTTGCATTTAAACAGCGCGCTATTGTTATGCTCCCTGAAGTGAGCAATGTGGAGTCTGCAGACTGCTAAATAAACCATTCTGTGTAGCTCTCAGCTGCTCCTGAGCTGCCAAATGTTGAAGCAATATTTTAGAGAACTAAACAAGTCCTGGGGCTGATTTAAAACTAAATTATACAGACACAGAGTACAGACCCAGAGCAACAAAGGCATGGCTATTGAAGATGCATTTATACTGCTTCTACTCCAGACAGTGAGTTATCAGTCCCCTTCAACCATGACTTCTAACACCTGCTTTCCTCTTTGCACAGAGCAACAACAGAGAGCCCTCAGCTATCAGCGGACTGCACTGTATCATCAGCACAGAGACTTTATTAAACCACATCCATCCAGCCTACCTTAATTCTCAGCCTCAGCGTGCCTCCTCCAGTGGTTCAAAGGTGACAGACTTCCACCTGCAGATCTTTAATCTCAGCCTCGCTCTCTTTCCTTATCTCCCTATGACTCCCTTTATCTAACATTGACTTCCTGCTGTCCTCAGCTGCCCTTCTTCACTTGGTCGTGTTGTTGTTGGTATTTTTAATCTTTTCCCCCTCTCTCTATTTCTCAAGCCTTTGCCCCTTGTCACCAGCCAGCCTGTTGCTCCCCTCACTGAAACCTCAGGCCTGGCCCAGGCCCATGGCATCTCTAGGAGGGACGCATCCAGCCTCCTGATTGGCCAGAGGGCAGAGAGATGCCCCCGTATTAGGGCAGCAAGGGGCGGGGCTGCACAACCACGGGAAGGAGGGAGGAGAAGAAGATAACAAAGTTTGTGACATAGTAGACTGTCTGTCTGAATAGTGAGAGTACTGACTGTTTCTCTTTCTGCTGCTCAGATGACTGCAGCATGTCTCCACACAAACACCAGCAAACTTGTTTTAAGAAATTCATCATTAGCTGTGTCCAGAGGAGATGGTCAGTTTGACAATTCAGGCACAAAAAAGAGCTGTGCTTGTGGGTATCTGAATTATCTCTAAAATGATAAAAAGCAAAACTTTTGCAGCTCTAAAACAAATTGCTACATTGACTTTGAATTATTTGAGGCAATGTTTTTTCTGTCTTTCTTTTGCAAGAGATCAGCACAAGTACAAGGGAAATAACTACAGGGACTGCATTCCCTATTCCGAGGAGGAATTTAAAGTGATATAGTGATGAACATTGTAGTTAATGATATATCAATTTTAAAACATAGACTACAGGCTATAAAATAAAAGTCCAAAGGTCAGTCTTTCTACTTTGGATAATGCTCCTCCTTATCTGTATACTGCTGAGGTTGCATATATGAGAGGGCCAGAGTGATTGATCTGCCATTAAGTTCTGATCACTTAATATGCAAACTGACCAATGGGACAGCTTCCAAAAATGTGATGTACTCTGTTTATGGGGATGAAGGATTGTTGGATAAAAAACTAGCTGATTTGTTACATTAGAGACATAGGGGTTTTTTTTTCCCAGCAAGCTGTTTGTCTGTGGTTTAGATCTCAATGTCCCAGCTGAGCACTCCAACTTCAAACCTGGAAGCCAAAATAAACCAGAAGACAGGCTCTAATAAAATCCCAACTGTCTTTAGATGCCTGGATGAACTTTCCAACAAGTGATGTTGTTGGGAAGTTATTTTTATCCCAAATGGTTTAAAATAGGAACAGCAGGCCTTGGATCTCATTTTAGAGAAAGTGTGACACTTCCTTTCAGGGGAGCGCTGTTGTGTGCTGAGAAGTTTGTGTGTTTGTATTTGTCTGCTTGTCTCTATGTATTCCTGTCTGCATTTCAGCGTGTCAGTGCTTATCTGTCTGTTTATTTGTGCATGTCTATATTTGTTTGCCTTGCTGTACTTACAGATGATTTGCTGTGAACTAACTGGCTGCAAAGCTGAGGTCAGTATGAGAAGCCCAGCAAGCCAAAGCGCTGGGCAGGGACATGTACCACCCCTCTCACACAGGATCAAGACACCCAGACTGAAAGAGACACTAAATGACTACAAATTGATGTGTGTCGTGATTATTTTGTATTGTTTTGTAGTGAGTTTGTGTCTCTTTGTAGTCATCTTGCTCCCCATGGACATTTTGCCTGTTTTTATAGTTATTTTGCATCTCTTTTTGATAATTTTGTCTTTCTACTTGTTCCACATCTCTTGATAAAGTTTTTGCATCTCCTTATAGTAAATCTGAATCTCGTTGTAGTCGTAATGTGTCTCTTTTTACTGACATTTTGCAGTTGAAGCCTAGGGAAAGGTTTTATGATATTTTTGCTGCATTTCATTAGTTGTTCAACACGCCCTCGTCAACTTCCCCTCGGCACTTGCCCTCGGGGAAATCCCTGCCGCCATCATAAATGTCGCTCCATTTGTCTGGAAAACTGAAGTGAACTTGGTGAGATCGATGCTCAGAGGGCTAAGGGGACGAGTCAGCAACAATGGTCACTCCAGAGGTGTATATTGCCCACAATGCATTGCAGCTATGCATTTGATGCAAGAAAATACATCTATGGTGAGGTGGCAGTTATGCAAACCTCCGAAGAAGGAGAAGATTAATAAATTGAAAATGAAAAGAATAAAATAATAAATGAAACTAAATAAATTTACTATCTGAAATGCGTTTCCGTTTCACTTTTTGAAATATTTGTCATAGGTCTGTGTAGGTAGACTTACATCTGTATAGGTTCCCTAATTGGCAGATTGGTTTCCTGAGAAAATCTCACTGATAACTTGATATTTTATAAAAAAAAAAAAATGCAGTAAATATTTACTTAGATTGTTGTCCAGTTCAGCTTATGTGATTTCTTTATTCCCAACATGATCTTTTAATGCATGTAAACACTGCTGTTTTGCAAGATATCATAACCCTGTAGCAATAATAGTCATGAATATCAGAATACAGATCACAAACACACATCTTTAAATCAGAAACTGATGTAGTTAATAACCAAGTGGTGTCATATTGCAGTTATTCACAGAAGATGCCTTTGCCTAATTAAAATAAGTCTGGGTATTCCTAATGATTTGTAAAAAACAATATATTGCTAACCCTGCAACTGGCAGTCAATCCACGATAGGTTCGGCTGCACGTGTGTTGCATTTGAATGCCCCGCCTGCTTTCCCAGTGGCCTTTGTGTGACATTAGCTGTTAAAGTAATACCAAGGGCTGAGGATAAGGGAATGTGAGAAAGTGGAACTACTAACACAACGTAGCGTTTGTTGATCCCTGCAGCTAAACTCTTTTCCTCCACAGTGAGGGGACCCAGTGAACTGGGTGGGGTTCAATATCTTGCTCAAGGACACTTTGGCATGGTGTATGCTGGACAACACGAGGGCTTTAGCCACAGGTGCTAAGCTCACACTGTATCTCAGCTCATATTCAGCACCTGCCACCCAGGGAAAAAAATTCAAGGTGGCACTAATGCGTACAAAGTGAGACGGACACAATTTCATGCTCACTGAGGTGAAATGACGTGGAGAGGTGTTCACTCCAGTGGAAATAATTCAGCTGGATAAAAGGAGTTTTACTTACATTGTCAAGTGAATCCCAAACACAACTGTATCAAGCAGAGCTGCCTGAAGGTTTTACCCCTACATGACTGTTAACAGTGGGAAAAATGTCAATATTACATAGTGATGAAGACTGCTGAATTAGTGGCTAATCAGTTACTCCTGTATTTCACAGGCTGTTTTGGGATTGTTGCTGCCAAAAGAGTCTGATTGCACAGCAGCTTTTCTGAAAAAAATGTGATACAAATCGCAGGAGCAAGGCGGAATTGCAAAAAAAAAAAAAAAAAACCCAAAAAACAAACCCCTATAACGTTACCGCTAACCATACATATTAAATCACACCTTGATTCTTTTAGCACATACAATAGATCTGGATGCAACAGCATTTGTCATGGTTGTCTTGTCTCTTGTCTACACATTTCAGCCATTCTCTGGATGTGTGTTAGAGAAAAGTATTTTTTTAGTCGATGTCTTTTGTGTTTAACCACAACAGTGAACACAGTCCAAAACAGTTAATCTCCATTTTCATGCAAACATCAGGGAATTGCCTTGCACAGTTTTTAGCAGTAATTTTTGCTGGTAAATATAACACATTTGTGTTGCATATGTCTGCATCTTCACAACCAGAAAGAAATTAAGTTTGGTGACATTATGCAGGGGACTGGCATGACTGGTGAAACTCCCAGGAAGTTGCAGTGATTGGACAAAATTGCAAGGCCATACAGTATTCATGGGGATTGATTGAATTTGCATTAATTGTTGTGATCGTAACATCACAACATCCTAATTCTGATTGGTTTCATTTTTTCTAAAGGTGCAGTAACACAGAATTTCAATCCTCATTTCATTTCCATGTGCTATTCAGACAAAGGAGGCAATCTGATGTCACTGATAGGAATAAAAATCACAAATATAAATTTTATAAAGTCAACAAAGTTTATGCAATTTAAAATATTGCTCCTGCAAACCTGTTAAGGGGTTTGCACATATCCTGCATCTTCTCTGACTGTGGCTGTGTACAAACTGCATTTCACTGATATCTCCCTCATTCCTTTGTTTTCTTTCTGTTAGTGCTGGACAACCTCCAACTTTGTCATTCTTATTAGATCATGAAGTTTGATGTAATCACATAATTCCCATCATCATAGCTTCACCAAACTACAACCTGGCCAAGCCTCCATCCAGACTCCAGGGCTTTATATACACAGTAAACTGTGGACTACTGCCCCTACCACCCAACCCAACACTCCCCCCATGGACCCAGTGAAGCACTATCCAGCCCTGTACCCAGCCCACAATGCTACAGTTGAGCGACGGATGTGTCTGTTGCCAGTGAGCCATGCAGAGATGGGGTGGTAGGGGGAAGATGCTGTCAGCGCAGATCAGGCAGCCAGCACTGTGTCAGCTAACATGGTCATTGTTGCACTCCAGCTCTCACACAAAGTCAGGATTTAGATATTAGGGAGGCCTGGGACCCTGAAACAAGGGCTGAGCTGGACAGGGGAGGGATGGAGGGTGACAGAGATAGAGAGACAGAGACAGAGGGGAAGGGATCTGTATGCATATCACTGTTGTGGCAACTCATTGCTTACAGTGGTTTTCATGTTGTCCTTTGAACTGAAGAGTTACAGAACAAGAAGTATCATCATCAGTTAAAACTGAGGCTCTGCTGCAAAGATAGCTGTGACAGAAGCAAAAGCTTGCTCATATGATATGCTTGGCAGACAAACAGGGATCTGTGAATGAATAGGTGAGAGTGAGGCTGGTCAGATGAGACAAACAGGGGAGAGCAACAAGAGGACTGAGGAGTGGTGAGGAAGGAGTGGGGCGTGTCGATGGGTGAGGAGGGGTGAGGGTGGATGGGCAGCTCAGTTGGCATGGGGCATGAGGTCCCACCAGACCACAGCTATGCCCTCGTCAGCGCTTAAATGGGCCAAGAAACTGGAGCAGCTTGTGTGAGCGTGTGTGCGTGTGTTTGTGTGTGTGTGTGTGTGTGTGTGTGTGTGTGTGTTACGATGAAAAACATGCCTGGTCTTAGAGTCTGAACTCAGTTTGTCTTCTTGCCAGTGGTAAGCAACCATCGCATCAGCAGGATAATGATGCTGATAGTTCATAGAGTTCATAGTCGTTCTGAACGGTCACTCTGGAAGACGGAGTGAAAACTGGCCGTCGTGTAGAGAGAGGGGAGACAAGATATGAGGATAACAATGCACATTTTCAGACATCTTTCGTGGTTTTACACTGGTTGTTCACACTAGAAGTGTGACAAATATCAGCTCCTTTATTACCTCTGCACAACTGACCAAGCACATTGTGAGGCATCGGAAAGGTACAAAAATGATACATAAGTGTGGGGGTAGTGGGTTTCCAAAGCCATTCGATCATCCAACGAGCACATCTTAAAGGAGCAGTGTGTAGGATTTAGTGGCATCTAGTGATAAGGATTGCAGATTGCAACCAGCTGACGTTTCTCCCATGTGCCAAGCATGAACTCCCGGTTAGGATTCCTTCAGTGGTCTTTGTTCAGGAGGTTTTTAACAGGAACTGAAGTATCTGCAGAATTCTCCTCCTCTCCAAAACAGACCAGGGGATTAAAACCAGGTAAAAACACTGAATAAAGTAGTTTCATGTTACAAATCAGCATTTTTCCGGCTCTGTTTGGCTCATCATGGAGGGGATGCTAACGATGGTAGCTGACTCGAACATGTGAATGGCCCTATCTAGAGCCAGTGTTTGGTTTGTCCATTCTGGGCTACTGTAGAAACATGCCAGTGCAACATGGCAGACTCCATGGACAAGGACCTGCTCCATGTGTAGATATAAGCGGCTCATTCTAAGTTAACAAAAACAGGTGTTTATACACAGAAGAAAACATATTAATATATTATATTCCATATCTGCCAATACATCCCCCTAAATCCTACACACTGGATGTTTAATAAGCATACGGGCACACACACAGATACACTCACACACACGCACAGGAAGGAGATTGTCTCTGTTGAGCTCAAACTCATCAGCTGGAACAGATAAACTAAACAGTAACTAAAAACAGTTTTCGGTGACACAATGCTCACTTCCTCCCTTGGCTTCTCTTTGACCTGCAGCTGAACGACCTTTCCGTGTGCTGACCTGATATCTGGGTATTAATAGCTATGAATGTGAAGAATTCACTTCCCCCAATGCTACAGCATACACCTATGGTTCATTTTGATACCTGTGGTTCAGTGTACAATTTCTTACAAAATATTAAAATAGAGAGGCTGTAACAAAGAACAGATTTATCAGCACAACTTGTAGATTTCTCCTCTGTCAAGCTTCAAGTGTCTGCCATAGTTTCTGGAAGTACATTTTCAGTTGAGAGGGAGTGAATTAAGAACAAAGTATGAACATTTCACATTAAATAGCAGTTATTACCGCTGCCCAAAGAAAAATGAGATCATCAACTATGATTGAATGTTTTGCTAAGAGTCCTCATCTCCTGACTTGTCTAACACTAAAGAAAAGGGTTCAGGGATGTTATCTGAATATTAATATTTAATCTATAAATAAGACCCCTCTCCCACTGGACAAAAAACCCACCAAACCCCACCAACATCTGGCTTTTGTATTTAATGGGAAAGGTTATACGCATTCACTCATGGGTCAAATGACTCTGCAGTAGTCACGGGTATTTATCGACTCCAACTATGATCAACTCCTATTGGCACTAATGAAAATACAACACCTGGATGTGCAAATTTCAGCACCTTTATGAGCATGATGCAGTGATGCACCGCCACACAATATCGTCCATTTGCATTCAAGCAGCGCTTGAACATCACTCAAAACTGTCTGCACCAAGTTTAAGAGAGAGACTGAGTAAGTAAGAGATATGAAAAAGAGGTAACCACATAACATTTTCACTGGCCTTCATACTGCTTTCTGCTGTTTACCAACCACTTTTCCTGCCTGTGTGTGCATCAACTGTGACACACCAGAAAAGCAAAGAAAGGCATACTCATCTGCTGAAGAGCCCTGCACATTGCTCTTGTCTACTGGCAGTGGGAAAGCAGTTTCTCTCTTATTTATAGTGAGTTTTCCTGCATTTAGAAATCTGCATACATGTGTTGCAGACGGTGCGCTAGACTTTTTCGTCGCCAGTCATTTTGACCGACAGGGTCATAAAAATCCGGTCATAATCTATTTTTACCGGTCATTTTATTTTTCGTTTTTAAATGATAATAAAGATATTAAAAGACATTTAGTTTTCATTCGTTCGTTTTTAATAAATCCAACAAGCAAGTTAGAAAGTGTGCACTCATAAGGACATGAACGAAAAGATGAACAGACATCCACACACCCGTGCCATTAGGCTTCGCCCTGGACACACCGGACGGCACTAACGCGGCACTAACGCGTCACTAACGCGTCCGGTGTGTCCAGGGCGTTATGTAGTTATGTCTGTAGGCTCGGTGACACAAAATTAAAATTGTAATGAAGTGATTATGGTATTGAAAAATGTGTTTGGTTATGCACTGTTGTGGTATTTTAAATTATAAACACGGTATTTTCTCCTCACGTTCCTCAGTGCGTGCTGTTGTTATTTTATTTTGAAAATTGGCCGGATTCTCTCGTCTTTTCTGTGTCCGACTTCCTGTTTGGTACGATCCGCTCTATCCAGCTTGACAGAAGCGCTCGCGGCTCGCGTGAAAATAGATCAGACGCCGAACTGAAGCGCTGCAGTGCGCGAGCCTCCGCGGGCGCTCCGCTCTGCTCAGCGGCCTGTGTGGACAGTCAGATAGGATAACATGGGCGCTGACTGAAAACTGCCTCCGCTGCTGGGCGCTGCGCTTCAGTTCTGCGTCCGGTGTGTCCAGGGCGTTATGTCAACAACGCTACATGAAGCAGATGAATGACTTTTTCTCTGCAGTACTGTGCACTCCGTCGCCAAGTGGACAGGGGTTGTAATTGCAACCGGTCAAAATGACCGACGGCCTTCAGATTTTCCGGTCATTGTTGTAAAAAACCGGTCAATGACCGAGAATATCCGGTTAACGTGACCCCTGATGTGTTCATTTTGGTGCAAAAAGTATAAAAGTTTAATGGTCTAATTAAGAACAAACTCTGCAGCCTTTAGCTTCTTTTAGTTCTGTATTTTGATTTCATTGCTACATCTAGACTTATTAACCCCTCCATATACAACTATAGGCAGCCACTTTCACAAAACAAACTAAGACAAACTGATTGTAGGCTACCCTACGTGCCCAGTGTCAAACAGCAGACAAAGTTAGCAACTTACTGACAAATTAAATCCAAAAACTTAAACTTTGGACCACATTTCTCTCACCTAACAGAAAAGCAAAAATAAAAAAACATTGGTGAATCCCACATATCGATGAATACTAGCAAAATAATAACTAATTGTTGATACAAACAAAAATAATGGAAAATTTGTTAATATATTGCTTCCTGCATGAGGCCAAGGCTATTCAAGAGAAGGCTGAGACACGGGGTCAAACATGGGGGGATTTGCACATGCACAGTAAAATCTGGTCTGCACTTCCTCAAAGGCTCAGTAGATGGCGTGAGACCGCGGAATAAAGGGGATGTGCATGCATGTCATTTTCACAGCTTATTATTGGACTGTCGCTGGTGGCCTGCGTTGTGGGTGAGAATGACAGGGATGCAATTCGGACAACTTCAGGCAGCCGCCGTCCAAAAGTCCAAGCAGACCACACCAAGCGCACTCCTGCGCTTTTTATCTAGCGCCCCTGCTGTCACCCTCCAGCATCGCAGCTCAAGTTACACTGCGCATGTGCAATCCCCCCATGTTTGACCCTGTGTCTCAGCCTTCTCTTGAATAGCCTTGCATGAGGCCTAGTCTGAGTGGGCGGAAGTTCGCTGCATAGATCAGCCTCTCATTGGGCGGAACGAGCCACCCGCTGAAGTCCCGCACTACCACCTCCAGTTTGTAGCAGTTTTCAACCATTTTCAACACGTCCTTTACTAACTTTTGCGGTGTTTGATCTTGCGGGGATGTAGCCATTTTTCTGCCATGGTTCGCGTCCTGTAGGCAATATTTTTGTGGGCGTGTTACACCAAAACCTGTTTCCCCCCAGCAATATTTTTGCAAGCACACCGTTGCTGTGGCACCGCCCAGAACGATTGTGATTGGTTGAAAGAAATACAAGCAGCAGGGGCTGCTTTTTAAAGTGAGAGTCTTTCTTTTCTTGAGAAAGGTCTGGTGAGCGAGACTACATGAGGCCCTACAAAGCTATTGGAAACACACCAACAAGTCACTACAAAACACTTAGTTTGGTGCTGAAAAAAACCTCTGGAAAAACAGCAATGATTTTCTAAATCACTTCCAGTTTTGTTGTTTGTTGGTCTGAAACAATGCTCTGCAGCCTGGCAGGCATTTTGCATAGGTGTTATATGGCCCAACATCCCCTCCAACTCCCAATGACTAAGTCAGCTCATATAGCCTACTATGTTACTTTAGAAACATTGATATAATATGAATGAAATGTGCAAATGCAACGTATTCGTGGTTTGCAGAAATGTACAAAGTCACTATTTTCTTCTGGCGACTGAGCTGAGCAGGACACATTTGCAAGTGACTGTAGCTACCTAGCGTAGCTGCTAGTAGTCAAGATGACACCAAACCTCTCATCAGACTTTGATTTCACTGAACATATACGCGGACAAAAAAATGATCAAATGTCCATCTGGTCCACCCCAATCCAAAAAAGAAGGAAAAAAAAGGGAAAGTTGTACGAGGTGGGCATCACCAAATGAACATCAGACAAGGCTAAAATTGTTCTGTGTTTATAATGTCTCATAAGAGATTAAGCTTCAGTAACTGATCATCAAACCTCAAAGCAATGGTATCATAAGAGCAGCCACTCAATGCAGTAGGTATGGCTTGTACCAAGAGTAAAGCAACATGTGACACATCTCTCCTCATGTCCTTGAGTTTCCACCTGCTTGCTCATTGTTAGGCCACTCCAGGTATTATCAGCTAAAGACCTTGTATGTGAAAGCTACTCTACTTCCAAACAAATCCAGTCAAACTTTTAGCAGTGAGCATATTCTGAAATAAGTAAACATATGGGAAATAGTATTTTCCCACCACACAAACAAATCAGATGAATGAGCCATGATCAGAAACAAAAACAACAACAAAAACAATGCAACAGGAGTTTGAGGCTGAAATAGTGAAAAGAAAAGGTGTTGTGATCAAGGTGGATGATGGTGGATGATCCCACACTAATCCATACATGATCAGATTGACGAACAGTTTAAACTACATAAATCTTACCAAAGTTTTGCTTAAATTTAGTAGCTCTCAAAACTCAACCACCACAGCAGATAATCTTTCTATGTGAAAAGTATGAGAAAATGGAAATGTTTTTGTCATATATATAATCATTTAATCATTATATGACTGTTTTTTTTGTATCCACTAAAAATGTGCTATTGTTGTTTTACAAAAATGTTGTGGTACTTCCATGGAGATTGTGTTGCTCCATACATGAGAGTAAGGCAGTTATTCATCCTGACCTGCATTGGAGGAAGGCGTCCAGGTGACTCTGAATATTCCACGCAGACACTCACACATGGTCCACAGCAGAAAGCCGATGGAGGAAACACAGCGATGGAGCAGCCCACACACAGGCTGTGGGGCTAGGAGAGCTGGGGGAGGCAGGTGGGTGTCGAAGGCGATCCAGGGATCGATTTGACTGTTTGGGCCCACAGGAGACCAAGCTACACTGTCAGTGTGAATCACAAACAGAAAGAAAGCAAGAGAGAGAGAGAAAGGGTGGAGGGGTCCCAGGATTGGGAGAGAGAGGGATGGATGGATGGATGGATGGATGGAGGGATGGAGAGCACAGGGAGGAGGGGTTGTCAACAGAGAGAGAGAGAGACAGAAAGACAGAAGAAGAGAGGGACTGTCTCATCAGTGTGTGGATATCAACATATGGACCACTGAACTTTCTTTTTCTTCTGCAAACCACCATAGAGTGAGAGATAGACACTGGGTATGTATGTGTGAGTGTGTATGAGGGAGAGGCGACAGCAGCGAGACAGGACAGAATAGGGGTGTATTAGCACTAGTGGACAGTCAGCAGTTTGCTCCAGCCCTCTGTAAAGCCCTGCTCCATTGTTTGTGGTGCTGGAGGCTTTAGCTGTGGCCCAGCAGGGCCTTGTTACTGGGCTTAGAGGGGCTGGACACTGGATACCAGTCAGACACAACCACAGCCAACACACCTCGATTGGGGCAACACAACCTCTGTCTATGGCAGTTCATCACAGAAAAGATCAGAAAACTAATTTAATAATTAGGCTACCGTGAATATATTTTTTCAACTCTCATGAAAAGGGAAAAAACAACAGTTACTCTGTCCCTCAATACTACATATAACTTCCCTTCACTGTCTGTGGCTCTCAGCCTTAAGTCCGTAGGTCCCTGCTGTAGAGCACAAAAAAACAAACAAACAGGAGTAAATAGTGCCAATGGAATCGGGGTTCCATCTCCCAGCAGCAGACAACCATCAGGTAGCTCTCAGCTCAAGGACAGCAACATTTCAACACTACTGTGCCTTCATCGGAGTCAAAAATGGAGGAAGACAAAAGGCAAACACATACAGTCAATGTAGAACAGGTGAGCAATTCTCATTGGATAATTGGTTGAACAGAATTTCCAGTCCACTGGTTAATGAATCCAAAGGTGGGAGTTGTTATAGTCAGTGTCAAAGTGCCATAACCTGTGCACCACAGTCACATCAGGAACAAATAAACAGATGTCTCTTAAAGTTACAAAGATAAAATACAAAAGGTACAAGTACAGCATTCATCACGTTACAAAACAAATGAAAAGAAACATGACAAATTCAGTTCATCTTTAAGACCAAAAGGGCTTAGCTGTGTAAAGAGTATGAATCTAATGTGCTCCTCTGCAGAGCAGTGAGTTGATAGTCAATGGTGCATTTGTTTGGGAATATTTTTTCCAGTGCTCCAGCACTGGCAGCAGGACAGTGTGGCACTGAGTCAAAATAAAGTTCTGGATTGTAATGGAGCTCTACTGCAAAGAGTAATAAGATGTATCAGGCTTTGGAGACACAGATAATAGATAATAATGTACCTTTTGGTGTTTTCATGGGATTTTATGACAAAAAGAAAAATATAGAATATAAACAGTGTTATCCTGCAACCAGTGTAACACTAACACTTTAAAACACTGACACAATCTACTCTTCAAATACTGGAAATGTTGTTGAAACAATTCATTTTTCTTCTTATTATCTTATTTTACATAAAGGCATCCAGCTGGCTTGTGTTGTTGACTTTTCCTAATTAGAGTTTAAAACATACCATGCTTTAGTTGGCTTTGGGAAATACAAGTCTATGATACTTGAAGTATCACGCTGGGATGATAATTGGTGAGGTGGGCGGCCCCACCAGCCAATCAGCTGCAAGTTTTTCAGAGAGGTTCAGATGCTATATCTTTGTTCGTAGAGGTCATTCACAGGAAGAAAAAAAAAATCCATCCATCCATTTTCGTAACCGCTTATCCTCTTGAGGGTCGCAGGGCGGCTGGAGCCTGGGCGAGAGGTGGGTTACACCCTGGACAGGTTGCCAGACTATCGCAGGGTTAACACATAGAGACAGACAACCATTCACGCTTACATTCACACCTACGGACAATTTAGAGTCACCAATTAACCTGCATGTCTTTGGACTGTGGGAGGAAGCCGTAGTACCCGGAGAAAACCCACGCTGATACTGGCAGAACTTGCAAACTCCGCACAGAAGGGCTTCCTTCTGGGTTTGAACCAGGAACTGTGAGGCAACACCACCGTGCTGCCCAGGAACAAAACAAATAAAAAAAAACAACAAAAAAACAACAACAAGCAAGTTGCTGCAAATTCATAGTAATTTTATTCTATTCTGATTTATTTCACACATTTTTTTTAACATGTCAAAAGACATTAAAGGTTGGAACTTGGGAAATCATTTGTGCCACACTGAGTGGAGTGCAGGCCACCCACTGAGGCCTTTGTAAAGCCAACAAACGAAGATGTTAATGTCATGTTTGCTGTTTTTTTATGGTGAAAAGTGACAGGACCTTTGTGTGCTTCCATGGCGACCATCTCTCACCACAATAGAAGCGATAATTTGACCTGTGAAGCTGATGGTGATGATGTCGCTCTTGCGAGGCACATGAAGCTGTGGGTTTGTCTGTGACAGCTGCCCATCTTTGGAGCCTGTTAGTCCAATACTGTTTCTAGGCCAAGTCATTAATTCTGTCTCCATCCTCTGTCCTGTCTCCTGCTTATGTCACAGTCCTTCCCTCTGCCTCTGTCTAATCAGAGGAAGAATAGTCCTCAGCCGGAACCCTCTTCTCTCCAGCTGCAGCTTGGTCACACAGCCTGGCTCATCCTGTTAAAGGATATGTCATGTTGATGCTACATCATGAGCTCAAGGGTTCAAGAACCAGGGAGTCATTTGTTACCTGTATGATCAGATTCATTTCTACATTAAATGTGTTGCACAGTTGCATTTCACGCAAAGACCAAGCTGTTTGTATATTTTGCAGGTGAAGTTTATCAGGCTACTGACCCTTGAGCTGCTTGTTCATTCATTTGGACAACTGTGCAAAACACATTTTAAGTCCAGTTAGGCAAAGGGTGTGGAGATTGTGATGGACATTAGGTGCATCCAACTGTTATGCAAGAAACTAAAGTTAGGGTTCAGATGATCTACAATTAATGTTTTTTAAGTTATGACCATGACGCGTTCTTTCCCTCAACCAAAGCAAAAAACAAACTAGGCTTTGGAACGAGTGGAAATGGGCCATTTATATTGTCAGGCTGATGAGGGAAAGTGGAAACAGATGATCAGGTGGACGAAGGAGTTGGAGACATTTGGTGGCCCAATGCATTCTCATCCCAGGTCATCAAACACTGACACTTTCTTGTTCCTTCGGTCTGTGGTACAGACACTGACGGCACTCTTTGGTGTCTCTATGAGATGCACCCTTTAACATCTGCATGTGACACACAGCTGTCTCCTGGGTGAAACTCATTACAACAAGTGTTTAAAGTTGTCAAATGGTCACAGTTAAGTTTAGGCTACAAAACTACTTGGTTAGGTTTAGAAAAAACATTTGGGTTAAAGTAAGTACGTAATGTGAATACGTGGCCGACGTCAGTATGTGACAGATGAATGTCAATTATACAATGTAAAACAGCACTGACTTTTGGTGCCACCCGTACACAAACAGTGGTGTCCTCGGTGAAGGTCTGACTTCATTTGACCCATCCACCACCCTACATGGACTTTTGCTTTTTTTTTTTTAATGTCAGCTGTTCTGAGCATCAAATATTGCTGTGGATTGATTTTCATAGAGTTCTTTAAAGTTTGGTGTGTCTCTTAAAGACATCAAAGGGTGCCTTCAGCATCAGTATCACACACAGAGGGGCTTGACAAAGTGTTGATATTTGATGATCTGGAAATGAGAACAGGCTGGGTGGACAGGAGGAAAACGGCAGATTTGTGGAAGTGGGAATGTGGCTGGAGGCAGAATGGGACATAGAAGGCACATTACCTCCTTCATGGCTCTGAGAATCAGCATTGGACATAAATTGATATGCTGTCATGAACTAAACTGTTGCACATGTAAAAAGTCCTCCTAATTAAATGCCTAAATTCATCGCTTGTCCAACACCTGAATATTTTCTGCCACTACTGACAGAATACCATCTTTTGACATTGTCTTTTGAACTGTTTCAAATCACTGTTTCAAAAACAAACCATCCGCTCTGACCTCCTCCCTCTGTGGACTTTGGTGCTCTATAATAATGTTACGCTTCTTCTTTCTTTGCTCCCAGTGGACGAGAGTCATAATTCCTACGGCTGCTAGAGGGCTTTGTCACTTAAATCTGAACAGATGACATTTTGGAGCATTTGCCGAAACGACAGATGCTCTCATTTTTCTTTGGAGGATTGTCTCAAATTTTGTTTGGATTCATCTGCGGGAGACCAAATTTAATCCCACCCACAATCCAATAGTTGTTGAGATATTTCACAAGACCAGAGTTGGACTGACAGACACACTGCCATATTCAGTGCTGCCAACCTGTTGTCAAAGAAAATCATTCAATATCTCCAAAAGTTTGTAACAACATTCATTTTCTAAATTATTCAAATGCCTTCCCTTCGCTTTTAAAGCACCAAAATCTGAATTTATCTTGTGCCCTTAATTATTTTTAAAGAGTGAGAATTACTTTTGAAAAAGGTTGACCTCTATCTAATCTAACAAATTTGTGATTTCTACCCCACAGAGTCTAACAGAGAGAAGGTGTGATGCTTCTCAAGGTGATAAATGTAGTTTCTGTACTCATTAGAAGCTGTGTTTGTCTGCCACATGCTTCAGTTAATCCCTACAAAGTGCAGAGTAGTTGAGAGCTGAGTCATCGAGGATAGAGTCAGTGTGCGTGCTCTCTCAAACACACACACACACACACACACACACATGCTCACACACACACCCACGCAGATACATACACTCACTTCACACACAGCTAAAGCCCTGAGAATCCTGTGGGTTTAACAGAAAGTGACTCAGAAGGATCACACAGGTTTTCTTCTCCTGATGCCCACTCACAGCTCAGACGTTCAAGCTTAAAAATGTAGTCCACAGCACTCCTCTTACTTTCCCACCGTTCAGACAGATGTATAATTTGTTTCGAGCCATGAATTGTCATTTCTCTGAAGACACAACTGCTGCTGTCAGAAAGGCCACCAGAGGGGGAGCAAACAAACCAGAGCACATTTATGAAAGACACCGACAGGTTGTTGTTGTTTGGACACATCTCTGGGTGCCTTTCCTCTACAGCCATGCATGGCTCTAGGGATGTAAATGTTGGTCTGTCTGTGTTTTCACAACTGATCCAAACTCAAATATCTCAATAGCTATGGATTGCCATAATTTTTTTTTAAATTCATGGTCCCTAGAGGATGAATCCCTCTGAGTTTGGTGATCATCTTACTTTTCCTTCAGCACTAGCAGGTGGTTCACATTTGTGGTTGTGATTGAAATGTCAACAACTATTGAATGGAGTTCTGTGAAATCTGGCACACACATTCATGTCCCCCACAGGATAAATTAGCTTAGGTCATCCCTTGACTCTAGCACCATCATCAGGTCAAAATGTCAATTTGTCCAATACTTTGGTTGATGACTCAATACCTACTGAACTACTGATGACATTCCCTTCAGCCTCAGCTGTTCTTTATGTTTACTGCCAATTTGCAAATGTTAGCATGCTAACATGCTAGACTAAGATGGCGAACATGGTTAACAGAACCGGTTCGATTTTCTGCGTTGTTTTTTTTTGCATCTGAAGCAGTGAAGAAAATATGGCATAGCCTGCAAAAAACATACATCTGCAACAAGAGGGAGAAACAGGGTGCACAGAATAATTTCACAACTTAGCTGACAAAGAAGAGGATGTAATAGAGGATGAGGACCACATGCAGACAGAGAGACAGCATGGAGACAGAAAGGGAGGACAGCTCAGCCCCTTCAGTTAGCCACGGTGAAGTGACAATAGTCACAAGAGGTACAGTACCTCTGTTGGAGAGATGCAAGGGAGGAAATGTGTCTTTACATTTTGTCTTGTTCTGCAAATTTATCGGATGATGGAAGAAACATGCGCATATGAAAAATATGGACTGGGTGTGCAGAGGCCTTTGGTCTTGCTACTTCCTTTTTTGCTTCTTCCTTCTCTCTTTTGCTCCCTCCTTCTATCCGTACCACTTTTTTAAATTTGTTTCTTTCTTACCTTTTCTTCATCACACAAGGTTTTCTGGAACTAAATGTTAATATGTCTTTTACTTAAGCAAAAAGAATATTTTTACACTGTGATTTTGCCATCATCACCATGTGGGATTTGTGGCAGGTTTTATGAAGAGGCGTTCTTAGAGAGGCCATCTTGGAAAACAAGTTTTGGCAATTCTTTTTGGTGCTTCAGAAAATTATCTTGCAGGAATTAAAGACCTAATATGAGTCACACTGGAGTGAACAGGTTGGCGTCAGCCCTTTAGAGCCATTACTGGCCTATCAAATTGATCTAGTCACATGTAAGAATTGAGAAATGATCTAAACTGGGTGATAACATTCAGAGTCACGAAGGGATGAACACTTAGAAACAGTAGGTTTTATTTCCTTCATTGGTGAAGTCAGGTTTTAAGTCCTGCTGTAGAACCTGAACAGCTCAGGAGGAAAACAACATGAGACATCAAGACAGTTACAGCTTATACTTGGATTGTTTTGGAACGTTGTGCGTCCACTATTTCTAAAACAGTTGTCCAAATAGTGTTGAGCCAACGTGCTAAATTATACAGAAAATGATACAAAATTACAATAGGACTCAAGCAATTAATTAATTTCTTTGATAATTCAATTGCTTGTGATAATTTGTCTTTAAAGAGTGCTAAATTATCAAAAGTTTAAAGATCATAATGGAAACCCACAATATAAACTTGAAGGAGCCTGCTCTATCTTGATACTGTATCTACAAAATCTTCCACTAAACATTGCAGTGAATCCAGTTTAATGTGCAGTTAGTTCATCTCTGGCTGCTGTGGTGTTCGTCTGGTGCTGATCATGCCTGTGGGAAGAAGATGGAGAGCCCTTCAGTTAATATCAATACTAAAACAAACAGTATCATGGTGACAGTTTACAGAGTTATTTTACGGTCAAACCTGGACAGGCAGACAGTCTTTCTACCTCACACATACAGACAACATTTATCCTCACATTCACCATAATGAGAAACAAGACTTTCTAATAGTCCTCAAGTCACAGGACATACATAATTAGAGACAACTTTAGAGTACCTTAACCAAAAACTTCCTGTCTACTCTCTTATTCCTCTTTCAGACTGCAGTTTATTCACTTCTGTCACTGTTTGTGCCAGATCAGTTCATGACATTTACAAGTTTTGTTTAAATCACCCAGACTGATACAGGTTTGTACCTTAAACTGTTGCAGGATCACATTTACCTCAGATGTGAGAATGACTTCAACTTTCAAAACATGTGTCACTGTCAAGGTTTTGCAGGCAGGTGAATATAAGTGCAGTAGCAACAACAAGGCAACAGAAACTTGAAGAAATTAAGTATTAATTTATTATTATTATTATTATTAATTTACTAAACTCAGGTTACAACAGAACAAGGAAAACAGAACTGGCTGGCTGGAAAATGTGAGGAATGAAACAAGAGCTGCAAACACTGAGATACAGAGACCACAAACTGACAAGGAACAAAGGGAAACACACAGGTATGTATAAACAGACAACGAATCACAAGAACAAGACACAGCTGGAGTAGACGGGCACTGGCAAAAGGAGGGAAACACAAAGATTGGCGATAGGTGACTCTGGGGTGGAGCAGACAATAAAAGACAGGTGAGCAGGGAAAACTCTGAGGGACTAATGAGACTGATACGGAATGTAAAAAAAGGCAGGAAACAGACAAAAGTAGGAAGTAAAACAAGACATGATACATGAGGAGTGTGACCTGCAAAACAGAACAGGAAACAAACTACAACAAAACCCTAACCTTTCCAAGAAGGTAGACTGTAAACGTTAAGTTCCTAAAGGCTTTATTCATTCTAAAAAAGTGTTAAATGCTTTAAAGACTTAACTGTAAACTGTATGCTCTTTGGCATTAAAGAAATACTTCACCCACAAAGTGACCATTTGTTTATCATTAAATCATATCATGTTACCTTGAATTTATGAAGACAACTTTTCTTGCATGCCTCTGTGGAAAATGGCGAACATATTGATTTGTTGCTGTTAAATAACAACAAAAGTTGCGCAGTATATTCAAAGTCTCATGTCTCAGTCATATGCTCAGTACTTCCCAAACACATTTTTTTTTTGTTGCAAAAACGTTACTATCTAAAACTGTACTGAAGCTTATCTATGCTCTCTTCAAAGCCAAACTCCATTACTAAAGGTTTTTTAGTAAAAATGTATGTATTTGGGAAGTACTGAGCATATGACTAGATTAATGAGACTTGGATTATACTGCATAATTTGTGTGAGAGTTTGAGAACAGATGTTCTGAGATAGTTTTGCTGTTGTTAAACCAATGGAACCAGTTGTTAAACCAAGGAACCAGTCAATAAATCAATATGTTTGCCATTTTCCGTGGAGGTACTATGTGAGAAAAACAAAGTTCTCTCCATAAATTCAAGGTAACAAAGCATGTCTAACTGATTTACAAATGGACATTTTGTGGGTGAAGTGTTCACTTACGCTGTCTTTTTTTTATGCAAAGGCTGCAGGGCATTCATACCAAAGTCCAACACTAACATCAAACATAAACACCTGCAGATTAATATTCTATGTATATGTAACACCTCTCCCTTCATGGGACAACTTTATTTAAATTAATCGTATAATTACTTTGAATATTAGTAGTAGCATTACTTACATTTCTATGACTTGTTAAAAACACTTTTTTTTAATTATTGTCAACTGATGGATTGTTATGAAAAAACCCTTTTTAATGATTAAAGCTATTTATAACTCCGGGTCTGATGACTTAAGGTGAGAAATTTGTGGTCTTTAATAAAGGACTTGCTCACTTTTTAATCACCCTGTCATGATAATAATAAGCTATCAATAAAGTGTCCTGGATTCATCAATGAGCCATTAAGACATTTACATAACCTGTCAAACCAAACTGTTTTCTCATTACTACAGCTACACAATATAAAACCTAAAACGATATGACTAAAGTTTGCCTTGTAGTTGTAGCAAAGTCACACATCATCCATCCATTGTAACGTAACATTCAACCAGTTCTGGCAATGTAGTGGAGCCCCGCAGACATCAGGTAGGTATGATTGGAACCAGCAATGTTAATGAACGGGACTCCACCATTTACTGTCTGCACCCTCGTCACCACATCTGTCCACTGGGAGGACACTATGGTAATTAAAGTGCAAATGTTTTCACCCCCTCAACACACTGACACACAGCTATACATCCCAACACCATCTTGTTCATTACCACATTCACCTCTTGTTCAATTTTCTAATGAAAGACTGAGTCATTGTATTATTGAAAGTCAGATTTTCTTTCTTTCAAGAAGACCACAAAAGAAACAATCTTATAGACAAAGGCAGCAAAATTACTGTTTGAAGCCTTCCCTGTAAATTCCCCTGCTTCATTATGTTTTCTTTTATTTAATGCTCTGTTATTTTGCACCTTACCTCTTTTGTTATTATCAAACACTTTCTGAGTTCCTTCATCCTGATTGTTTGTTTGCTTTGCGTTGAAGTGTGATATTTCAATAAGCTGCTTGTTTTGTTGCTTGTTCACTGATTGCATTTCCACTTACTTTGTTTTTGAAACTATTTCATCATGTTTTCCTCCCTCTATCTTTTTTTCATCACTGTGGAAATCAACTTCATGTCTTCACAGATTCACTTGATTACACAAGCAGAAAACATTTTGATCCGAGGAAGAGCAACATTCCATCAAAACACTGCCACTGAATACTTAGTGTATGAATGTTTCTTCACTGCAAGTTCTACTTTTCTTCTGTCTCACACGCACGCACACACACACACCCACACACACACACACACACACACACAGTACCTGCTGTAGGTACTTTGGTCCTTCCTGCGTTGTGGAGCTGAAACATCTGCAAGAAGAGTAACACAAACACAAAAGATATGATCTGTTACAACACTGCTTAGTAACCTGGTAAATTTTACTGGGTGGTCCGCAGGGCGACACACGAGCACACACGAGCACACACACACACACACACACACACACACACACACACACACACACTGAAGTCGTCCCCTGGCAGCAGAGACTCTTTCCATTACAGCATTAGCTGCGTGGTGCAGCTTGATGCTGCAGTGATAAGTGCAGATATGAATAAACTAAATGTTACTTCAGTGTCTCGGCAACAGAGAAGAAGTATTCTTTTGGTTTTGTTGAACAGTGAGCACTAATATCACATCAATACATGTGTTTGTTTTTCTTATTCTTTCTATAGAAAGAAAGAAAGAACTATCAGTATTCCTTGCAGTTTTTATCTAATTGCTGAAGCACTATCTTTGAAACTATGGGGGTTATTTAGCAAAACTTTTTTTTCAAAATGTTCCAACACTGCTCAAAAAAAGTGGAGCACAAGAAAACTAAAATATTCGCCTTGCTAAATCTCCCCTTTTTTGTGGCTGTAGCCACAGGACATCATCCACATCTCTCTCTGTCCAAAATTGGCTTCCACTGTTGTCCAGATGTTTACCTGTGGCCTATTGGCTCGAGCTCTGATTTGTAAGTGAACTCATTATCTTAAAGTGTTTTTACATGTGTCACAGTGAAGAGACAACTGACAAGAGACCAGTGTTCATGGTTTTGCTCGAGGTGTGTTATCAAGTTACATAATCGGGTGAAGCAGAGAGGGTGCATTCAGTATGGTCCACATGGTAAGTACATTGGCCACAAGTGTTTATGGTTTCCATGATAGTGCTTCAAGAATCACTGTTAAAACTGTATCATTATGTTTTGCACAGTTATTGTCTCACTTTATTATTAGCTAATAGTCTTAGTCTAATTATTTATTACTATTAGATAGAATGATTTCTAAAAACCTACTAAATAGAAACTTTGTGGAAAGTTTTACAGTGGCCCAAAAAAACAAGTCACTTTGAAAGTGGATCCAACAGCGCCACTATGTGGCCACTTCATTTTGTTGCTCATGGAGTAAATGAATCATATCTCTTATTTTTTCCTTGACTCCTAATTCAAAACAAATCTCTTGTTACAGGCCACACCAATTTCAACATATTTTTGGCCATTTCTGATTGCTGGCAAAACAAACATTTAATATTTGCCCTGCAAGTGTCATCTAAATCACGCTAAAGTCTGCTTCTGAACACTACTAATTATTATTATTTTTGTTTTTGGAAAAGGATCCAAATCAAATGCTGCCAGGTTCAATGAGGCTTGGGTATAAACCCACAACCTGCCCCTCCCACCACACACACACACACACACACACACACACACACACACATGGGTCAGTGGACAGGTGGGGGCTGCATGGTTAACTACAAGACAGAAATAACCTCCAGGGTTGGGCTCTGCCGCGTTCTGCGGCCCCTGGTGACACTGAATAGTTAACATACTGGGAAGTGACATGTTGGAGATACCTCAGAGGACGTGTGTGTGTGTGTGTGTGTGTGTGTGTGTGTGTGTGTGTGTGTGTCCTCATTTAGCTATATGTTTGTGAGGGACAGCACTTGGCAGCCAACTATCCTTGTTAGTTTTGGCCGTTCCTCACACTAAAAAATGCTGAAAACTGGGTTATGAGAAGTTATGAGAGTTGGAGACAGAAGAATGAAGAGAGAGTGTGACATATAAGGGATGTACCACAGTCTTATCATAGATTCTGTATATTTGGGTAACAACATCACAGCTCGCTCTGGGTCAGGCGCATATTCATCAAACAGCACGTCTCAGTCTGGTCTGCAGTCAGCAGAGACTGGGTGTGTTTTATTCTCTCATTTAGACACACCCATAAACAGCCAGATCCAGTGGACCACAACTGGACTGAGCTAAAGTTTTGCCCAAACACTGGTTACGGACTGTGATTCAGTAAAAAATGTAATCTATTACAGGACAGAATTTAGTAATACACAAGAGCCTGTACGGAGAAACTGGTCCCATTTCAGTTTGAGCCTGATTCCAGTGGACTCTAATTTCTATTCAAATTGTTGTTGAGCACCTGAGCAACACTGAAGTGGGGCAAGAGCAAAGCTTTAACACTGAATGACAGTCAGAAGAGACTGTTAGTTTAAAGCTGCACAAATACTGCACACAAGTGTTAGAAATCTGCCACTGCAACACGACACACGCCAAATAACCTCCCACTGGGAATGATTCAAGTGGTGGATGGTGGAGGCATATGTCTTTCTGTTGGGTTTATTTCTGTGTCACTTAGACCTATAAATTAAACAGAATCAAAGTTTGCACAGTCTGATTTTGCGGGGCTTGTAACTGACTTATTTAAAATGCGTGGGAGATTAAAAAAAGTGTGATTGATTGGTATATTGGTTTATTAATTCTGACTTATTGAGACAAAAGTGCACAGTGAAACTAATTTGCATATAATGGAAAACATAAACATGACATGATACAATAATCAGATGTTACCATCAGTTTATGGCTAAACTGCAATATTGCAATAATTATTCTACAGGCTCAAATTCCCATTCTTAAAATGTTCCCTTAAATGGCACTGTGTGGATTTACTCAGTTGCACTCAGTGTGAAATTGCTTTATTTTGAGCTGATTCAAAATACTGCAGTCAGACTCATACCTAGGCACAACAGGAGACAACACATCACACTGATTTTAAAATCACTTCTTTGGCACCCGGTCCATCTTAGAGTAGAATTAAAAAAGTTACTGGCCATTCCTTAGTCAACCCTTAAAACTTAAGGTGACTAAGTCTTTTCAGTTGTGGAATGACCTGCCAGAGGACTTTAGAAAAGCATTGTCTTCTTTTAATTCACTTTAAAAACTGACTATTTTAGACCTACTTTTTTAATTGACTTTTGTTTATGATCTTTTGTTGTGTTTTTGTAATATTTCATTGACTATCTGTCTATTGTCTTATCTCTGTCTCTAATTGTATGTAAAGCACTTTGTAACTTTCTTGAAAATTGCTTTATAAATAAAGGTATTATTATGATGATGATGATGATGATGGTTATAATAATCATTATTATTCCAAAAGTTTCATTATATGTGAAAAACTGTACACTGAATTCTTAAATCAGATATCTTTCTTTTAAAAATTGAGATGTGTCAGTTAACCCTGACAAAATGGTGGATTTGGCCTACTGTTGCCTACTTTAAGGATACACTCCAAAAAAGATTTGTGAGGTCAGTGGATAGTGCTTAGAATAAATAAATTCTTCAGCATAAAAAAATCTGTTTCATTAATGCATTTTAGTCAGTTGACAGCTTATTTTACATAGTTGGTCAAAAAATACATTTTTTTAGAAGGATGGATTAAAATAAATAAGGTAGAATATCTTGCATAAAATAGTTTGACTACTAAATATCAACACAACTTTTGTAGAAATATTAATTTGGTTCAGCTTAAGGTGTTTGAGTTCAAAGCTAATCATGTTGGTTGTACGAAACTAAATGACTAAAACTACAAATATGTTGAACCAGTGAATATTTTTTAGAGTAGGCTATAACAGGTAACTAAGAATAAAGTTAAAAATCTAATTTGACTTTAGCAGAGTTAGTTGATCTTCGAAACTCAAAATTTCTTTTAAACCCTTTAAAGATGTCATGTCATAAATGTATGAATCTGAGCACAGAGAGGAGGGTGAACAAACAAATTTATACAGCAATGTAAAAGTCAACATACAATCAAAGTGTACAGTCTAAAGCTGCAACATGAAGGTGTAATGTAGGCTACCTTACAGCGGACACTGAGGACACCAGCAGGGCTCTATCTGGGCGGAGGCGCTGAAACTGTGGAGACAGCAGTTTGAGAGATGACCAACAACTGAACAATAATGACCGATCCTGTCACAGTAACAAGCTGTGACTAACTACTTTGCATTTTCTCCTTATGCTAAGGCAGCAGGCTACAGGACGACTGTATCAGACTGAGACAGGAACTTGATTTTCAACTAACTTGATGCAACTTGATGCAACACGTGCGCCCCGGGCACCTATATGTCTCTCATCCCGAGCCATATGCTGTATGTCTAATAATAGTCTACTCGAGTTGGATGGGTGCAAGGTCAGCTGTAAGTTACACACCCACCCTATATGGTAGTAGGGCTTGGTGCGTTAATCCACAATAAGCAGTAAGTATGCAGTTGGACAAAGACGCAAAGTCGCAGAAACCAATGTTCTTATAAGGAAAAACAAATCAATAAATCTGTTTAGGACTTGAAATGGGTTTTGTCTTGTATCCTCATACCTCAATTCCCGTGAAATAGCCGCCCTGGTTTGGAGCTCTGCCTGGAAAGTTTGCAGCCTCACCCACAGACAGAGTCACAGCTTTGCGCACCAAAACGCCAGCAGCATCTCCGCGCAGGAAGTAATAAAAACAAACATCGCTCGTCCATGACTCCTTGTGACATACTTTTATCAAATCATATTTACTGTAAATGCTAACTAAAAGCCTTTCCAGTCTAGCAGTGATACACAGAGCTGTGTGCCGCCATGTCCGCCCTGCTGACCGGTCCCGGCCGGCACCGTTAACGCTCCTCCTCCGCGCTGCTGCACGCTGATGAAGGATTAAAGGAATGTATGGAGACAGAAAGGCCCAGCACGTCTATTGTACTGTGAAACAATCACAGCAGGCGGCCAGAGGGCAGTGCAGCTGCCCCGGTTATTGCCATAAGAATAATACTGGTTATATGCAGCATATTCAATTAAGTATCCCTGATGATGGCTCTTCTCTGCTTACATTTCACTGTCGGTCTTATATTTATCTGTTGGCCTCAGTTCTTGACTCATCATTAGATAAACTTCAGGTGAAGAAGCTCTTACTGACAGACAACTTGAAAGGTCACATCATCATTTTGATTTCCATTCAGTGGGTGAACCAGAGCTCTTTAATTGTTGCTGCTAGCTCAGAACTGCAGCTGAACTTAAGTGATGTTTCTCTGTACAGATATTATACTGAATACTACAGCGTCATAGGTGCAGATTTCAGGAGGGATGCCCCTCAAAAGTTATAATGTGCATTTGTCTCCCCCCAGTAAAAACATTGAAGTTGCGGAGGACTTTTATCTTGACAAAATTAAAGATCCTCATGTGTTCTCAGGCCAGAGATATAATCTCTCCAGCATGTTCTGGGTCTACCCTGGGTCTTCCTACCAGTTGGATGTGCTTGGAAAACCTCTGACGAGAGATGCCCAGATGCCTGAACCACCTCAACTGGCTGCTTTAAACAGGAAGGAGCAGGGGCTCTACTCTGAGCTCCCTCAGGATGTCTGAGCTTCTCCCCCTATCTTTAAGGCCAACCCCAGTAACCCTATGGAGGAAACTCATTTCGGCCACTTGTATCTGCAATCTTATTCTTTCAGTCACTACCCAAACCTCGTGATCATAGCTGAAGGTCGGAACGTAGATGGATGTGTAAATCGACAGCTTTGCCTTCTGGCTCAGCGCCCTCTTCAAAATGACATTCCAGTGCAACGCCTGCATCACTGCTCACACCACACCAAATCGCCTGTCCATCTCATGCTTCATTTTACCCTCACTTGTGAACAAGACCCCAAGATATTTGAACTCCTTCACTTTGGGCAGTAACTCTCTTCATAGCCAGAGGGGGCAAACCACTTTTTTTCCGACTAAAAACCATGGCCTCAGACTTGTAGGTACTGACTCTCATCCTGACCATTTTGATTCTTTGTTGTGAATCGCCCTAGTGTGTGCTGTAAGTCAGTATCTAATGAGGCAAACAGAACCACATCGTCTGCAAAGAGCAGAGATGTAATTCTGAGGTCCCCAAACTAGACACTTGGAATGGTTACCATGCACCATCCTTGGGTCAAAGTCAGTTCTTTTTTAAAGGATCTGTCATGATGGGATTTGGAAGTTTAAGGACCATGACCTCAGTATTCTTGTTGAATTTAGTAAACTACATTTCTCACATTGTGTTGACTGATTAGAAGCAGCACTTAGACAATCATGCAGGGAGATAAAATGTACTTTTGAAGTATGCGAATGTGTTGAATTTGTGATTAATCAAAAACAGTTTGGAGTTTGGAGTCATGGCCTCAGTATTTCTAAAACCCTGGCTTTGATCCTGCAGCTCTTTGACTTTAATAAGTCGTTCAATCTGAAACATAGCATGACTTAAACATAGAGATTTGACAGATGAATGTCTGCTGCCCGCCAGTGCACTGTCACATGTCAGGTGTGCAAATATTCTATTTCTTCCAAGAACCAAATGTTCAGAATTTGTCTATTTACAAAGGGAGGAGAGCATCCAGTGAATTGAACCATCTTTTTAACATCATACCACCATGTGAGGATGTCCAAGGCTCTGATCTAGCAGTTTATCAAGTTATGCAGAAGCATTTAGCTAACAAAGAAAAGTGGTATGAAGTCCATTGTGTCATTTAAAAAATTCATATTTCGCATGGCCTCGAACAGGCACTTTGAAAAATAACAGAATACGTGTGTATCAGGACGCACACAAAGAATGTTTAACAGCCTGGAACTGGGTTGATTCAAATACATTTATTGAGAGTAATTTCTTTATAAAGAGGAGGAAGATAAGGATGCGTATACAATAACTGCCCCTGAGCTTTCTTATAAGCATGTTGCTACAAGTAAACACATCTCTTTGGACAGTTGCCATAACAACCACCTCTTCATTAATTGGTAGTTTCAATCACTCCACACAGTGGAAATTAAATTAGTTCACCCTTAACTACTGCTGCTGATAACTTTCAATCTACTGTATACACTGCTGTCTCAAAATTAATTTATTTTAAAAACAATCCTGAAGACTGAGAGTAGAATTTAAAAAGCCTGCATCTTATTTACAGTACAAACACAGCACACCAGTTGGATGTTAATTATTGCAGCAAATAGAACAATCAATTTAGAAAAGACTTTACTCCCTGAGGTGAGCTGGGATTAAAAAAACTCCCACTGAGACTGTTGTTTAAAAAAGTTAATGCATTGTGATTAATCTTTAAAACTAGAGAGTGATCAATAAATAGATCCTGTAACATGGTGAATATGGGAGCCAGCTGAAAACATAATTGTGCCTCATCCTGAAATAGACATGCCCCCTTCTGCTACATGACGGAAACCATGATTAATTCTAGTTTGATTCTCCAAGTCTGTTGGAGATTTGAACTTCCTGTTCATGGTTTGTCAATGTTGACCATATGTCACAGTACATTCTGGTACGATGCGAGGTAACTCACATTGGATCTGGCTTATTGTCCACATGTGTAGTTTGAATCCCAGACCAGCCTTGATAGACTCAGCAAAGAGATTCAAAGTACTTCTTGCCTTAAAATAACAGAGGCACTCTTGCACAACCCTTGAAAGTGTTAAGACTGACAGAACTGGGCCATTTACTGGTGTCATGGCACATTACTCCGGTCAAATAGGAGTTTGGCACTAAAGCTGTGATAGTCCAGGTTCACTGGAGATCAAGTACCTTTGGACCTTAGCAAACAGGGAAACTCTGCTCTGCTGAGGGGTCGTCTGTGGCTGATTTTTCAGCTCAAGAGTTTCCGTGTTCACTGTGATAGCTGGCTTGTGCAAAATGCCTGAAAGTTTAAATTCTAAAATAACAGTGAAACTACAGCACTGTAATATGTGTCCATACTGAGATGGTATTTCTAATATTGGCTGGTGAAACTAACAAAAGTCTTTGAGGTTTGAGTGCTGGGTAAGAGGAGTGCTGTAGGCAGAGTCCCAGTCCCTCTCAAACACAGCCTTCAGCTGTGATTGGACAGTTTGCTCCGATGACTGTGATGCAGTCTGGTTGATAACCAATGCTGAGCCGGCTGTGCTTACGAAGTAGTCACCTGACCAGTTGGATGTACCTGAGGTGAGAAAAACACAGACTATATTTTAGCCCATTTTTCACTTTTTCTTGGAGATGCTGCTGATTAGACAGGTGACACATCTTAAGGTGTACAATCAGATGTGGTTATTATATATTATATTATTATATAACCATGCAGTGTGTACACAGCTTTACCTATGTAGGCTATCTTGTCAGTCACCATGTATTTGTTGTGGTTGACTCTGGCAAAGGGAATGTCCTTCTGTTTGGGGCTGGCAGGCACCACAAACAGCCTCTGCATAAAGAAAACAAGAGGTCATCAGGTTATTGTTTTTACTATGCAATATGCATCATTTTAATATGTACAACCTCCTTTCTCAATGGCACATGACCATGACCAGGTCTTTGTTTTTTTTATTATAAATAGATACAGAAGCTGTACGTACCACCTGAATGTCCAGTTTGCTCTTGGGGTCATAAACTGAGGCCAGAGATTTCAGGAAGGGAAACATAACTGGCTGGGTGCTAGCCCAGCAGCTGATCAGCAGGCGCACTTTGACCCGCTTCTCGTACCCGACTCGCCTCAGCTGGGTGTCGATGTCTGCCCAGTACCTGCAGAGGGCGCCATGCAAAAAGCATTAATACATGAGACGTCAAATTTAAAGGGAAATTTTGGTTTATTTCAACCCGTCTCCTATCGTCCTAAATTTGTTTCAAGTCACTAGTGACATAGAAATAATAGTTAGCATGTTAGCCGTTAGCCTAGATACAGCCGTAGCGTCAGACCTGTTAAAACGTAAGTGAACGGGCATCCTTTCAAGTGCAAAGTTAGTCCACTAAACAAGCTTTTTCTCCACAAAGACCGCCTCGTATCGTTAGGATAAATGTCAGAGAACATATAGAAAACGACATGTAAACGTGTTGTCTTACCTTACCAGTGTGCTGCCATGTTTGTTTACCATTTAGCTAAGGCTGCAACCGGTCCCATTCCTTGCAACAGAGGCATTCCTCTTCTGTGGGCACTGGGGCACAGCATTCACAGGTAACGTTACACCACCAATCTCCAGAGCTACGCAGCCTTGCAGCAGCCATTCCTCCTCTCTTGTCCTCTACCTGTTGTGCCTCTCTCTCTCTCCTCCTCCGTTCTTCAGTTTCACAAAGCTCTTCGTCAGTGTATTCTGGCTCAAATAAATAAGGGCGGCCATCGACTCTCGATGTGGAAAGCCTATATACTAACATTCCACATTTAGGTGGTCTTCAGAGTTGCTGTCTTACCTTACGGTGTGTTTACCATTTACCTCTGCTTCCCAAAGCGCGGCCGAAATATCGCGAGAACAGGCAGCGATCTCATACCGTGCCTGAAATCTCACGAGAACAAGCAGCAACAGCTGGAAGGCAGAACCGGACAGTAGCCTGAAAAGTTCATTCATTTATTTTATGAAAGATTTATAGAATAATGGCTGACTTTTTGCCAGACTTCGACTTTGTGGAGGAGGAATTTGATTTTGCAGAGTTTGATGGCCGCCCTTATTTTTTTTGAGCCAGAATACACTGACGAAGAGCTTTGTGAAACTGAAGAACGGAGGAGAGAGAGAGAGGCGCAACAGGTAGAGGACGAGAGAGGAGGAATGGCTGCTGCAAGGCTGCGTAGCTCTGGAGATTGGTGGTGTAACGTTACCTGTGAATGCTGTGCCCCAGTGCCCACAGAAGAGGAATGCCTCTGTTGCAAGGAATGGGACCAGTTGCAGCCTTAGCTAAATGGTAAACAAACATGGCAGCACACCGGTAAGGTAAGACAACACGTTTACATGTCGTTTTCTATATGTTCTCTGACATTTATCCTAACGATATGAGGCGGTCTTTGTGGAGAAAAAGCTTGTTTAGTGGACTAACTTTGCACTGAAAGGATGCCCGTTCACTTACGTTTTAACAGGTCTGATGCTACAGCTGTATCTAGGCTAATGGCTAACATGCTAACTATTATTTCTATGTCACTAGTCACTTGAAACAAATTTAGGACGATAGGAGACGGGTTGAAATAAACTGAAATTTCCCTTTAAGAGGAAACAGTGGAACGTTTTCTGCTTTAACTTATCATTATGAAATAAATGTTGATTGCACAATGTAATGGCTATGAAAAAGAGACGCCATTGGAGTTTAGACTGGTTCCCTATAAGCTTCACTTTCAATATGTAACTCTGTCTGCCACTGGGTACAATCTTCCAGGAAAATAAAGGCTTGATTTACGGCTCAAAGGAAATGCTTCAAACAATGTGCAACCAAAAATCGAAGAGGATAGCGCTTTTAGTAGTTCAGTAGTAGTTAGCGGTGTCTATAGCTGCAACTGGCTTAAAAATTCCACATGTTAGATACAGTTTTGATAAATTGTAGCGTAATAACATTTTAAATCATGACTTTTTGTTCCAGATTTCTGCATGTGTTTACACTCATTCATACATGAATCATAAAAGCTGAATGGTGGCAGGACGCTAAATGCCAATGTTAGCATCATCCAGATACCACAGACATCTGTACAAGATTTCACAGCAAAATGTAACTCTGACTCTTCTAAAAACTATCCTCACCGTGGTTCTGATTCACAAGACAGCTGTACCTTTTAGGATGTGAGAATTCCATGGTGGGTAGGTAGTTCATGACAGCGATGTAGATGAAGCTCTGGGCATCCTCCATCACACTGAGGATGGATTGAAGGTCTGGAGTCCTGCCGGCTGCACAGAAAGACGGAGGGGAACTCTGAGAGAGAGCGAGGAGAGAGAAGACATCTCGTAAATTACTTGTTCATTTTAGCAACATTTGAAACAGTATGGGAGCCGAACCAAATGATAAACCACGAAGGACCAGTGGTCATTATAAGTACATTTAGGGTAGAAGAACAGCACTGGGCTGTGGGGTATTTTTGGTTTCAAACTTGGGTACAGAAAGACTTTTGTTCATAGACATTGTTATTAAAGGAAATGGTCTGTAATACATTTCAGGGGTTACTGTCAACTCACCACTCAAATAAGTGAGTCAAAAGAGTTGAGTTTCAGTTTTAAAGGTCCAGTGTGTAGGATTTTGAGGGATGTATTGGCAGAAATGGAATAAAACATAATAAATGTGTTTTCTTCAGTGTACAATCACCTAAAAATAAGAATTGTGTTTCTGTTATCTTAGAATGAGCTGTTTATATCTACACAGGGAGCAAGTCCTCGCCTATAGAGATTGCCATGTTGCACTGCCATGTTTCTACAGTAGCCCAGAACAGACAAACCAAACATTGGCTCTAGATCGGCCCATTCATGTTTTTGTGTCAGCCACTGTAGTTAGAAGCAGCATCAGGAAAAACAGATTTTTTTTTTTTAAGTGAAACTTCTTTATTCTGTGTATTTACCAGTATAAAGCAACTGGTCTGCTTATTTTGGAGAGGAGGAATCCTTTGTGGACAATTCAGCTCCCATTAAAAACCTCCTAAACAACTGGATCTCAAGTTATCAGAGAAAAAAAGGTGAGCACACACAGGGGCTAGGCTTATGGCCCATTTGAAAATGCCAAACAGTGTCAAAGAAACACTGATTCGTAACTTGAAACTTTATTCAGTATTTTCACTGGGTTAAATCATCAAGTCCGTTTGTTCTGGAGGGGGAATGATCTGCAGATAATCTGACTCACAGTAAAAACCTCCTGAACATCTGGATTAGAAAAAAGGGGAGCACACCTAGCAGGCACTGGGCGAGTGGCCTGTCTGTAGCGTGCCAAACAGTGTCAAAGAAACAACTTTTTCTTTTGATTTGGAGAGAAGGAGACCTCTGCGGATAATTTGGCTCCCAGTAAAAACCTGCTGAACAATGAACACTCAAGGACTTACAATTGGGAGAAGTTTCAGCTGGTTGTAATCTGCAGTCCTCACCACTAGATGCCTCTAAATCTCTCCAATCTTACACACTGTTCCTTTAAGAAGCAGCATTACAAACAGACAAGGTTTTTCCAATTAACATACTGAAAAAACAAAAACAAACAAACTCTCCCTGTATATATATCTCACCGACAGGTAGACGTTGGACGGCGTGTTGTTGAGTGGAAGCTGGAGGGGTGTGTCCTTGTTGTAGAGGGTGGAAAAGCTGGTGGGCCAAGGTGATGGGATTGACTGACTCTCCCCCAGGAACCAATAGGCTTCAAAGATCTTACCCAAGTCTGCAGCCAAGCAGCTGCAGTTGTAGACCACTGCACCCAGCTCCTTCACCTACAGTCAAACAGCAGAATATCAACTTACATCAACTCAATCACACATTTTACAGGTTCTAGATTTTAAAACTGTGGCAATAAATGGAAAAACAAAACAAAAACAAAAACAAAAAACAGCAGAAGCAACGTGGAAAAAAACTATTTTGTACATTTTGCTCTCACTAGGATACTGCATGACTCCGAAAGAGTTCAATTCCCTTTTCCATCGTTTGAACAGGCAACAACTCTTTAACTTCTTTTTAAGATTGTAATTTAATGCCTCTAATGACTACTGATCACATCAGTGTGCAAATTATTTTTCTTTGCTCAAACCAGTCAGAATGTAAGAGGTGACAGATGTCTAAAACTACAGAATTAGTGTATTACATCAGGACAATATTTTCCATACGTTTCTACACTAATCTTGGAATAAATGGTAATTACTGAGATCTTAAATTCTACAGGAAAGAAATGTCTCTATGTTGGTCTCAGACAAACACAAACCTGTGGGATGTTGGTGCAATCTCCTAAGAACAGGATCTTTATAGCACTGACAACTCAGCAAAATGAATACTAAATATCTGATTAGCAAAGCTAAAATTAAGATGTGGCTTGAAACCATCACAGTTTTAAAGCAAATCTAAACTATTCTTTCACCATGGCATGTGACCAAGGGTTGAGCCAACACAAGAACTTCCTCTTAAAAGCAGAAGAAACAAATTCCTTCATCCAATTTCACAGATATTGCCCAGGGTCCTTCATCAGACTGGAATACTCACTTCCTCCCATGATTACAGTGCAAAACACTGATACTGTCCACAAAGTAATGAAAATATTCTGGTAAATCATATAAGAAATTCTACTTGACACATACACGATAAGGAAATACTGACTGATATTTGTGAGTGAATGTTATGTGTGTGTGTCTGTGTGTACCTGTGTGAGGGACCTCCAGTCCATGTTGGCACTACCAATGTAAATGTGTTTCTTGTCCACAACCCAGAACTTTGTGTGGAGGACGCCTGAGGTGAGCTCTCTCATGTTAACTGTCCTGATATTAGCTCCTGAAACACACACACACACACACACACACACACACACCAAGTACTAATTATTACATGAAAGCTACAAAAAAACAAAAAACAAAAAATGAACAAAAAAACAGAAGAAAGGAAGGAGTCATGCCCCTCTTCCCCCCATGTTTTCTGTCTGAGAGTTCACACATAGGTTTGACACTCGGGGGTACAAAGTAGAAGACAGTCAGTGTCACCTGAGTCATTGAGCCGTCTGAGGTCTTCTCGTGGTTGACTCTCCTGTGGTGTGTTCACTGCGATACGAACAGACACCTTCCCCGAAAGTTCAGCTAGTGTGTTCAGAATGGTCTCACCCTGTGCACACAGCAAGAAAATTATTTTAAAGCTGTAAATATTCATGCTGCTATAATCACAAAGAAAACCATTTTCTTGTTTTATCTAGTTCAAATTTTAAGAAGCCTGTCAACGTCTCCATGTGTACTTAATCCATTCCATTATTGTTTTTTTGATCAATAAAAGTCATCTTGTGCCATTTGGCCATTCATAGCTCCAGCTGACCTGATAGGCTGTCGGCTCATGAGTGCCAGTGTCTTCGTTAGTGAGCGTCCAATAAAAGGAGGCGATGTCGACACTGCTGCGAGCCTCGCCCATCAGATTGCGCCAGGCCTGGAAGATGGAGGGGTGAACGGTGCTGGAATTAAACTCCAGTCCTTCTGGGATGCTCTCCACCAGAACAATTCTGACAGCAGGAAAGAGAGAAAATGGCTTGATGATCATTATTAATATCTGTACTCATGGTTTTGTCTATAGATTAGAGCTTGACATATATATATCGATCAGGTGGATGTTAGGTTATTGCAAATATATGACATATAAATAGATAAAATGTCCCACTCAGTACACACCTTCCTCACAATTTAAAAAACAAACCAACAAACAAAATGCTAAAAACACACCATCACATCATCAGTTTTTGCACGTTTTGAGTTTGCTCTCCAATTATCAATATCGAATAGTGCTTACATTGTACTACAGTTATTAAAACAGATGATATGATAGACAGTTTTGAAAGCTGAATAAATGATTGTGTCCCAGTGTGTGCAGGTGTTTGCTTACTTGCAGGGGTCTGAGCAGGACTCGGCCTGGGGCAGATGGAGGCTGCTGCTTGGGGCAGGATGGGAGGAGGAAACTCTTTGTGTCAGGAGGTTATAGAGAGTCATGGTGGCCAGCAGCACAGTGGCGACAGTGGCCAGAGCTATCACACATCCGGAATACTGAAGGGGAGGGCAACGAGCAGTGACTGTTGATCATCATTTAGTAAATCATATTCATCTTATCTTTTTTTTTATCTTATCTTACCTTTTCAGTCTATTTATTGGTGTTTTTAGTAAAGTGCTAAGTATATACACTTGACTTGATTTGAATCTGTGTGTTTCTGTAACGTACCACCTGTGCTTTCCTGTGGGATTCTTGTCTCCTCCTCTCCACATCCACCAGCTACAGAAGAATACATTAACACAATGAGCGTTAGAATGTTTTGAGGATTTTAATTACAACCTTAACAAATTTGCAGAATATTAATTGCTATTTGCAACATGGGATCATTTTCTTCTTGGGAACACCATGTCTGAGACCAATGCATGAGAGGAAGCACTGTAGGACTCGCAGTAATTTGTCATTGGGATTATTGGTGCTTTTCACACTTCAAGGTCTAGTGTGTAGGTTTTAGGGGGATATACTGTATGTGACAGTATGTTTTCTTAAGTGTATAACAATTAAATCAGTGTTTTTACCAGTTTTAATCACCTGGTCCATTTGTTTTGGAGAAGAAGAGACCTCTGTGGATAATTCTGCTCCCAGTAAACACTTCTAGAACAACTGGAGGAATTCTAACACGGAGGAAGCTGGTTGTGATCTGCAATCCTCACTGCTAGATGCCACTAAATCCCCTTAAATTTTATACATTGCTTCCTTAATTCAAATCTCGACTACTACTATATAAACTACCATTAAAGGGGATAACCATTTTTCATCTGTGTTTTTGTGATTTGGTTGATCTGAACCTTTAATGGAGGAGGAGGAAGTTCTGGTCCATGACTCCTCATAAGGGTTAAACAGTCTTATTTCCATTATAGATCGTTTTTGGTGAGTACAACCATCTACTGTCATAAATCTGTGAAACTGATTTTATAATTGGTTACTATTACTAACTCTGTTAATGCCAATGGGATTTTTGTCCCCAAAATAAGAGTATAAAATGAATATTTGAAATGGAAATGTAATTTAGATCTGACAGGGTGACATGGGATGAACCTTAAGCTCACGTCAGACAATAAGAACAAACTCTACTGTTCTTATCTGAGTTACATTTATTTAATTTAAAAGAAAGAGATTCATTTAACTTTTAGAGCAGAGACTGGCAAATGTTACAAGAGTCAAAAATAATTTATTTAATTTTTTTGTTGTTGACAGAAACAGTTGTTCAAGGTAATCAATTTGATTTCTAAAATGTGAATAAGTTAATCATCACATTAGAGAAACTTTGCCAAGGCAATGTTTGGTATTTTTTACTTGAGAACTAATTTTGACAAATAATCAAAAGTAGAAACTATTCAAAATCTGTGTCAGCACAGATTAATATTCTGTTCATCAGCTCATTGATTTACTTAACAAAAGCATCTGAAAGCACCTTACCTGATTGTAAGTGATGTCCGTCTTCATTTTCAAAGACAAAATGACCTCTGATAGATAGATATCAGTAGTGTCAACTCAGGTCAGATGATGCTCCGCAGCTCTGAAACCAAACAGAGGAACAAAATATTGAATGTTACATCATGTCTTCATGTTTCTGAAACATTTGATGAAAAACCCGACACTGAAGCTGCATGAGGAAACTTTTAAATGTGGGCAGCTTGCAATGGCAGCAGAAGGTAAAAACTTTGAATTTACTGAACAGAAATCTTGTGGCATGACATCAGAAAACTTCACTTAACAACACAATGTTTACTAACCAGTGTACGGTGTTTGGGAAATACAGAAAGTAAACCTAGGTAAAGGGGGAATTAACAGAGTTTCTGTTTGAGTAGTGGATACTCAAAGTTAAATCCTACACATTCTTTTTAAGTATCTACATAGCGATGAATCACAACAATCATCATTGTCTCTCCTCTACACACACCTCTGCCTAACCTTTACAGACGTGACAAAGAGAAGGTTCTAGATGTTATCAACACCACAGACAGAGAATAACCTGCACAGCTCACCTACAGCACAAAGACACACACGGCTCCAGCTGCTGACATGCTAGGGCTGCTGAGCTCACAATGACCAAAAACACCCTACATAAAAAAAGTTTAGTCTGAGGTCCCGTGATTTATGAGGTCTGACTGCTTAAAGGAGAGAGGAAGTATGGAAGCCTGAATGCTGACAGTAGCAGTATGACTCCATCAAGCTTCAGTATCTCCGAATTGGTGTCTCCTAACAGGAACATGTGACTCATTATAGCTGCTGCTATGGCAACATACAATATACTGGACTGAAAAATTGTGGTTTGGGATCACGCAGAAGAGTTAGGAAGAAACAAGCTCCTCAGAATGTAAAAAAAATGTGTTTTGAAGCAACTGGCTTTCCTCAAAACTGATTTCAAAGAAGATTAAACACTTCCTTCTAGAGCCACATTAAAAAAAGTACGCTTTAGTTTGTGCTTTAGTTTGTGCTTTAGTTTGTGCTTTAGTTTGGTGCTTGTGTGCTTGCTATTTTTAGAGCTTATGGACAAATCCGACACTTAGTAAGAAGGGAGAAACAAGAAAGAAAAACAGTAAAGGTTTTAGCTGTTGGGTTATACTAAAACTGAGTCTATAATATGGAATAGATACATTTTGAAGTCTATCATATTTTCTATCTACAATTGAGGATACAGGCCTAGCAATGCTGTTGGATCGAGATTCTGATATAGAAGGTATTTTCCAGGTCCTAACCCCAGAAGCTTTACCACAGATTTGCTAGTCACTTGCACTTCACTTGTGAAACAATGTAAAAGTACAGCATTTTATTTTTCTTGCACTGAGCTTTATATAGCAGATGGTCTTTAAAATCTCTACATTATAGTACTCAAAGGAAACGTAAAAATCGAAGTGTCTTTGGCAAAGTGTGCCAGATCTTCAAGGTCTGACTGGTGCATGAAATTACTCCTGGTAGCAGAGGACAAAGAAGGCTTGTTTATCTCGGGCAACAAATCACATTAGAGAAAACAACTTGGCGAGGAACAAGTGACACAGGAATTTTGGCTCACGTTGAGAAGTAAGAGGGAGTCAGAGAGGGTTACTAAATTCTTAAATCCTCCAAACTAACAAGTTACAAGTACAACTCCTGTTTTGAGAGCTTCGGGGCAGATAAACAGGGCTAGCTAGCTAGCTAGCAGAAGGCGTACTAAATGTGGGTCACTCTGAAGCGCAACAAGATTCAAAGGTCTTCAAATTATTAAGGACAATTCATGAAAACCCACTTAACTAACACCGTCACCAGGTTTTGGTTTAGTTACGCGGACGAAGAGTCGCTGACTGTGCAGAACAACAAAAACAAGTCACTTTCAGCTTTGAGGAACTGTCAACCCACCTGCTATTATTCATCCAGGTGAATTAAAATCCCGCATACAACAGCGTCGACATCTGTTCTTTACAAACAATCACATTTAAGGTTGTTGTTTCATTGTTAAACACACGAAGAACAAAGGAAAAGCTCATTTAACGCCCTGTCAAAGCGTCGGTTTGGAAACAGACGAGATAGCGAGAGGGGAGACGGTCATGTGATCAGAGCCGGACAGCCAATTAAAGAGGAGATATCATGTGACGTAGCACAGGCATTTTACAGTAGTGCAGTTTTCAATTTTGACCACAAGAGAGCGCTGTTCATCCATGGGAGAGATATAAAGCAGGGGCCACAGATATACATAATTATAACAGGGACACATTTTAATTAATAATGTCCATGATGACAGGCACCACAAAAATAGCAAAGCAATTAAAAAACAGTTGCGTGTTTGATAAATTTCACATGAACTGATTATACATTATTCTGGAATTCTATTGTCTTGTTCTTGTTCTTGTTCTTGTCCTTCTTCTTCTCATCATCATTATTATCATTTTTTAATTCTGTTTATTTTTTATTCTTTGATTTTTTCTCTGTATATATGTACCCCTTGGTATGGCCAGTTTTGTGTACATAATGTTAATGTACCTTAATTCCTTCAATTAAAACATTCAAAATGAATAAATAAGTAAATAAAATAAAGGAGGTCAGTGGAAAATAAGGTCAATGATGTCAGTTTGACCCAGGGGGCATTATACTGGGAGGGCAGGGTCTTACCTGACCTCTGGCCTGACTTCCAGGATGAAGATCACCTGCACATCTTCAAAGGAGGACAGGTTAGAAGAGCAAAAGCCCAAAGCTAAACTTTCCAGTCTAACCACCCGTAGCAGCGGCATCATGACATACTGACGTTCACAAGCTGTGCCTGCAAAACCTTAGATGCATCATTAGCAGCTGGTTTTGACGAAAATGGTTGTTTTAATATTTAATAATATTCAGTAATAATATTTGTATTTCTTGTATGTTTCATATTGTTTGCATGCTTTAGACATAATGGATGTTGTTCATTGTGTGTGTGTGTGTACACACCTTGGCTGTCCTGTGCCACAGGAGCACTGTAGTGTTTGTGAACCATGTAGACAACTGACTGTCTGATTGACTCAGTCATCTCCTGCTCACATCAGAACAGATACAAACCAAAGAGAGAAACCATGTTAGTGGTAAATACAGTCTGCAGAAAGAAATGATTTTGTGCTTGTAGAAAACTGTAATCTTTATAGTGTTATGTGGTTTTAAGAGTTGCCTCTAATTTTTTTTGTTGTCTCCTTTGCAGCTCAAATTTCTGCTTATGATTTCTTTCTATACTTCTTTATTTTTTTGTATTTTGTTCTATTTTACACCACACTATACCTTTTTAAAAACAATGAGCATTATATGGGACCTTTAATACAGTCTTAATATCTAGGCATATACTGTACAGCTGATCTGCTTCTATCCACCCTTCGCTGCACTGTAGTGAAACTGTGGCCTGTAGTTTTAACAGATGAGTCTCAAATTCATTATTCATGAAATCACATTTGGTACGGCTCTAGCTTGTAAACTATCTCATCAATGCATTTGATTTAATGGGTATTGCACTTGTGATCAATCAGTTTAATGCATAACTGTATTTTTGCAGGCCACCAGGACTTTCTTATCTCTTCCTTGCCATAGTGTTTTGCCATAGTGTGCTTATCATGTTACTTAGATTTATAGAGATGTAGCTGGATGCTGGTAGGATTGAGAATGTGAGTCTTCATTTTTTGATTGGGAACATGTGCCTCCTTTACCTTTGGTTGGCAGATTGAATGTTGCTGTGCTGGCAGTATCTTTGTCCGGTGTCTATGTAACTAAGCTGAAAAATGAATGCATGATTGTATACTGCAGATGATACATCAGATTTTTATTCATATGGAACAAGCTTTGCACCAAGGACTCTCAGATAAAACAGTCCAACAAAATATTACCCCACTTCTGTTTGAGTTCCCTGTGTATTTGGTATGTTTTGGGCTACATTATTTACTGGAAGCTGGATGGCTGCGGGACCTTAAACAGTAAGACAAGAGGAGTCATCGGGCATTACTTAATTTGTACAGTCTGTTTTCTAATTATAAATGTTTTCTCTCTAATAATGTCTAGTTTAAACTCTACCTTTTAAAGGTCCATGGTGAAGGATTTATGGGGATATACTGGCAGAAATGGAATGATACAATAAGTATGTTTTCTTTAGTGTGTAATCACATGAAAATAAGAATTGCTGTGTTTCTGTTATCTTTGAAATGAGCTGTGCATGTCAACATAGGGTGCAAGTCCTTGTCCACGGAGATGTCCATGTTGCACCACCATGTATGTACAATAGCCCAGAACGTATAAAGCAAACACTGGCTTTAGATAGGGCAATTTGTGTTTTCGCAACAAGCTGAAAAGCGTTGTAAAAACACTGATTTGTAATGTGGAACTGTTTTATTCAGTGTTTTTACCAGTTTAAGTCTCCTGATCTGTTTGTTTTGGAGACTTCTGGTAAAAACCTCCTGAACAATGAAAACTGAAGTAAGTCTATTCTGGAGTTCACGCTTAGCACTGGGAGAAGTTTCAGCTGGTTGCAATCTGCAATCCCGACCACTAGATGCCACTAATCCTGCACACGGCTCCTTTAGGCTTTACAAATTCACACCCATCCAAAATCTCTTTCTTTGAAGTACTCATCCACATTTACTGTAGCACACAAAGAAATAACAGGTACAAGAGATACATGCATTTTACACCTACCCATACAGATATACCAGTCTCACATGAAACATCTTTCAATTGTGGGTTTGAGAGTGACACCTTGGTTTCAGCTCAGTAACTGTGAAGTTAACTCAGTAACAGGTGTGATGATGATACCTCAACAGGGGGCGCCATAGTGTAAGCACAGACTACTGGATTTCTGAGCTCCTCAAATATGTCTGATGGTTGGAAATGGAGACAGCAGTGAGGGTAATAGAAAGTAGAAGAGAGGCAGAGTACAGTTTATTTCTTCCAGTGGCTCACAATATAGAGCAACCACGAATATCCATTTAAAACATGATGTGAAAAACACGATTGTAAATGTGGCTTAATTAAAGGAGTGGTGAACGCTTCTGTTTCCTTTTGTTAGTGGTGAAACCTGCCGTTTGATAAGGAAGAAAGAGCCAGACTGAAAGAATTCCAAGATTAAAACACACACACACACACACACACACACACACATCATCATCATCATCATCATCATCATTGTCTTCTTCTATTATTATGGGAAATAAAACATTTACATTACAGTTAGTGTTGATGAGGATCCTTTTAAGTGTGTTTATTTCCACTTTGAGGTGTGTGTCATGAGTATAACCATGGAGAATGTATCCCAGAATATCCTAGACAGTTTTATTTTTTTATAGCAGCTTAGGCCGTGTTATGGCGAGGTCATAAAAAGCTGACGTGCTTCATTTCCGCAGTAGAGATCCCTTCTGGCCTCTCCTAGTTAGTGATGCTTTTTCAGTTACCTACAAACATAACAGATGTATTTCTTAATCTGTTGTAATCTGTTGTTTAGTTATTAGTTGTTCACTTTGAATATGATTCCTTTTGTTGACTTGTTATCTTGTCTTTTCTTGTTTACACAAATGATGTACAAAAAGTGAAAATGGCATTCTGATTAATATGTTTGAGATTCCTTGGTATTTTTGGTGAGTAATGATATAGGCTTAGATGAGTCATTTTGCAATTTGCACCATCACAGTTTGTACATCATGCACTCACCATGAACAATGTCTTAACTATTTTTTCATTTTCTGTTTTTTTCTTTTTTTAATCTACTTCCTGAATCATCAAGAGCGGTCCGACAGCAGATTAACATACTATAAAGGTTTTATTTTCCCCTTGAAGGTCCATTTTCCCAGAGTGGGTGTGTTTGTGTCCCTGTGATACTGCGTCAGTGCTGAACCTGGTGAGTCACTGCACAGCCACCTGAACTCAACTGTGCCTCTGCTTTTCACTACAAACAACACTTCCTGTTTTTTATTCCACTCAGTGTAGTTCTGCTTAGAGATGCTTTTTACACAAACGACTTTCCCCTGTGCATTCTGGGTAACTGCTTCTCCAGTGACATTCTCGCAGTTATCTTCAAGTGCTTTTGTTGTATTTCCATTTCTTTTTGGAAGACCCCTCTTCACAGTGCCGTGATTCTCTCGGTGTGATCTTGAGAGCACAAGGGGTCCTTGAGGGGGATTCAGTTTAGTTCACCACATGTTCTGCCTCTTAATGGATGCATAAACATCTTATCAGTCTTATCTTAAGTTAAGAAAAAGTTTGGGAACTACTGCCACTAAACAAAAGACCCAGTATAATGCATGGGTACAGCTCCTCCCAGATAACTTCACTAAGGAGATTAATCAAAACACATGACTCAATGCAAGACCAGTTTACACCTGCCTGAAAATGTGTGAGATTATGCAAATAATAACCCACCTTTTTTGTTTTTTGTTTTTGTCCTTTATTCAGTGAAAAGTCTCTCAAGGTTTGAGTCTGTTATTTATGGCTGTGTGGGCTATATAAAAACTCTGACATCACCGAAGTGAGCCGCTGATGCAGGTGGTATAACACTTTTATAGTAGCTCTGTCATTCAGATGGCAACACAACACAGATTTGAACTCTAACGTCAGACATACTTAAACTGAAACTAGATATGAAGATTTACATATCACATTTCTTCAGCAGTTTATTCACTCCTCCATCTGAAATATTTCTTTATCTTGTTTTATAATGTGGTATCCTGAAAATCAAGTTGACAAATATGCAGAAAAAAAATATCTCACATAGTATTTCAAATATCTCCAAGCAGTATTTTCATAGGTACACTTAAAGGAATACTTTACCCACAAAACGACCATTTGTGTACCAGTTAGTCATACTGATTTACAGTGAATTCATAGAAAAACATACTCCTTTAAGATGGCTGATTACATGCTCTTCTATTGGATAAGAGTGTTATCAATCTGAACTAACCCTTCAGTAACAAATCATAGAAACAATTTTTCTTAGTTCCTGCAGAGTTTACATATTTGTTTTAACAGTTAGCCATTAATCAATTAGATGCTCAATAAATAGATAAATAAATTGAAAACAATGTTGAGAATAAATAAATTTCAGCAATTTGTGAATGAAAAATGCCAAAATTGAGCAGTTCCAGCTTTTTAAATGTGAGGAGTCTGGATATTGGATGGTTGGGACTAGTCACCCTGGTCTATAGGTCTTATGGCCGTTTTCGGCAATTTCTAGAGTAGATGAGCCATTAACTGACAATGAAAATAATCTTAAATCTATGTCTGTAACATTTTTTTAAAATTATTATTATACCTTTATTTAACCAGAAAAATCCCATTATGATTAAACAAATCTTGTTTTATACAGTACACTACTGTGTTTCAAACAATAATCACACAAACCTTAAAAACACATTAGTTGATTAATCCATCAGTTTAACTACAGATAAATAATCAACAACAGTTTTAACTAAATTAATGAATCATCTGAGTCATTTTTAAGCAAAGATGTTCAGCACTCCCCAGTTACAGCTTCTCATTTGTGAGGATTTGCTGCTTGCTATCATTTCATGTAGTGTAGTTCACTGAACATCGTTGGGGTTTAATCTGTTGGGGTTTAATCTGTTGGTCAGACAAAACAGGGCATTTTGTGACAGAAAGTGGTGGCCATGTTTCACAGTTTGAATATATATATATACACATATGTACATATATATATATATATATATATATATATATATATATATATATATATATATATATATATATATGTATATATATATAGATTAGCTTTGAGGTAACCCAGTTTGAAGAAACATTTTCTGATCAAGGCTAATTAAAAAAAAAAAAAAATCATTCACACCCACCACTTAGTACTGATGTACTGTACTGACTCACAACTTCCTGCTTTGAATTGCACTTCATTAGTCATTCACTATTGATCTGTTGTTTTCTCGTGCGTTCTCTTTCTGCCTCTCTCTCTCTCTTTCTTTCTGTTTCTCACACGCACACACACACACACACACACACACACACACACACACACACACACACACACAACACAACTTCCAGGATCTGAGGAAAGCCAGTCACCTGTGCAGTTAAAGGATGCAGAGAAGGAAGTGGAACGACTGCTCAGGCTGCGACAAACCAGTCACCACCCAACTAACTGACTTACTGTCTGACTGGCTATTTAACTTGTTAACAAGCCTACTGGAGTGGCAGGTTGTGTCTTCCTAGACTCTAACTCTAACTTTACTGATCACAATGACTGTGCATGCTTAAGCCGAACTTTAACTTAAATCTATTTCTGAACGTAAACTCTAAAATTAATTCCTAACAAAAACCAAATCCTAACCATTCAACACTTTCCAACTGTCCTCTCTCAAAGTTTAAAAGTTAAAACACACACACACACACACACACACACACACACACACACCACCTGAACCACACCTTGCTCTCCCAGTGCAGCTTGCCACAACATTCCTTTAAGTCAGAGTTGCTCAACTCCTTATGTGTGATAACTTCTGTGTTTAAAACGAGACAAACCTCTGCTCAGTTGTTATGAATGAATGTTGGCATGTCAAGAAATATTAATCCCACTATAGATATCATTTTGCTCTGATTATTTAAACCTGAAATAAATGCAACATTAGACAAACTAAAAATAAATAAATAAATGAAAAAAAAAAGTTTTTGTTGTTGTGTATGATCTGGTTGATACTGGCTTACACTCTAGACCCTACACACTGACTCACTGTTTCAGTGGGTAAATAAATTACAGAATAAATAAAGTGACAAGAAATTGATTTTGACAGTAGGCCAGTTTGTTCTGTTCACCCTTCACCCACGTCTGAGCTGGACCCAGTGACCGGGCAGGGGTGGGGGAGTGTGGGGGAGGTACGTGGGTGACAATGGTAGGACGGCAGAGGAGCAGTGGGCAAGAGAACAGGCTGTTCAGCCACAAGTGAAGGCTGATAGACAGCCCAGACGGTGTTGAGCTTTGGACATTTTATGCTACTTTTCATTGCAAAATATCTCCTATTGTTAAGAGTACATCCTTGTTGATTGGGCCCAGGCAGTAGCTCCCTGAGAGGCATTTAGGATGCAGTAGAAGCAGTGAGGCAATACTAGTAACGGTTTAAAGCTGTCTGTAATATGTGGTAGTGAGCTAGGTCCAAAGTGGTGGAGCAGTAAAGAGGTGGAGGGGGGTAATTAAGTCAAAGCAGTTATGGTAGAGGTAATTAGGAAACACTGGCGGTGGAGAGTGTGTCTAAGACCATGTCCACATCTAAATTAGACATAGCATGAATAAAATCTCTGAGGGCCCTGAATCACCAAGCCGACATCTGTGTTGGTCAAAGTCGTGCTGTCACTGTCTGTTGCCTCGGTTTTTGTGGTGTGTCCCACAAGGTTGGCACTACTCAGCCCTTTTTGGCTTTTTTGGCCAATTCCGCATTTTAATCGGTGTCCGAGATGGCAGAGCCCGTCAGTGAATAAAATCACTTTGATCGGCAGTTCAGCTCAGCCCACGAGAAGAGAAATGGACGTGAGTAAGGCTAAAGTCAAAAGGAAGTGAGATCAAAACAAACTTGTTATATTAGGTGTGATTATTTTTTTCAGTCATTGAGCTCTTTAGCAGAATGGGTTCATAACTTTGTGTTATTGTTATTGTAAATATCATTTGTTCTTTCAATAACAGGGTGTGTTGTGTTGTGTTATGATGTGCTGGCTGGCTAACTAGAATCTTGAATCCATCCTGTTGGTCTTCCGTTTTTCCCTTTTGAATGATGAATACAGACTACAGAGAGTTATTTCCTTTCATGCAGGCGCAGAACATTCATACAAGTTGGTCATTTGCTGTTGTTTTTGTGGTGCGTTCAGGTACAACTTTTTGGACAGACAGGTAACGAGAGGCAACGCAACAGTCAGCCTTCATCACCACTAGCTCTTTGATGTAGGTTTGGTGTGTCTGGGCCTTAAAGTGTATAAAGTTGAAAATACAGATATTGTGTTATAATGTGACCTCACCCTATGTGCAGACATTTACGTCTAAAATGTTTTGTAGACTGCAAATCAATATGTCACCCCACGTGAAGTTTAATACAAACACACTTAGTGCACAGCTTTGCCCATGTTTTTTTTTGTGTGCATTGCAGCCCCTTCATAGAAACAACTTGAAACACTAAGATGTAAGTGTATTCAGTGTGGACAGTTTTTATTCGACACCTAAAAAGCTTTTATCCACAGTACTATGAACATGCCCTGAGTTTTCAAGTGGACTTTGGGGGCTTTGTGTGTGTGTGCGTGTGTGCGTGTGTGTGTGTGTGTGTGTGTGTGTGTGTGTGTGTGTGTGTGTGTTGTGCTAGCAGACTACGTGGGTAGTACAGATCAGATAGAGCAGGTAACTGATTACCCAGTCTGGTCGAACCAGGTCTGTGTGTGGGAAGAGGTGGAGAGAAGAAGAGGGAGGTGGTGCATCCAGAGGTATATCTTTATATCCTCATTAGTTTAACCCCTTAAAGCTTTCGACCCTAAACTTTACACCCTGACCATGAATGCGAAGGATTTCCTCTGCATTGTTATGTTTAAAGCATGCTTTTGTTCAGTTAAGACACAAGAAAAACAGACTGTGGGAGCCAAGCTCTTTAAGAAGGTGAAGATTCTGCGGTTTGGACAAACAAGATTTGGCCACACAGGGTTTCAAATAACAACCTGCAGTTTGCTTTGAAATTAAATGAGGAATTTCTTTCATTAAAATCTATTCAAGTTACCCCAGCCAGTTATCCTATGTCAAATTTGAAAACCAAAGAGACAGATCCAATGATTTATCCAGCATCACAAAATGTATCTCAACAAAGAGCCACATGAAGGTGAAACACCTGAACCCAAGATGCTTTTTTTATGGGTGTACTATTGCATTTCAGTGAAAACATGGCAGTGTGAACAGTGCCTGTCTATACATGTCTGTAATGAATTCATTGGCGTTAATGAATAGTTTCAGATATCATAATATCAGCTACAGACAAACAGATTTCTTGACTCTTAAACTGCTTGAATAAATTCCTGATGTAAATCTCACATCAGTCTGCCCTGTCTAGAATGAGGAAGTGAAGCTAAAGTGCTGAGGTTAAAGGTGAAATGGGTTGTCATGGCAACCCATTTTAGGTCAGTATCAGGGGTCTTATCAGTGCTCTCTAAACTTCTCTGCCTGACAGCACTGAGATCAATATGAATCACCTTCACATTCCAGCTCGCTCGATTTGAAAAGTCCAGATGTTCAATAAAAATGCACATATTGCAGTAAATGTTTGTATCAAATTAAAGATTTATTATTGATTGAATTATTTGGAATTTTTGGAGGATTAAAACTCACAGTGAACCTGAATACAATGACAATAATTTTAGCTGCAGGGATCAGCGCTCTGATTGGTCTGTGTGTTACATCACTTACGGTATTCCAGCAGAAAGGAATTTCCCAGGATCAATAAACCACAGCTGCACTACTGCTGCTCTTTCTAATGTTAGTATTCATACTGCAGTTACAAATCTTGCAACGGTCTCATTACAGATAGGACTACTATAGCTACTACTACTTTACTACTTTAACTACTTTTAATAAAACTTCTGCCATCACCACTATTGCTACAACTGCGCAACTACATTAAATGGTATCACTACCTGTACTAATGCTACTAGTACTTACCAATAGAAGTAAATGATCCTTCACTTTTACATTGTGAAAATACTGCATTACAAGTAAAATTTCTACATTTAAAAGTACAGTAAAAGTACCAAAGTATCAGCAGTAAAGTATCAAAAGTAACAGCACCTCAGAAGAGTACCGAAGTACAGCACAGGCACAAATGTACTCACTTTCTGCGTCTCCTGTTGATACTACTATTGCTAATGCTCCTTCTACTGCTGCTAATGGTACTGCTAATACTAATACTTTTACTATTGATATCTACTCTTGACCCTGCTATTACTAAAATAATATTAATAATGCTACTATTACCACTACAACTAACTCCTTACTACTTCTTCTTCAAACTACTTATATCGCTTTGATTATTACATCCTCTGTTGGGCTGTTCTCGTGCACTGTTTGTACATATACCTACGAAAAGTTATGCACCATATATTTATGTGAACCCATGTAATCATCAGGCATTAATTTGTGTATATCTCCAGCCCATTCTCAAGTTATTTTGCAGTGGTATGATATGAACCAAGCAGTGGCTCCTTCTGACACAACAGACAACAAACCAAAGTATAAAGAGCACGAAAGTCTGTATAGGGCTGATGGGAGTGGAGGTGGATTGGATGAACAAAATCTGGACTTTCAGCCGAAAGACTGCTGCTCATTTCCTGTGTGAGGCCAAAAGTCAATCAAGTCAATTTTAGTATTGACGTAGTGGGCTACTATGCTTAGCATGCCACACTAGTAATTTATGTCACATGACTTATGTCACGTGGTAGCTTAGTAACAACTGTATTGGTGAGTGTGTCAAACAACGCAGGACTTTCCTCCAGGAGACCAGCGTTCGGAACCTTGTGAAACCAAGTGAACATTGAGTTATTATAAGGTATGTTTTCACCATGTTTCTTTTACTAAACCTAGCCACAGTAACTTTATGTTAAGTACCTAACATTGCTTGTGGGAAGGTAATTCATCAGATATTATATGAACCATTATATGAGGATATGTTGCCTATGTACACTGAAACCTATCACTACTACTGCCAACGCCCATAGTGATGTTTCTTCATTACCACTACTACTAATATTACTATATAATACAAGAACTACGGAAAAATACCTCTTCCACTACCATCACAGTTATTCCTCTGTAGCTACTACAAGACTTGTACCTCAAGTAATTCTTTTCAACACTTGTACAGTGCCTTTAGTGCATCTTCTACATGTCTGCTACAAAAAGTATTTATCATAAATGCAAGTGTATGTGACTGTGAGAAGTTTACCGTGTAATCATGTGTATCATGTTTTTAGTTTAAACTATGCAGACATCAGTTTCGGCTGGCTCTTGTAACCTGCTAATCAAAGATTAAATCTTGTGTACTGAATATTGGTGAGTCAAACAGTTCTGACACATTGTCCTTCAGCCTCCATCAGGTGGCTTGTTGTAACATCTTCCTGCTCCTTATGCTTGTTGTCGTCCTTCATTTCAACTATTGAAAAAAACAACAACAATGTTACTAATATATTCAAGTATAGACAACAAAGCTCAAGTCTCTCTCTGTCTGTCGCTGCCCCCACCTCCTAAACTTACCTTGCCTTCCCCGCTTATCAGTGTGTATCCTGGCTAACCCCCACCCAACCCACCTGCAGCGCCAGGCCACATCGCCAGTGTTACTCATTAACCAGGACTTCCTTTTATCCAGCCCAGACAACCCCTAGGTCACTGCCCGAGCCACAGCGCTCAGTTTCAGATGCTGCTCTTACACTGTACTGCTGATATAACACTCAGTTGGAACCACAGATAGAATCAAAAACAAAAGTACAGAATGAGGAAATAGTAAGATCCCATTTGAAATGTATGGAAATCGTATTTTTTAAACAATCTCTTTGCTGTAATCTGCTTCCTTACCTGCTTATTGATACTGACCCATATTGAGGGATGTAATTCTCACTTTCTCCACACTGTCACAACAGCAGCACAAGACTGGTGGACCTGACTTGTGGTGTTGATGTCTCTCTTTCCTATTATGGGAGTTGAGAAGAGAAATAAAGCAAGGTGATGACTGGATTAAAACTTGGGTTATGGTTGTTAAATTAGAGAGATGAGGGGGCAGAGACAGAGCTACCTAACTTCTGCACAACTCTTTGTTTTTTCCATAATTTTTATATAGTCCTGATCATACACTGTCCCTCTTACAATGTCAACACTAACTTAACATTTTGTGCATCACAAATGATTTCTGGGCTGCTATAGTGGCTTGCTTTACATTGTAGCCTAACAGATCTTTTTGTGTCATTGCAGTAAATTCACATCAGTGTTTTTTGGAGCAAAACCACCAGTCACTTGAGCAAATGACCAATGAAGACATCTGTTTACGTTCAAGTGACAAAGCTCTCTATAGCAGAAGGAGTTATCTTGTTCATTCAGAACAAAGGAAGAAGCTGAGTGATGTTATTAAAGAGGTTTGAGTGGATGGACAGGTCATCAGTGTGTCCATTTCCCTTTTCCTTCTGATGTTCAACGTTGGTGTCTTTAAACCACAAACATGATCTTTTCTTAACCTTAACCATGTGGCTATTATTTTAACCATGATGCCCTTTTAAAATTGTGTGTCTTTCTAAACTGAACCAAACCTTAACTATTTATGTATAAGATCAGAAAATATTTAAAATTTTGCTGGTGATTTGTTATGGTTTAAGAAAGGAGGTGGAGGGATTTCAGTATCACCTACACAAGCCAGTTTAGTTTAGTTTAGTTTATCAAGGGACAGTGTGCAATAGCATTAATCATTTACAAGAAATGAGGAGATGGTTGCACCAGATTTAGCTATAACTGCTAATTTCCATCTGTAGTCCCAACATATAATTCACAACAGACACAGACTGCAATCTACAATACAAAGGAGAAACCTAAAACACAGATGAACAGTGGACAGCACAGAGACAATACAGACATACAATTTCCACATTTAAAATGACCAAGTTGTTACAGTGCAGGGAGGAACAACATATAAAACACTAAAAGGCAGTCCAAGTAGTAGTGTAGTGACTCTAATCCCGTATGGAATGCGTATGTTGTCAGTTTTGCACCCCAGCACCAGTAATAATTACACCCCAGCACCAGTAATAATTACAGCCATAATTACCTACTGTATCTGGTACTCATATTCTCTTTTGTTTGCATTTTTGTTTGCATTTTTGTGCAACTAAACATGGGTTGAATTAGCTATCGACAGTCACAATTTGCAGTATACTAGGCCTATAACAGTTAGTGTATTTATGCCGAACCATCACAGTACAGGTGTCATAGTCTGGTGCACACAGCTGCACGTGGAATACACGGTATACAGACTGATGAACATAATGCGGAACCAAAGTTCCCAAGTGTGAGTTAAACTCTGGAACTTTTAGCTCTATGCCGTTAGCAACATATGCAAAGGCTAGCGCAACAAACTGATTGGCGTGCAAGTCAGTCACACTATGGTGAGCACAAATGAAACGCCACGGCTGAACAGCTTACAGGTTACTTGTTAGCAATGGTAGCATCAGAGGGAGAGTTGTATGTAAGATGAGAAAGGCGTATCGGTGTTGCTCCAAAGTTGTAAGATCTATGAATAAAAGAATATCCAACATGCTAACGCACATTCAGTGGTATTACTGAGATGTGCCAATCACCAGGGCGATAACTGTTTGGGTGCTTTGAATGTTTGGATATACAAAGAAGGAACACTACTAACAAGTTTAAGTATTTAGTATTCTATGTATTTTGGTATTTCCAGTTTCAAAGCACAAGAGATGCTTTTCAGTTTTATAGCCTGTTGTGACCTGTTGCCTTTTAGGTAATAGTTTGTACATTGTTTGTACAGTGTGATACATAAGTGTTTGAAATGTTTCTTATTTTTACAATGTTACTTAAGCACCCAGCAGGACGTTTTTTTCTATGACACTTACCCTACTGTCTTTTCCAAACAGATCCTTATGCATTTGGGTTTTTCTCCGTTGTACTGAGCTCGCACTGAACTGTGACTTCTAAACCAGGGAATGAGGCGAGCTGTGACTTTTGCATACTGTTACTAACCTAAAAGGTATCCATGGATGTATAGACAGCTTTCACTGAATTACTTTGAAGGAAACATAAAAATGTGATGATTCTCTAAAGTGGACACAGATGAGAACAGGTAACACAGCTAACTAGCCAGCGACTAATCTAACAAAGCAACTGATGCTCAATTCAATTAACTTCCAAACATTTGTGCTGCTTCTGATATTAAACGCTGGCATCTGTGTTTTCCACAAGACGGTTACACTTTGCTAATGCTCACATGATATGGTATACATACATTAGTGGTTGGGAAATCCCAACTAGAATTATACGACGAAACACACTGAATTTTGTGGATCATTTTATAAACATGTAGCCACCACTGAAAACACAATCAGCCACTGTTGCCTGAGAGCTGAAGACCTCCACTGTGGCTAGTACAGGATGCATTATGTCACATGAAAGCCCGCAACTACACATGCACTTGTGGGTAGTTAGTTGTGCAGTGGTGTGCAACATGCTGTGAACAGATGCCACCTCGGATAAAGACCTTCCCTCCATTATCGCCAGGCAGTGCGACTGTCGACTGAACTGTTCGATGTTTATGAGGATTCGCTTGACTCGACCAGGTACTGCTGCATGTTTACAGCTCTATCTATTGTAGATTCTTCACAACATGGTTTATCTTCCTTTGGAGAATATTGTATGTAGATATGTAGGTAGGTACAAGTTTAAACTTTTGAAGAAAGGAGGACAAGCAATGCCATTTATTCCCGTTGCACATTTTCTTACAATAGCTAGAACTGGAGCTGTTAATAGCAGACATAGATCTCATGCCTTCACTTGATAAGATTTAGTTTCTGCTCAATGCCTAAACGATAAAGAATTATGCTAAAATAAAGAACTTGGGCGAGGGCAGGAGGCAGGGCTGACCAATCATTAATGCAGCAGGTATGCCCTGTGTTGTTATCAGCTGGCAGACAGCCAAGCCCCAAGCCGAAAAACAAAAAAAAAAAAGGCTTATCAGTCGAGGTCGGCTCTGCTCCTGACTGCTCAGGCCTTGAGACCTGAGAGTGAACCAAGGAAACTCTGACATGGGTTTGAACCACTAAAATTAAATGAAAGGATATGTTGTGAAACAGATGAGGCTTGTGGCACTGCTGTGGAGATCTACCAAGATGTTTAAGATATATATGGACAAAATGGACAAATGTATGTATAGTCAAGTCATGGTAATTAGATTAAATATATATATATATATATATATATATATATATTTTTATCCTCACCTGAATTCAGATTTTCACCAAAATGCATTTTTTTTTCCCGACTCAGGCCCAGTTTTGTTGCAAATTTCATTTAACTCTGCTAGCTTAAGTTTTTGCAGGACCTTGTTGGCATCTTTAATGCTGATCAGCACATTCAATTGCTGACAGCAGAGACTGTCTGTGAATGAAATCAGTCTTATTGGCAGTTCAGCTAAGTGCATGAGAAGAGAAACGGAAGTGAGGAAAGTAAACAAAGAGCTGAAGTCAAGAGGGAATGGGACCAAAACAAACTTGTTTCATAAGGAATTTTTTTTTCTTTAGCCAGTGAGCTCTTTGGCAGAAATATTTACTGCCGATTTGTGTTAAAGTTCACTGGTTCATGGTGAATGTGCTCTGTTCTTTCAACAGTGGATTGTGTGGTTAATGTGCTAACTAGCTTCAAGACAGTCTTCCGGTTTTCCTTTTTAAATGACGATTACAGGCTTCCGCTGTCAGCTGGTGTGAAGAGTTATTTCCTTTCATGTAGGCACAGAAAATGAGTGCTAGTTGGCTACCGACTGTAGTCTTTGCAGTGTGTTTATGTACAACTTTTTGGCTGAGACATGGCGACGTCATGCAATACAACAAGGGGTTTTCATCGCCGCTAGTTCTCTGATATCGGTTTAGTGTGTCAGGGCCTTAAGATATCCTGCAAACAAACAGGCAGGACTGGAAACAATCAATGAATATAGCACCCTTTTGTGGCCATAGTAATTATCGCAGGAGCAGAGGAGGCAGTGACGTGACATAAAAAGCATCCCAGTCTGTGTAATGTTGTCCACATATCCAAAAAGCACCTATAGGGTGAGTGGGAGGGGAGGTTGAGTAAAACAAACAGGACTTTGTCCCAGGAGACCAGTGTTTGCATCCGGATATCAACATTGACTTCTTTTAGTTACAATGTAGCCTAGCACGCTAGTGTGGCATGCTATTCTAGTGACGTATGTGATGTGTTGAATGTGATGTATGTCACGTGACATAGCCTTCATCAGGTTACGTTAGTGACAAAAGTACTTATTTAATGCCAAACCAGGGAGTTTTTTCCAAACCTAACCTCGTCATTTTTTATTGCCAAAACCTAACCAGGTAGTTTTGGAGTGGAACTGTGTCCATTTCTTAATGATAAGGATGTGTTTAAAACTGTGATCGTTAAAACACTAATGTATGTCGTTTTTGGACCAGTCATATAAGTTGTTTGTGCAGTGGCAGGTGGAAATTGGTTTATTGTCATTTAGCTATGAGAGAACGTTGTTTATGGTTGTATATAACAGTAGCTCAGTATTACCATTTAATTTAATTGCTGAGCAGTTGAATTAATGCTGAGCCCGAGAAACAGCGCATCCCTTTGCATGGGATACTATATGTATTAAAGTAAAGAATTGTGGCAGTGTATGCCAGAGAGCTCTTCTGTTTCACTCCCTGTTGCTCAAAAGGAGGACAACCTGGCAATTTCCAATATTAGAAATACGGGGATGATGAGAAGCCTGTTAAGACGGGTTGTAAATGTGCATCAGATAACTGCGTTTATCTCTTGATCCTGATAACAAGTATTGTCTGCTTAGCAAAAGCTGTATCTACAGACCCTGACACACCAAGGCTTTTTTTTACTGTTGGTCAATGTCAGGCCATCAGTGAGCATCTGTTGCCCTAGTTTTTTATTGTGTCCTGCTCACTTGGCACTAGTTAGCCCTTGCCCCTTGTCACCTGTTTTTTTTTTGGCCGATTTAACATGCTAAATCAGTGTCAGAGCTGGGAGAGCCTGTTGCTTAACGAAATCACTCTGATTAGCAGCTTAGCTCAGTGAACAAAAAGAGAAACAGAAGTGAGGAAAGCAAACAAACGACTCAAGTCAAAAGGGTGTGAAATCAAAACAAACTTGTTATATTAGGTAAGATGATTTTTTTAAGCCACTGAGCTCTTAAACAGAAACAGTTCATAACTGTTTGTGTTATTGTTCACTAGTGCACAGTATATATGCTTTGTTCTATCAACATTGTTGAGTTGTTTATGTGCTAACTGGCTAACAAGCGTATCGGTCCTGCTGATTTCCCTACTGTCACCTGCTAGTATGAAGAGTTATCTCCTGTCACGCAGGCACAGAATGTACGTGGTAGTTGGTTGTTGGTTGTTGGCTGTAGTCTTTGCGGTGTTCGGGTGCAACCTTTAGGCTGAAATACAGGCAATGTGAGGTGATGCAACAGTTGGCCTTAGTTGCCACCAGTTCTTTGATCTTGGTTAGGTGTGTCAGGGCCTTAATGTCTTGCGCCATAGACCTCCATTTTTGTCCAAAACTACAAAAAATACATAAATGAGTCAAACTGTTGATCTGAGTGACATGTGACCTCATTGCCATGAACACACACTCAACTTCATTTTGATTCAGTCCCACATACACCATCCTGATGCTATAAATACCCATTAGAGCACCAAATGTGGTCTAATCTGCTACTGGAGTTAGTCCCCAGTAAATGCACCCCGCACTTCTGTTTGAGTAATGGTTGCTATAAACTACAGTGGCCAGCTGTTGTAGGAACTTTTTCTGCCCTTTAAAAAAAACGCAACTATATATTTGTGGGCTGTTTAAAAAGATTTCCGTTTTAGTGGGCTTGGTACTGAGTGTCACAGAGGATTTTGAAGCAAATTTATTTAGAGACAGACTAACATATTGTTGGTTTTAGTCTTTTTTAAAGATTGGTCACCAACAAAAAAATATAAAATGACACCTTCTTAGATTACAAGCATAATATGCAGTAGGTTATGCCATAACCTTTGTGTACGTGTGTGAAATATTGGTATTTTCTGATGTCTTTCTGTCTGAAATTAGTCCTCTGTTACGCATAGCCCCTCACCCATGAATGCACTCTAACACATACCCCTCTTCTCTCACCCTTGTCGATCAAACAAGGGTGGGGTTTGGGCAGGGTCACTCTGAGGCTTCCAACTGATCCCATCAAAACCCATCAACTGTGTGCAGTGTGTGTGTTTGCACAGTGGTAAAAACCTGAAAGAACCTCCCCACCCCCACCTCCTCCCCCTTCTCCTCCTCCTCTATAAACCCTCCCCACTACCCACAACCCACCAGGACACCCAGGTGTGACACATGACACAAATAGACACAGTCACACACATGATTTAGGATTAAAAAATATCACATACATCACTTACTGATCAAGTCATATGTATATTTATGTTCATTTTATACAGACAAATAAGTAACTGTACTTCACTCTGTGTGTGTGTGTGTGTGTGTGTGTGTGTGTGTGGGCCGAGACCCCTGTCTCCTGCACTGACAGATAGAGCCGGTGCTATTAGCTCAGTGCCAGGTGAGTCTGTGAGTAAACAGAGCAGACAATGGATCCGGCCCATCTCCTCCTGTCAGCCCAGCTCTGTCAAAGCCAGCCATTGTTCTGCACAACCTGTGTGTGTGTGTGTGTGTGTGTGTGTGTGTGTGTGAGAGAGTGATCTAAGTAAGAATATACCCCACTGTATACAGATATATACACAGACACACACACACAGACACACACACACACACACAATACATGCAATTGACTCACATGCAGACGAGTGTACCATACATGTTTTTGAGCATCAATATCTCAATAAGGCTTATGCACACACAAAAAGATACAGAGGGTACATCGTGTTCATGTTTTGAAATTTAAAGAATTTACTTTTGGATTAAAAAAAATTACAAACATTTTTTGTTTTAAATGTCCAACTGTATTATAACAAGATAAAGCCCTTGAGATGTACCATAATGAATACACAAGAACTTGCTGGTGAATTCAAAGTCCTCTTATATTGAAAAGATGCATCAGACAGGTGTTTCAATGCCATCTGTTGTTGTTGTGGAGGCATGTGAGAAAAACAAAATCGTCTTCCTATGCCGTAGCCTGACATGCATCTTCCCACAATTGTAACTACGCGTGGTGGTACGCAGACCTCCTGTCTGTCACTGTATACTGAAACCATTTCCCTCAGTGGCAACAAAGCTTTTATTTACTTTTAGTTCATAGATAAGAAACAATAAATTGTGAAGACAGTAAAGCCTCCATTAAAATAGTAATATAAGTTATGTGTGTGATTTATCCTTCAGGGATTTATACTTAGGGATGCAGGTTTCATATGAGAAGAGGAAATCGCCGCTCGTCACTAGGCTAATTTATATAGTGATAAAATGCCAAAGGCTTGTGCTGATAACATTGGCATTTTGTATTTGTTTGCAAAACATGTTTAGTGTGACAGTTGTTTTGTCGGTGAACCTTGTGAGTTGTAATGGAGCCAAACTGTGTGCTGTTGCCTTTGTTAAATATTGCTGTTGTCCCTGGTTTTATATGAGAAGAGGAAAAGATCGCTGGGCTAATTTATACAATGTAAAATGCCATAGGCTTGTGCTAATAACGTTAGCATGTTGTATTTGTTTGGAAAACGTGTTGAGTACAGGACAGTTGTTTTGTCAGTGAAATTTGTGAGTTGTTATGGAGCCAAATTGTGTGCTGTTACCTTTGTTAAATGTTGCTGTTGTCCCTGGTTTTATATGAGAAGATGAAAAGATCGCTTGTTGCTAGGCTAATTTATACAATGTAAAATGCCATAGGCTTGTGCAAATAACATTAGCATGTTGAAGTCTATTTGTGGGGAAAATGTGTCCGGATTAACACAGGTGTTTGTCTGTGAATGCTGCGAGTTATTGCATACACTACTTGTATTTGAAATTGTCTATATTAAGTCATATTTAATGTGTGTTCTGGGTGTTTTGAATCAACTTCACAGCACTTCACAGAGACTTCCGCCACTGACTAACGTTATGGAGGTCTAACTGCAGAGTGACACAGGCACATCACCGCAGATATTAAAATGCTCACAACTGCGTAGGCGACGTGCGTAGGCTACGTGCGAAGGGTCTACGCACAACCATAAATCCCCTTTAACTCTCACAGCTCCTGCCTCTCGTCCAAATACAGTCACTTGTGGCTCTAAAATAACCAAGATGAGGCGTCTGAAAAGACCAAACTCAAGGCTTCAGACTGGGAGTCCTAAAAACCAATGGGTGACATTATGGTCGCTAATTTCATTATTTCATCATTAGGTTTCATTATTTGTACAGAAAATTAAAATTATGATTTTTATTGGTTAGGTAAAAGTGATTTTTTGTTCAATGTACACTCCCTGAATCTCAACAGAGTTCAACTGAGTTTCAAAAACATTTAATCAGTTGAAAGGAAATGTGGGGACTTAGAGTGCGTGGATCTTTGTGGTAATGTTTATTATAGTCAGTGTGTAGTGGAGGGTATATGCAGGTATACAGGGTATACCCACCCCTTTTTCTGGCTGTTTACAGTATAACCACCAATAAGCCAAAAAGCTATTGGAATATAGGAGAATATTCCCACTTCCTTCTCGGTAACCCACCCATCTACCTAGTAGTAGACCCACCTCATCAGCTAGTGAGTTTAGAATATTGTAAATTACCTTGGATAAAGTTTGAACAAAGTTTCAGCTGTAGTTGCTTTTACTGTCATATAAATCCATGGCTGAGCCCACATGGTTCACAATGTTTCATAAATACCACATATAACAGCAGTTCCTATTCGTAGAAAACGACTATGTGAAACTAGGCTCCTATACACCATTTGAACTGGCAGTATACTGGTAGGTGATCATCTATTCAAGTTGTATATTTCATGAATGTAATAAGCTACACAATAAAAGAGCATCATATCACCGAGCTTTATTGTGTAATAAACTCAGAAGTATAACATATTCTTGCAAATCAACAGTCATTGTCACGTCACTGGGTTTGAGGTTCACTCAGGAGGACAGTAACAGTCCCGAAATAATAAAAACACAGCAGCTGATGAGGTTATCTATGGCAGTTTAGACAGAGGAAAGAACATCCCCGAGTGAGGTTAAAATCCCTGCCCCTCCTTAGCCAGCCTCCTCCTCCCAGCCACCATATTGTGCAAACACACCATGTAAACAGCTGGGAAGATCGTGTGTGTTTTTGAGTGTGTGTGGGCCCTACATATATATGTGTTTGTGTCTGTGAGTGTGTATGGGATAGAGAGATCGACTGTGATCGACGGTAAAAAACTTAAGACACAAAAATGAAAAAAGATCATGGTGATTAAAAGTCAGAGATAGTGAGACAGAAACACAGAGGCCTTTGTCTCTCTTATCCTCTCCTCATAGGTGTCTCACACTTTAACCCCATGACTTCTTCACCTCTCAAACCCCCAATCACCCCCTCCCTCCTCTTCTTTCTCCACACCCTACCCCATTCATCCCTCCATCTCAGCATCCCTCCGCCCTGCACTCCATCCCAGTGCAAACACTCCTTAGCGCTGCGGGAACAAAGCACGGATGAATAATGGCAGTGAAATGTCACCGTTTCTTCATGGCTGCCGCCTCCTCCCCTCGCTCTCTGCCAGGGCCGAGCCCGACATTAACCATTAACCAGCCGGCACAGCACCTGAACCTGGAACAATGAACATAAGAGGGAGGGGGGAGGGAAGGTAGAGAAGGTACAGGCTGCATTGAAAGAGAATAGGGCTGTAAAAGATTTTTATATTTCAGTACTCAAAGTGAGATTCTAATAGACAAAAGTGTCCCACCCTGACTACCTGAGATTCAGACTACCCATATTTTTCCACTGTACTGTAGCAGGACAGTTTAAAGCAGGTCCAAGTTATAATATTTATGACACTTTTTTCTGATTTGGCGTGACGCTTTTGCTTAGAATTTGTCATTAAACATTGACTTAAGCCCAATAAGGCAAAACTCAGACACTGAGGGCCCTATCTTGCACCTGAGACAAAGTGCCACACAACGCAGTGCAACTGTCATTGCTAGTTTCAGACTGACGAATTTTCATTTTCATGACTGGCATCCACGTTGTGTAGGTAGCCACAAGTGATTACTGTCCCACGAAAACCTGCTCAAAAGTCAGAATGGGGCAGTATTTTCCTGATATTTAAAGGGTGCATTATTCAGATAGTAAGTTGCACCTATATAGGCAGGTTCACAACACACGTACACACTGCTTGTTACACACAGAGACACACAAATGGGTCCAGGCGGGTGAAATAACACCTTTGAGGAAACTATTAATGACAGTCTCTAAAATGTGAACATAGCAGAGAGCAGAGCTGCGGTTCGCCTCTCCATGAAGAGAGATGCTGTGTGCATTTACACACGAGGAGCAGTATGACTTCATTGATTATTTCAAAAGCTAAAAGTTTAGTACTGTTTCCTCTGTCAAGTTTATGACCATGATTTTTAGTTTTGCTGCTTAAATGTCCCGCGATATTTGCTGCAGTGCAATTACTGCTCTGACGACATTACTCAGAAAATTGCTTGCTTCTCAATTTGGAGTATCCACCATTTAAATAGCAAAGTGCCAGGTGCAGGCTTGTAAGGCTTGTAAAAGGAATGGGAGATGACACTCTGACTGGTTGAATGGTTGTTAGGCCCAGAACACAGCTAGGATTAATTAAGATACTAAATACAACCCCTTTGCCCCTTGTGGCTTACTTTGCACCCAGATTATGTGACAGAAAAGTGGATTTGGACACGCTCTAAATACACAATGCGCCATGCAGTACAGACCATGTTCTACACATTGTTTAAAAATGGCCCTGCAAGTTTCTTTTGTGTCTTTTTGATTATTGATATGAAAATGTTTGCAGCTTTGGAATTGTTCTGTTTATGAAAAATATTTCAATGCTGCTGTCGAGTTAATACTGTCATGTTTTAGCACCCTACAGATGTCACCTGAGCTCTGAGATCACCTGGTAGTCAAACAACAAGGGTGGCCCTGGGTTGTCTGTTAATGACGTTTGAGTTTTTGCCTTCTTTCCTGTGGTCAAAAAATCTTTAAAACCCCACGGTACACTACCTGCTCAGCACCAAACAACGGACAGACACAGTCACTAACTAGCTGGTGAACTCAGTGGGGTATTTAGCAGCTGAAGGGACAGATATTTTTCTCAGCAGTTGGTAGAGACCAAAAACAGAGCTAAAAGGGAGAGAATTTTGTATTGACATTTATCAGGTGACCCAAACCCAATTTAAAATAATTGATAATGCTGCTGCAGGATGTGTAAATAAGCAACTGTTTGCTAACAGGTTCACCATATCAACTTAAAAAGTGGTGATACATCAGTGTTTTGTGCAAAACTTGCTTCCACTTCCCTTTAAGTGGCTTAAAAAAGGGAAAAAAGTGCAGCATTAGAGATCCCCTCAAGACTCGTTAGACATGAAATAAAAAATACTCTGCTTTCAACCGCTGTCTAATTTCCCTAATTTCCCCACAAAAAAACATTTGATTATTTTCTTAGAAAATATTTTATTTTAATAAAAAAATTCAATATCTATATATATTATCGTTACATTTTTTACATATAAAAAATGTAACGATAAGACACAACAAGTATGTCATCCATCAACCCACACCTGACTAACTTGTCCTACTCCAGGGAAATAAAAAAGAAATGGCTATGTCATCAGCTTATGTTGGACTAAAATTAAGTTTTTTCTTTGAATCTTTAAATTCATTCTTGAATCTCTCAAGCACATGAATATTTTAAGCTTATGGTTTTTTTTCTGTTGTTGTCTCTGAAGACTGTTATCACCCATCATCATTTCTCTCTCCACCCTTTAAACCATCAGCGACACACACAGCCTCAACAGTGTAGCTCCTCTCAATGTAATTCGAATAATGATATCAACAGTTATTACACTCAGTATTTTTCCTTTAAATTCACCTCTTTGTCATTTTTATTTCTCCGTCAGATGCAGACTCCTCCCTCCGTCTTTGCTCTCTACTTTCTTCACTATAAATACCTCCATGTGTTCCCTCTCTCTCTCTCTCTCTCTCTCTCTGGCCTCTAGCTAACACTGGTACCTTTGTACGACTAACATGCCAGATGAGACTAAAATTAAATGCACTTTAATTGCAGCCTGTGCGCCGGTATGTGTGAGAGGTAAGGAGGATTTATGGAGAGGAAATGATATTTTTAGGCTGTGATTTAGTGACGACAACTTGTCACTGTTTAATGACAGAAAGAAATAATCAAGACAACATTTCAACTAATCAAAACTCCCGAGGGCTTCAGGAGCCACAGTAGGCCTGTGTGCAGGACGTGAAGTGTAAGTGTAAGTGTAAATGAGTAATAGTAAAGAACTGTGACAGTGTTCCAGAATATCTAGAAATCACTGCGTATTTTAGATGTTGTTTGTTTCCATGCTTTTTGAACATGCTTTTATAATCATCAGCACTAGTGGACCTAACACATTTGGTGCCCTCGGCAAGCCTCCCCTGCCCTGATTTTTTTTTTTTTAAAATGAAAGAAAAATCAAGACGATATAGTGTAAGCAAATTTGCAAATTTCATCTTCTTCTTACTTTTGAAGTGTGCCCTGGCTTTTTCCTTACATTTCATTTTCTCATACACTAATGCTCTTCACACTCAGCACCATTTCCCATATGATCGCCCATGGTAGCTGCCTATGTCACTTTAAAGAAGATCCACCACAGGGCCTCAGGTCTTTTTGTGTTCAATGAACTGTGCCCTACTAACAATCTCTCTTTTTGTTCTTTAAACATTTCTGGCAAACTTGCAAAATATGAAAATGAATTGCAAGCTTTCAGATTGTCTATTTTGTTAAGAGCAGTGCTATGGGTAAAATGTTAGTAATGTGTCACAATGTTACTCCTATGATTAGTGAAGTAATTTTTAACATAAAACTTTTAAGCTTATGAACATGATATCTGCATTAATTAATGACAGAATATTTTCATCATCATTTCTAATTCTGCATCATCCCTTTGCCAATGCTTTAGTAATCAATGTTACGATCTACTTTAATTTAACATTAGAATCAATAGAGTTTTCCCAACATAAACCCCAGATTTTGATGCTATTTATGATCTGCATTTTTTCAGCAATAATAATTCAGTGTGGACTATTTACATGCATGTTATTGCCTAAAATAGCATTTTAAAGCTGCCATGTGGAGCTCTCTTGGTTTATCTTCACAATCAGTGTTACTCACCAACATTTCTGTTTCCTTGAGGTCTCGCATTTCCTTCCTCAAAAACACTAGCGAAGCATTTTTTTTTTTTTTTAAATCTTACACTGTCTGTATCAATGTTTATTAGCTAGAAATCTTCTTACCAAACTTCACCCGCACTACCAAAGTTATCACTGCACAGAAGGAAGTGTGCATCCACTGTTAGCTCATCTGAGCTAGCTAACATTATACTTCGGCCGAAGAGGATGCATAACGTATCAAGATAACTAGATACTGAACTCCAAGATGGCACCTATTCAGTCAAATTGAGTTTCTAGCTTGTGGGTTTACTTCCGCAGTATGCGGCCCATTGAATATCTCCCGCTGGCCACACCTGCAAGTTCCTGCCAGTCTCACAGACTTTACAATGTGCTGATATCACATATTTAAATCCCTTTTCTTAGCACAGGGAAGGCTTTATAAATCTAAAACCTACATGGATCAAAACATTTTATAATAGTGGTGTATCGGAGAAAATGCTTTTTGGGCCACCGCTGTAATATCGGGAATGGCCACCAGGAAAAAAAATTGGATGCAAGGCTTAGCAGCGTTCCTGGGCGCCTGGGAGGACACCATTAATCTTGGGCCGTCAAGGGCTCAAGCCTTTCATCCATGAGTAGATGCACGCTTCCTTCTGTGCAGTGACACAGTTGGTGGGTGTAGTTTGGCAGAAGGAGCTCCGTTCCAACATGAAACTGCTCACAACAAGCTCCGTGGATTATCTTGAGCAACTGGGTCATGAATTCTGTATGACATTTCTGTTGAGTTTTTCAAATTAATATTTTTTTGGTGCTTTGAGCACCTCAAGCTGAGTGCCATCTAGTTCTACTATACTGAAGAGAAGGCAGACATTTCAACAGCTGATATATCCAACACTGTGCAACTTACACCAAACAATCTAGACTGATAAACAGCGCTACAGGTAAGAGGAAAAATGTGTAGTCCTGATTTGGGGGTGAACTGTCCCTTTAAGTGTTTATTTATGTTAAAGTGATATGTGTAAGTCCTATAAGAACAAGTGAAATGTTCTGAGTTAGTGGACCAAAAATAACTGCAAGAACCACAGTTGCTTATTTATTCAGATCTGTAGTTTTTTTTTCCTGTTAAGAAGTCAGAGGGCTCTTTGAGTCATAGCGGTTTTATAGCGAACCACCATGGTAACCAAAGACCTTTAAAGAACCTTCCTTTGGGCGTGTGAGAAGAGACAGGGGAGGAGACATGGAGGAGAGGGGTGAGACAGATGGGAGGAGTAGAGGGAATGGGATGGAGGTATGGGCGGAGGAGGGGGCCACTCGGTAAATAAGATGTCTAATTCATGGAGCGGATGTTTTGAAGGAAACAGACTGAGGATGTAGCTGCACTAACTGTACCCTCTGGGTCTCTCTCCCTCTCTCTGTTTTTACTGTGGAAATGAACTGGACCTGTTCTGTTTAGCTTTGACTGGAACCTCACCTGTACCTGGAGCAGGACACATTCTCCATTGATACAGTTCATTTCCCTCTGTCTCCATACAAACCTCACTGGCAGGCTAACAGTGAGTTGACTTCCAAAATGTCCCACTCATTTCTCCAGACTTTGAGCTGCGGCCAGCTCTTGTCTCTGTCAAACAGAAATATCATTTAAAAGTGAGAGATGGGGAATGGATTTAAATGTCACTCACCACCACGGGTCTGTTTGCATGTTTGTAAAACTAAATCCGAAACAAGCTGTGAGCCAGTTTCATCTGTAGACTCATGAAGTCCAGTGAGTCCTGACGAGGATCCTGTAGTGTGACTGAATCCATCTCTATTACACCTATAGTATTTTTTTTTAACCCTTAAAACCAGCTAAAAAGTAGATACCACTGCTATTGTATGGGTCTGATCTGAAGTATTATCATAACAGGATTTATTGTAAACACCCTTAAAATTTTTTAGCTGATGCTTTTGTAAAACCAGTAGCAACAAGTCTCACGTATACTGTATATCATTATTACTAAAAGGAGCCAGTAATATGGAAAACGACGCAGACGTTAAAACTATTCACGCCATAAATAGATGACGCTTACATTATGTTTACTCTAATTCCTGTTTTCTGTTTACTTTAGTATTTATTTAAACTATTAAAAGAAAGAACAAGGAAAAACTTGACTCCTCTGTCTCCCCAGAGGTGAAATGATCTTTTCTTTCCACTCAGACCAGATTCACTGCCAGCCTCCAGTCTCCCCACTGAATCACATCCTTTCACCTACATCAGTGCCTCACATTTGCTTATCTACTCTTTATTTGGTGACAGTAGCTTCAACTGGCAACTCTTTGTGTCATTTTAAAACACAGGAGGATATATCTGTCTGTGAATCTGTTGGTGATGTTCAGATTGTACACCACACGATAATCATGGAAAAACTTCCTGTCCGTTATTTTTTTTTGGGATAGCTTGTGCTTTCAGGGTACATTTTGTTTGCACAACAGCCTTTGTAAGGGCCCTGACACACCTAGCTGAAAGTCGGCCGGCAGTCATTAGCCCTTTTTACACAGACATTGTGCTGTAGAGCTGCTACAAAGTCCCGTCTTTATGCCGCCTTTGCCTGTTTACACAGAACTAAACAATGATGGCATCATGTTGCTCTGATGTGTGATTATAGACAGCATGCCGGGATCACAGAATCAATATAGGTGTGAAGGGCGTGACATGTAACACCACATCGTCAGCCTCTAGTGAGACATATATGCATAGCAACATTTTATAGCAATGGCATAACATGCCAATAACAATCATTTACTGTCCCTGTTCTATAGTGGCTGATCTCTAGTCCTCTGCCCAGAGGGTAAGGAGCGCCTGGACCTCGTTGCTGTCCCAATTTTGCGGAAATTTTAAGCAGGCCGTTCTTCTTCTTTGAGTTCCATGTTACTTTTTAAATCTCCCTCGGTGGGTCGCATGCATAACACATTGTCCAAATGTGACACCTGTGCCACCCATCCCGTTCTACAAGCTGTCCTGTTTGTACAGAGATCATTTTGGCACTGTTACTGTTCCCGGCTCAGAGGCGAGACAGCTCTGTCCCCTCATTCTGCGATTGTACCCTTCACACAAAATGGCGAGGCAGCATATTGGTGCGATGTTCCCGCCTTGAATAGGCAGTATCAAAGCATCTCATCAATACTGGGCCAATGGGGAGCATCTTTTGCCCCAAATTTTGTGGTCTGTGCCTGACTGTTGGCATTTGTCAGCCCTCGTCATTTTTTTCCTGCTGATTCGGCATGTTGAATTGGTATCTGCATCAGCGTAGCCTGTCATTGAATGAAATCACTCTGATTGGCAATTCAGCTCAGTGCACAAGAAGACAAACATAAGTGATGAAAGCAAACAAACAGCTAAAGTCAGCGGGGATCAAAACAAACTTGTTAGATTAGGTAAGATTATTTGTTAGCCATTGAGCTCTTTAGCTGTAACAGTTCATAGTTTTTTGTGTTATTGTGCTCTAGTGCACAGTATAAATCCGTTGTTTTTAACATCGGGTTGTGTTGTTAATGTGCTAGCTGGCTAACTAGTGTCTAAATCTGTCCTCTTGGTCATCTGGTTTCCCTTTTTTAATGACGAGTACAGTCTATCGCCGCCTGCTGCTATGGAGAGTTATTTCCTCTCAGGCAGACGCAGAATGTATTTGCTTTTTGGCCGTTGGCTGTAGTCTCTGCGGTGTGTTCAAGTGTAACTTTTTGGCCAGGACACAAGTGACATGGGTGGCACACGTCACTAGATCTTTGATGTCAGACAACTTTATAGAGCTGATTCAGATCCATTAAAAATGCCTGGATTGGGCCTGAGCCTGCAAGTTGGCCCAATTAGTGAAGCAATGGCATGAGCACACACAGAATATAGGACATTATGATGTCCTGTGTAAATGGCTTTTTTTTAAAGTTATGAAATAAAAAAGGACTAAGTAGTTGATCATATTACTCAAGGAAACTTACCACTTACAACCAGTCTAGCGATCTTGGTGACATGTTGTCTAAAAAGTTGCCAGTTCTGAAATGTAAATTTATCGAACCTGTTCACTGTGAATTGAATCAAATTTGTTGACAACATTACTAAGACAGTAGAATATCTCCAGGCTACTTTGGGTCAGTTGAGGTGTGTGTTTCTTCTCAGCTGTCTGAGAACTGGTCTGACCTTTTTTACTTCAACCAGGTCCTTTTAAAACGGACTCTCACCTTTCTATTTATCCAGCTATTTATGTCCAAATGTGGAAAGGGAGAGTGTGTTTTCACTGTGTGTGCGTGTTTGTGTGTTTAGTGCACATGTGCATCACTGTGTGTGTCTACACATGTACATCTAATCTATGTTTATGGCATGTATTTGCTCTTGTACCTCTGTGTTGTCAGTGTATTGCTGTTTGAGCGGGTCTACATCTTCACTTGTTTGTATGCGTGTTTGTGTTTTCTCAGCGTAAACCAGTAGAAGGGAAACTGGTGGTGGAGGGAAAAGTGAATGAATGGTGGTGTTATTTATTTGGTTTGGCAGACTGCACCTTTAGCAGAGAAAAATCACCCGCCGTATCACTAATTCCGTCCCGTCCGCCACTACCTGAATGAGCCTGTGTGTGTGTGTGTGTGTGTGTGGAAGAGAGAGACAGAGAGAAAGGGATAATAGGTGTTTGTGTATATATACATATATATATTATATATATATGTATTGTCTATTTATGGTGTGTAGGTGAGAGGGGTTGTGTGCATAAGTGTGTGTGTGTGTGTGTGTGTGTGTGTGAAGCAGAATTTCAGCAGCCACGTGTAAAATCTTCAGTCTCAGTCCATAGCGGCAGAACTGTAAAATAAGAAACATGCAGCTCAGAAATTCTAAATCTTTTCATTCGTCACATCCTGCAGCTCACATGTTTCTGTTTTACTTGACAGAAATCAAATCCATCAAAGTCAATTCTTGCTTAAACTTCAACCTTTTGATTGGCTCAGAGGTCAGCAGAGCTGCACTGAGACTGCTGCTGTCAGAATATCTCATCTCTCTGCTTTCATTTGGCAATATACAATATCTGTTATTCAGGAGAGTATCGCTATTTGTTTAAATACCACAGCGCACCTATTATGAACGTGCATGCGTGTCATCTGAAGGTTGTGTAACTGCTGCTTTTAGGGTGGCAAGTTTACATACTATTAGTTAACAGTTACTATAAAATGAAAGGATGTTTTAATACCTTTTCATATTTACTAGTTAACAGCGTCTACAGACTAAGAAAAAATAATTTAATTCACTGAATAGTACTGAGCACGTGACTGTATGAATGAGACTTGGATTATACTGCACAAGTTGTGTGAAAGTTTGTAAACTCATATTTCGAATAGCTTGCTGTTGTTAAACATAGTCCCCAATCAATCAGTAATTCAATATGGTATCCATCATCCATGCAGGCAAGCAAAAAAATCTTTTTCTTCATGAACTTACGGTAACATTAATGTACACATGGTCATTTTGTGGGTGAAATATTCCTTTAATCAGCCATATGTTATATTTCATAAAAATGAAATGGTCTCTTCTGATGTTAGCAAAGGCGTCTTTATTTCAGGTTTGGCCTCCGTTATAACGTGGGAAACCCTTGGAAAGAAAGTACAGAGCTTGTATCCAGCCTAAATTTCTTGACCCGACTTCGCCTGGCTGTAAAGGCCCAGACGTGCCAAACCGACATCAAAGAACTAGCGGCAATGAAAGCAGACTGTTGCGCTGCCTCACGTCGTCTGTGTCTTGGCCAAAATTTTGCCAATGGAAACACAGAGACTACAGCCAAAGGCCAACCAACACGTACATTCTGCACCTGCATAAGATGAAATAACCCTCCACAGCAGCAGGCGGCTGCAACCATCTGTCATTCAAAAGGGGAAATCAGAAGATGCTAGTTAGCAAGTAAGCACATTAACAACACAATCCAGTTTTGAAAGAACAAATGATATTACCATGTGTCAATAACAATAACAAAAACCATCACAAACTGTTTCTGCCACAGAGCTCAATGGCTTAAGATAAATAATTTTACCTTATGTAACAAGCTTGTTTTGGTCTCACTTCCTCTTGACTTTGGCTCTTTGTTTACTTTCCTCACTTCCATTTTTCTTCTCGTGCGCTGAGCTGAACTGCCAGTCAGAGTGATTTAATTCAGTGACGGGCTGAAAAAAGCCGACATGGGCTGATGAGGGCAAACGGGATGGGACACACTGTAACAGATGCTCACCAACGGCCTGACAGCCACCTGAAAGCCAACCGTCAGCTTGGTGTGTCTGGGCCCTAGGACTCATATCAGTCTGTATCATGGGATGCCTCTGGCCAAAATCCTGCCCAGTGCTAATTACTGAAGTCAGTTCTATGTCCAAATCAGCCCACACCCCAACAATGCAAGTCTTGCAGCCATATAAGGGTCCTTTGGTGACACAATATAATTGCACTGTGTAGCTCTGATCTCAGTGGCATAAAGCAAAGAAAATATACTATAGATCATATCGACAACAGTCACTTCCACTGGCAAAATATCCAACAGCCATGTCATCATTGAAAAATCACCAACCTACTGCCATGCCTCAGGGTTTATTAAATCAGTCTCTCCACCTTCTCATAAGTCATATAATTCTTTTAAATGGACGACAAGTTTTAATTAACTGTCTTTACAAGCAAACAAGCCCTGAGGCGTTTTATTTGGTTTCTGTTAGCCTCATTCAACTTCAAACAAAGCCCAGATGGAGGAAAAGGAGAGCAGGTGCTTGTCAGACGATAAATGGTTCATTTCAAAAGGTAATTTACAAACTTCTGTTCATCTTTTTTGCTGTCTTTTCATGTGAAGGGCAGAATATAATGATTATATAGTTCACCTGTCAGTGCCTCCAAAAAAGACCCAATGTTTAAATGTTTTCTCGACATATGTTGCTGTAAGGAGGTGCTACACTTTTTCAATTGAGTTTCACACTAATGTGAGTTCAACATGATAGCACATCTTCTTCATTAACAAAACCCCCAACACAACAACTTTGTATTTGTGTATAAGCACACATACATATACGCCGGCTTTTTTAATAATCACTTTTATTAAATTCAATATTATCAATCTTATATTTTATATTTTAGGGCATCAAAAAGGGTTTTTCCTCTTGAGTATTAATTACTATGAATGTGTCACCAGCCTCCACCTCCATAATATATAGATGATCCAGAGGAAGGAAAAAAAACACTTGCATGGAAAATTTTTCACTGCAGGGAAGGGCTCCTAAATATCCCTTAACCTTCCCTTAACCATCACTAGAGTCTACAAAAAACCAGTCTGACCAGTTCTATCCCAGTACTGCTCTATTTGCTCTGAACTAGCATCTTGCTGCTCGGCACGACTCGGTTATACAACCGCTCTCAAATAACCTTTGAATATTCACTTTCTGTCTTGGTTTCTATCAGTTTATGTTAAACTGAAGACGTTGTAAATGTGAAGTTGGACTATTGTTTGACATTTCTGGATATGAGAGTTTCAAAGTACTTGTACTTGGTAGAGGCGAGAAACATCTTGGTTAAATGTAGAAAAAGTCAACAGTGACACCACACTACACAGATCAACTTTTTTAATGCCTACCCAAATCTAGAACCTTTCTCTTATGTTAATTAAAGTGATTTTGTAGGCCAAATTTTACCACACAAGGGTCACACAATGTGAACCACTGGCTTCAGTTTCAAAGTCTGCAATCTCCTCTTTACAAGTTCTGTATGGTACAGTGACATGGGGCTTTTAGGAGACAGGGTTGTAACGTACTACAAAACTGCTTCAGTAAGGGCAGAGTTGAAATGGAACAGCTGTAACAAAACTCAAATCTGTACTAATGAAATTAATTGTGTTTACAGTGGAAACATGACAAAAGTGAACAAATTCAAAACAGTCGTCATGCAAATAAAAAAAAATGGTAAGAGCTGTTGATAGATGCCATTCACCTATAATGAAATGCACAAAGGAAGTGATGGGGCTGCTCACAGCTGGAAAAATTATGTCTTATAGACTAACTGCAAAGCCAGCATAAGATAAAGACTACTATATGTTGCACAGAGTTAGTATATAGTATGGTGTTACTGTCTCTGTGTCGGTGAGTCAGTTAAAAGTCCTGTGGGGCAAAATGGATGGTCATTCATGTTTTCAGTGAGTATTAAATGACTTGTGAACCCTCTAAAAACATTTATGTGTAATTTAAAAAATACATCTCTATCCATGAGTGGAACAGCATTCTTTTCTTCATCCCTGAAAAGCTCACATTTTCTGCAGATGCCTGGTTTTAGCGTGGCGACAGCGATACGCTCAGCGACTGCGTGCCCTGTCCTGAATGAGCCTATAGATACAGAGGCTTCTGGCCCAAGTGAGGTTGAGGAGAAATTACGATGAGGCGCAATGCAGCCTCTATGAAAGAAACATTGACTGCACTTGATTGCTTGAGATGATGGAGCTTGGACAGAGAGCGGAGTCACTGCAGCTCAGTTTGGATAAGTGTGTGAACAGACGACAGAAAGGGGAACTGAGTGGCAACAGACTGTGTTAAAGAGATGTGGGTGGAAGATCAAGACCTGCATCCGTGTCTGTGGACGCACATTTAGGTACATACACACCTGTGCAAGAGTGCAAATCCACACAAAAGGAAACACACACATACACACATGCAACTCTCAGAGAAACGAGAGGGAAATGGGGAAAAGAGTGATGTGTTGTGTGAGTGTGTGTGTGTGTGTGTGTGTGTGTGTGTGTGTGTGTGAGTCATGCATGAGTACACATTGTTAGCACGGTGAAAATCCTCACAGGTTCCTGGAAGGAATTAAAAAGGCTGACGTGACACCAGGATGCAAGACTGCTCTGCACAGCTGGTCCCACCCCTCTGCTGATCCATGTCAGGGTGTGTGTGTGTGCGCGTGTTTTCATCCTGTGGCTCTGTAAAACTTTTCATGGCTCCACCTGAAACAAAGTCTGCACATTTGAACAGCACTGGAAGAAGTATTCAAAACCTTAAATACCAGTATTACATGTAAATACCTTCCTTTACAATTTTAAGTCTTACATTCAGTAGATACCTTCTAGGATTACTTCACAGTATTTTTTTTGACTGTGTATCATATAGTCATCCTCTGTTGTCAAGTAAAAGAAAACACATGAAAAAAATAATCAAAATGTTCATAAAAACTTTTCAAACCATTCCTACAGCAAATTCCACTTCATCCACTATCAACCAGATGACACACATGTTTAGTGATATACTGGCATACTAAGCACACGGATCAACAACAGAGAGGTGGATTATGCTGCACGAAATGTTTGAGAAGTGTCTATTTTTATTTTATTTATTGATTCTTTTTAAAATTATTTTTTGTCTTTTTGCCTTTATTTGACAGGACAGACTTAAGTGTGAAAGCGGGAGAGAGGAGATGACATGCAGCAAAGGGCCATGGGCTAGAGCCAGACCAATGGCTGCTGCAGCAGGGACAATGTCTTTATACATGGGAAGCCTGCTCTCATCACTGAGCTCCTGGACAGCCTTATTTTACTACTCTCTGTCACTCTGTGACTCTGCTGTCTCTACAATTGAGCAAGCTACAAGCTTGTCAGTCAGAGCCCCCTGTTCAGCCTGCAGCCTGCGTGTTTGGTGTTTGAACAAAGTTTTAGCAGTGCAAGTGTCACAATGAAATGTTCCAGTTATACCAAACTTGTTTGAAAGAGACACGTTTGCAACCTGTCAGTTGTTAGATTTTGCAGACTGACAGTTTTTATCCACCCTAGCGGTGTGGCTCTGTGGATGGCCATGCTGTTCTGATGGTCGGTCAGTCCCTTGCCATGAACTTTTGGACATATACTGATGTTACCCAGGGGATGGAAGTCTCCTGAATTCTTCTGAATTTGGTGAAGTTTCCTGTAGTGCCACCACCAAGTTAAAATTTCACATTGCCTAATACCTTCATTTATCATCAAATTATGAGCAAAATGTAATTTCCATCAGCCTCAGCTTTACTTTGTGTTTAGTACTAGCAAGTGTTAAAAGAATATGTCTTCCACAAAATGACCATTTGTTCTGTATGTTTGTTTCTTTCAGTGACTCACCACATTTTACCTTGACTTCTTGAAGAAAACTTTGTTTTTTTCTGCATGCCTCCATGGTGAACATAGAATCCAAAAAATCAGTTTACAAACTCTCAGGCAACTCATGCTGTATAACCCAAGTCTCATTTACCCAGTCGTATGCCCAGTGCTTCCCAAACACATGCATTTTCACTAAAACATTATGACTGAAATAACTTTAAATCAAAGAATGTTTTTTGGTTTCTCGGTTCACTGTGGAGGCATGCAAGAAAAAAGTGTTCTTTGTCAATTCAATGTAAAGTCCAGTTCAGACCAAAGATAGCTAGTTGAAATTTGCAATGTTCTGAAAACCTGCCAGTTCACACCAATGCAACTAGACAAGACAAGCATATTGTCTCCATAGCAACAGACTCTCTGTAATTCCATTATGATTCCCAGCTTTTCAGGCTTATTTTTCAGTTGAATCTAATTAGCTTCTTAAAATATGAATGAGGATAGTGTTAGTGAGATATTTGCTACAGTTGCATTTCTAGTGTTGATGAACATAAACAAAATGACCTGAGCTTTAAATGGACCATATTCCTTTAACTGTGCCAATACAATATGAATAACCTGTGCTGATCAATCAGTCATTGAGTATATGTGTGTGACATGCACTCATACAGCGAGCAGCAGCAGCAGTGATCCACTGTCCGAGACAAACACATCATGCGGATAGAAACCAACATAAGCGTCGAAAGCCAGTGGGATATAAATAAAATGGACTTGAGGTCAGCAAGGACCGAGGGCTGTTGTCAGAGAATGCTGCAGAAAGCGAAATGGCCCTCTACGGACAGTCTACTGACTTGGCCAGCATACTCTGCTACAGGCTAATTAGCTGTTAAAAACAGGTAACATGCCCTACGTTCTAAAACCAGCTGCTGGTGACATGACAAGCTGAGTCGCAGGTGATCCCATCAGTTGGTAAAGCAGAGACCGACCAGTTCACACAGCTGCGACTTTTCTTGGTTTTGTCTAGTCGTGAATCTTTGGTCTGAACCGGGCTTTAACACATGATGAGTAACTGATATACCAATGGTCATTTTGCAATATGCTAAACTAAGATGGTGAAATATTATACTTGCTAAACATCAGCACATTGGCATTATCATTGTAGCATGTTGACATTAAAATTTAGCTCACAGCACAGCTGAGCATATAATTACAGTACTGTAGACTCTTGGTCTTGTTCTACATAATAAGGGATTAAAGTAAACTCTTTCAGTGTGCCCACTGTCAGTGACATATATGACAAAAGGCTTTAGCTAACATAGCTAAACTGTGATCATCTGACCACTCATATGTCTTTACTGTTGGAGTCTTAAAGTCTCTGATACCTCAGCATCACACACACACGCAAACACTACACATGCATCCACACAAACGTTCATGCTGTTATTGTGTTTATTTATCTTGTAACCCTATAACTATATCATTTAATGACTTGCCCTGTGATGTGCTGCCGATGATGGCTCAATATTTCACTGCATTTATTAATGCATTCATTAATAAGAAGCTTTAACATTTTTGCTCCTCATGATTTATTTTTTATTGCATTTTCCATGTCCCAGGTTGCCCCCACCACTGCACAGAAACCCTACCCTCCCTGTGAGCTTCCTCCATGTTGATTTGATCTTTATTTGGCCTTTTTACCGCAGCTCTTTGAATAAAGCTACTCAGCGCGTTTACGGGAAGCGCACAGCGCAACATCACAACTGGCCCCCTCATGCTTCCAAACTGAGCCTTTCCAAATTAGTTTTTACAAAACCTGCCAATTTACAGGGACGAGTTTAGAAAATCTCTCTCTCTCTCTCTCTCTAATCCCCCCCCACCCCCCTCTTCAGGACAACCTCCAGTAGCAGTCGTGGCCCAAAAGAAGGTGATTCTAAATTTAAATCTGCAAAAAGGTAGCTTTGTAAACCCCAAGGTGGCTTCAGAGGGGAGAGAGAGAGAGCTAGAGGGAGAAGACGGAGAACTGGGGGAGGAAAGTTGCGGAGAGAGATTAAGGAAGAAAAACAGGGTGGAGAAGGAGTGTGAGAAGGTACAGCAGGCCGGAGAGGACATGACACAGACAACAATTATTTAATTATTTTGACAGAACCTTTTTTTCTAAGATCTCACAATTACACAAAAACAGTTTGCCTCAAGTACGAGTGTGATATTTTTATTTAGTTATTTAATGAGATCACACTGAATAACCTCTCCTGTTTCATATAAGATGGAGAGGGGGGAGTTGACAAAGAGATTTAAATGCTATTAATAAAATAAATATCAGCAAAGTTTATGAAGGTACTATGAATTTACCTACATTTATACATGATTTCAGGATTTGTGCTGGAATCAGATTCAATAAAATGCTATCTACCATGCCAATTTTTATCTCCAAGTGAGGAAAAATAGTATTCCCAGTTCATATAATCTGGTAGAAATTCAAAAACATTTTGAAAGTGCTTGAAGATCCAGTCATCACCAACATGTATGAATTGCAAGAGAGACAGTAAAGTAAAAACAAAGGAAATGGTCAGAGTTGTCATATTGACATTTAAGGTTTGTTGATTGATTCATGACGTCAACTCATGTATTTAGTAACATGCAAGAAAACATTCCACTTTAAAAGTTGCAGGTGGCTGCCAGCAGTAGTCTTTGAGCGGCATGGTGAATTCATTTTTCCTCAGTCTAAAGCTGTTTACTGTTAACTAGTTAGGCAGCAAAACATCCTTTGATTTTTGCAATTATAGTTGATGTATGTGTGTAAACCGTAGGGAGAGTGCTTACATAATCTTTGAAATGTGCCACAACTTATCATAGGTGTGCTGCGGTACTTCAATAAATAGGACTACACCCCTGGCGGGGAGAGCTGCTGTTGTTTTTAAATCAGCTCAGCGTGAAATTTCACTTTTGGGGGAAAATGAAAGAAGTCAGAAGTGTTGTTGCTGGTCTGATAGATGAAACATGCTCACTGTAACATATAGGCCTACTTGGGAACCAACAGTAATGTCAGCTACGAGTATGTACTGGTTTTCTTTTGAGCACTGAGGTTTTTTCAGTCCATAGTTGTTTAAATTTTGGCTCACTGATGCCATAAGTTCGCTGAATTAGCTATCAGCAGTTCCTGTTTGCAGTGTGCCCAAAGATATTTGGTCGACTATCACTAGATTACTTTGATACAGAGGAAAGCTTGACAATGCGATGACTCTGAGGCTTCTTATTTCTATGATTTCTAAGCAGATTTATGATTCGGATATAATGAGGTGTATATGTCACATGAGTTATGACTCAGAGACACAGTACGATTTTTGACTCCCATTTACCAAACTGGGTATCTTCAGCTCTACTGAAGAAGAAGATATACTTTATTAATCCCCAAGGGGAAATTCAATCTTTTTCACTCCATTGTCATATGTACACAGGTTTGAAATACACACACATGCACAAACAGGACCTATACATGTATTAAATGGAGATGTCGGAGCGAAGGGGCTGCCTTGAATTGGGGCCCTGAGCAGTTGGGGGTTAAGTGCCTTGCTCAAGGGCATCTCGGCTGTGCTCAGGAGGCAAACTGGCACCTCTCCAGCTGCCAGTCCATGCTCCATACTTGGTCCATATGGGGACTCGAACCCTATAGACTGAGCTACTGCTGCACCTCTGCACAGACTGTAAAGATTTTCTGTTTCCCTGTTGTAAGGGTTCAACAGAATCATTGTTATTAATGTCAAATATACACAATAGAGCTCAAAAGAGGCGAGTTATGCTACAACAGTCATGGTCTTTTGAGAAAAAAAACGTGTATTCTGTGGTGTAAATATCTGCCTCACAACCAAAAGTACCATTTTCATCGGGATGTTTTGCTTTTGCTGTTACAATGCTGATAAGGCCACTACTTTCATCGTCAGCATAAGATAAAAAGTCATGAGGTATACCTGCAGTGTTCCTGGTTTGAATCCAGGCTTGGACGTGTTTTTCATGTCATCCCCCTCTATGTTTGCTCAGTTCAAGGAAAAATGCCAAAAATACTTTTTTAAGAAGCCTAATTACTCTCAAGGTGAAACTGCACCATTGCAGCACCGAGGCGCAACAAGACACAACAACAACGTTCCCGTTGAAACTGTCTGTTTAGATTGCAGAGCATCTGGTGGCTGAAATGAACAAGTGGCATAGAACACAAGTTCAAGACAGAAACAGAAAAGGAGAGAGAGAGAGGGTCCAGGGAGGGAGAGAAATTCCCCGTGCCATGGCCTAGGAGCCGCTGGACGGGCGGCGTTCTCTCCGTCCCATGAAAGGTGTGATTGTCCCACAGCTTCCCTGAGCCAGGAAAGTTCCCCCAGCGGCGGTCGGCGGCCCCTCTATCTGCCAGGAACGCAGGGCCGCGGAGAGAAACCCAGTGCTGGTTATGTCAGATACCACGCCGGGGCGGGAGGAGGAGGAGGGGGAGAGGAGGAGGAATGAGGTGTAAAAAAAGCTGCTTTTCAATGCGTGTTATAAATACTTAGAAAGACACATACACATTGAGGGGACACCGGACACACGCACACAAGAGGACAGCGGGGACCTAAATGAGGCTGTCGGCTCAGAGCGTCTGAATGAAAAGAAGGGCAGCTCTCAATGTGTTTATTTTGACAGGAGGGAGCGAGAGTGGAGAGGGGAGGTGGGAGTGAGGGAGGGGATACAGAGGGAGACAGAAATGGAGAGATGAGAGACAGAAAGAAAGAGACGGAGAGGAGAAGGTTGAAGTATTTCAGGCTCGGACATTCCTGCACTTCCAAAAACAAAGTTCCAGTGAGGCAAGAGAGACGCAGGTTGTAAAGAAAGCCCCAGCCATGTTTTACAGCCACTTTCTTTCTTTTTTTCTTTAGGGGAAATTTCAATGCAAATATGCAAATATTATGACCTGGAGGGATGAGGAACATGTATACTGACTAAGATAGTTTACTCTGCGTCTTACTCAGTAACTGAGGTGGCTTGTGAGTCGGGTGGAGGGGAGACGGGACAATAAAGATGGCTCCAGGTCATGGTGACTATTCAAATACACTGTCGGATGGCCCAGGGGCTAACTGATCCTGCTCTGCTGTTAAGCCCACTGCCACTTTTAACCGTGCAGGTTTTTTTTTTTTTTTGAGAAAAGGTGGATTTTAAGGCCTTAAGTGAGCAGATCACCATGTAACTTCAGGGTATTTTCTTTTTGCGTATTACGTAATTGTACTTGAAATATGTAAATGTATTGTCCATCGCCAATGGTACGAGCACTCTTTTGAGTCAGTCAAATGTAAAACAGGTATGTGTTAGCTATGGTTGTTTAAATTTTTTCACCATTCATTTCACTGCCTTTATCTCTACAGGTAGGGTGTAATTTTAAAGATGGTGTTCAATGTTTGCACCAAGTTTTAGTTTCAGTCAGATTCTGTGAGTATTGGCAAATATTTAGAAATTTGAGAAAGTTAAGTGCATTTTGTTTTTTACAAACCAGAACACTGTGCCAACCCTTAGCAAAATCATGAACTTGCCTCTTTAAGAAAGTGTTGGGTTTTTTTTTTTCGTTTTGGAACAAAAAATTTAAGAAATGATTGTTACTCTTTCTGAAATTCCAAATTCCAAAATCACACTCATTTGCCAAGCAGGTGACTATATATGCTTTCTGACAGTGTGTGTGTAAAAAGTGTTTTCATGCCTTGATGGCTAACTTTTTTCTATATTAATAATTAATAAGCAACAATCAAGTTTGGCATTATTTAATACAAGTTTAACACTGAAAAACTCTGTTAATATTTGTTAAAGATGGTTCACCAGCTGATATTGATATGGCACGTTTTAATGACGTAATTAATGGCGCAGAAAAATGACCTAAGAAGTGTCTGAAAGATTTTTTTTTCATTTTGCAAATGAACCCACTGTATAGTCCTACACAGAACGCCCCTGATAGTGAATAAGGAGTCATGAATAAGTGAATGATTTCGGACACATCCCAGGACTTGAATGCAAACTAGTCTGAGGGGATGAAGTGCAGATGGAGAAAGGGGTAGAGAAGCTCAGGGGAGGGTAATAAGGTGATTAGGCAGAGGAATGCAGGAAGCTGATTGGCTGGGAGAAACTCTGGAGCAGGGAAGGACTAATGAGGCTGATGCAGAGCAGGTGTGTGGAAACAGACACCCAAAAAACTCAGAAGACACTGTCCTCTTAAAAATTAACCGATGGAGTGAAACAAAGCAAGACTAATAAATATAGGCTACTAAAATAACTCTACAGTCTATTACGGATAGGGCTCAGTCCAGTCTGAAGGCATCAGGACACAGAGGAGACTGTGAGGCAGAGTGGGTTTAATTTGACTGACAGTGCTGGCAACATGAGCAAACAACCCCACAACTGTCATCACATTCTGAATCATGTGTTGCTATATCCTTATTGGTGCACGGATGTGTGTGACATTACATTTTCTTTCATCTGAGCCCCGCCCACTACAAACCACTGTGAAGGGCTCAGATAAAAACACAAATAGAGAAATGTCTTGTGTGAAATAACCAAAACCCAATCTTTGACAGTAACAGGTTGATGAGAAAATAGGTTTTTAGGGCCTCTAAAAAATGTTACTCGGTCAAGCCTGGTAAGATGGCTGCCATGGCTTTTTTGTATAAGTGACTCGGGAGCTTTTTCAGACAGTAGACAAGCATTTTAATAGCCATGTTTACAAAATTAGTTTAAAATCAAACAATGCAGTGGCTCAGCTTAGATGAAAATTATGTCATGTCACCATGTTTGCCACATTACACCTGTCAGCAATAACCTGTGGTGATCCTAGACTCTGGGGGGCTCCAGGCAAAGAAGCCCATGAAGCCCCCCACACACATACCCGTAAAAATGCATGTAGTCAGTTCAGTCAAAAAATGCATTTGGTCAGTTGTGCTTGATCAACTGGTCTGCCTCTCCTGACAGTGCACCCATGGTAGTAAGACAATATGATGATGGTTCATAAGTGTGCAAAATCTCAATCTAGTGCTCATTATAATCTACTGAGTGAATATTATGTAAAAGATAGTTAAAAGTGAGTGAGGGGGCGATATTAGACACACCATAGGAATATTTTTAATTTTTTTGTCAGTGATACGGCAAGTTTCATTGCTTATTCTACCAGTGTAGAAAACAACAAACTCAAACAAGTTTCATTTCAGGCTGCACTTGACCAAGGACTGCAGAGTCTTTAACTACTCAGCTGAAAACTCAATATCTAATGGTCACTGCAGCTGTTAATCCTCATTAGTCACCATTACCATCAGTTTTAACTGAATCATCACAGCCCTGATTCATTTCTACGGTGTCTGCAGTGGCCCAAGCTGTACGGCTGTGTGTTTTTAGCCTGTGCTGTGAAAATAAGTGGAGCTTGTCTACCTGAGCGTGAGAGGCTGTCAGGTTCTCCTCAAGGAGCCCCGTTCAGCCGCACACACGCTCAGATACACACACATATGTGCACACGCGCACAGAGTGTGGAGCCAGCAGACATAGTAGCACTCATTCATCCTCTGGCAGCAGCCGCCTTCCCCCTCCCTCCCCCACCACTGGCCTTCAAACCTTCCCCCTGCTTTTTCACCCCTCCACCCTCCTCCTCCTTCACTTCATCATCCCCCTCCTCAGACCACGTCCATTTTGGGGTTTGGGAAGGTAGAAAAACAGTCTGACGGATGAACAGACAGGATGGATACATCCATAATACAACCTGGCCCATTAAAGACACCAACATGTGCCAAACCATATTAGCCTGTGTCCACCAGCGATCTGTCTCCACAGTTCTGCCTTGTTTTCCTCGGTTTTCAGTGGAAAGGACACACTGCACTGCTACACACAACAGCACTGAGGACAAGATGCATTTGTAATGGGGATTCAGGGCATCACCTTTCTGGAGCTTGAAGACTAATTCAACATTGTGTCCTGGAACAAAACACTGACCTCTGACCTCCCTTGGGAAGTTCAGAAAATAAAATAAGAATATCTCTGCAGAGACTGAAACATTGTTTAAGTTTAGCACTGACACAGATTCAGCTGTGGCTCAGTATCACTGCTAAACCACCATATTGTTTTTGTCTGTATATGACTGTTCATTCACATTGCATTAAAAACTACCACTTCAATGACTGTAGAGTCAACTCCAGGTTTGAAGAAAACCCATAATAATGCTACAGTACTCTAAGTTTAGTTATTGCAGTGTATCCACATTTTCTCAGATCAGCACCGTCAGCTTTTTGTTAAACCAGGTCAGGAGCCAGTTCAGGTAACATGTGGGCTCTTCCAACAAGACAATAAAGACAGTAAAGGGGGGACTCTTCCCTCGTCTCTCGTGTGTGGGTGTTAACTTCAAGCCCCTGATCAATGTGGCAGCACAATAGGAGGCTCAAGGGCCACTAATCTGCCACAGCTGGGTGCTGCAGTAGTCTCACAGTGGATGTGTGTGTTGCTGTTAATTGGTCCTAGCCAGGGGACCTCTGATTGGAGGCAGTGAAAAAAACAAATCAGCCACAGTAACAGGTCGGTGAAAGTGAGAGGGACCTTCAGATTCCTCTGTGATGTGTCAGTGTGTGTGTGTGTGTGTGTGTGTGTGTGTGTGTGTGTGGGGGGGGGGGTTATCTTCCTGTCAGTTTTCTCTCATCTGGAGATACTAACCATACTAACCACCTGGAGTGCCTTACTAAACACACAGATCATTGCAGTTTTTTTTTGTTTTTTTTTAACGTGTGTATTAATTTGTAACACTTTACATGTCTGTAGTCTTCCCTGATAATGAAGAAGGGAAAATACTGTAGATGCACAACTGCACCTCCAACTAATTCATTCAAATTAATTGGTATTCCTCAGTACCCTCAGATCTAGCATGGTATCGCCACAGCAAAATTGCAAATTTGGTCCAGAACCTCTCACTTCATTGTCGATTTGTATGGCCATACACTAAAATGCCTATAGACATAATTGGATAGACCTACAAACAATCAGAGCAATGTGACGTAGCACCGAGTGATAGAAAAATCTAAACGGACAACAGCCTGCAAAGATGAGCTGTGATGATATAGTATCAGTATGTCTGTGAATGAGTGTTGCTTTTTTTGCCATCAGAATTTGAAACTAGTTCAGCAGAAAGTCCCACATCAGCTGCAGCCATCTTGGTTGCTTTCGAAAATGCCTCAACAGTGCTCCTCTTTACTAAGCTAGGTTAATGCTTAGCGTAGTGACCCTGGCGCAACAGTGGGCAAACCAAGCCATTGTGCATTTTGCGTAAAGCGTGAAGGCTCTGTAAGTTTTCAGTTATCATCTCAAACATGCCCCATTTTACATAAAGGGTTATGATTTGCCATCTGAGGCTGGCTGGAAATCTGTCAGAATGGGAGGGGGACCAGATGCATGCAGAGTAAATAAAACTACAGCGTATCAGTTGAACATTCAAAAATGTGAAATTTGTCTCCAGACATGCACACAGTTTAACATATAAAGAAAAGTTTCTAATAATGCATGATTAATGAATGAATATTTACTTAGATTTAAAAGAACAAGATATTAAAGTAAATATCTCAGAAATTTAAATTAATTTAACTAAATCTAAATAAAACAACCATTATCTCATTTCCAGCAATTAGTGCAATAGACTCTCTGGGAAATTATGTAAGGGATAATGTATAGTGAGCCAGTGACAGTTGAAAAATGATTCCTTTCAGGGGAATGGTTATCCATTCCCCTGAAAGGAATCATTTACATTACATACTATACATTATCCCGCTTAGAACATGGCTTACTACTAAAACATTCGGTGATGTGACACAAAATAATGATTAAAGCGCGTTTTATTGATTCACAATTTGCAAAAAGAAATGTGTCTGCACTCTGTATCCATGGCTCCTCAGTCTAAGGCCATTGCTATGGCGTCCCTAGCTACGGAGCAGTAGAGCAGCGGTGATACCGCAAGAAATAAACACCGCATAATTTTGTGATTGACCAATCAGAATCAAGTATTTAAAGGAGCTATATGTAAGAAATCTAAAGCAAATAGTCGTAAAATCCTCCTAATATGTCACAGAGACTAAGGAATAATGTTCAGATAACATACTGATCTCACCGACAACAATAGCACAGCCAGAATATTCACATTTAAAAAAAATTTTTACGGTCCGCAAATCATGTTTATGTTTTGAATTTGTGTTTTGGCCTGTTGCGCCACCCACCGCTGTCTACCAGTCACGCAGTCAGTAGAGTCTCAGCATCAGTTACAGTTACGACTGAGCTACAATGGCTGATGGTGCGACTAAACCCAAACGACCTCGTTATGATTTCCAAAAATGCCAAGACAAAACTCGAGGCAAAGCGAGGGTCTATATAGGAGATGCTTTTGAACGGTGGAGACAGTTGAAAGCGGAGAAGAATTTGAAATCGGATGTCGAAGTGGCTACTCTTCTCCTCGACAGGTAAGCTTTAGCCAAAGTTGGCTAACTAGCATCATAGCTAGACGGGGATGGACATTTCGAATACTTTCAACCGTTATTCATTTTCGATCATACATTGTAGTGCATGTGCAGGCGGGTCATCGACCTGACTGATTTTTTTGAGAAGCAAACATTAACAGCACGGCAAGCAGCGTTAGCAGTGTCCCGGTACATAGCATTAGCTCCTCCTCCGCTGTATCCCAGCAGCATTAGCAGCAGAGAAGCCGGACTTGCTCGAACGGTCCGCTGGAAAACCGAAGATCAAGGACGCGGCGACGCAGCCCTGCCACGGCAGCTGCCCGTGGGCAAACAAATCACCACCAATTTCAACCAGATGCGTGTTGGTTGCGTCTGCGCTCCGGCATGGCAACAGAGCCGATAGGATTCAGTTCTAGTCAATGTGTGTGTTTCCACCGGCTGCAGCTCTGTCTCAGCTGCGGCACTCCGGAGCCCTCCGCAACAGATACGCAGGACTTCTATTTTTGCCGGACGCCGGAGCACAACGCAGCAATTCAGCACAAAGCAGCAACCTCAAATCTGTAGGGCGGGGGGGGGGGGGGGGCGGACACGACTCGTGGCAGTATTTTGAATTTGAGTGCAGTAACCGTTTTGGCCACATTCTTACATACAGTGCCTTTAAGAGTGCCATGTTCTAATAAGAAATACTGGATCCATAAAATAAAGCATTACCTGTTTCTTTTGTCATGTGAGAACAATCATTCTTTCTTGAAAAGTCAGTTTTAATTTTTTGATGGAACAATTGGTCAAGCTCCAACAGCAAACCGTGTGCATAAGCAAAATTACATTTTGTCAACAACTTATATACATCTGCAATTGATATGCATGAATAAAGTATCATGAACTGCTTTGAGTTCATATCCTCCCCCTGTTCCAACCACAAAGGTGTTACTGTTTATTTTGGCTCATTCTCAGTTGATTTTTGCAAAGCCGTGAAATAAATTTCCTTATGACATCAAACTGCATTGAATCCAAAGAGTCAAAAAGGTCTGAGTTGTCCCACCCCTGCAGTGAAAGTAACAGCTGCCAATCAAGCATTGTCTGTGCACATTCAGACAGTCCTGCGAGGAGCTGTCACCCCATATTACCTGTGCACCTGTGTCCTCCTGCAGACAGGTGCAAAAGCCCTGCGCACCTGCGCAGATGAACTAGACCTTACCAATTAATGCACCACTTGTGTTGTTTGCAAATGGCATTAACACTGATAATAATCATTTTCTACATTCTCACCTAGGGGCATTTTCTTTCTAACCACAATCCTCTGTTGTTGAACACGGGACATTTTGTGGTTAAAGCACCTTGCTCAAAGACACGTCATCAGCAGTCGTTAGGGAGGAAAGAGTAATTTAATCTCCACACCCACATTTTCCCGGCTCCTCTGTGGGATTCAAACCTGCTTCTCTAACTTCTCGGATACTTTGCCTCCACAGCAGCACAGGCCACAGCCCCAGCTGTTATGTTGCCCCTACTTACATGTGTGTGTTTGTGTGTCCAGCTGTACACACACACACAGCTAATGAACTCGAAGTGGCTGACTGCAGTTACCACGGTGGTGCGACTGTCTCAGTGGCTTCAGTCAAAGGCCACAGTTTGATTTGAGTTCATTTGGAGGCAGGAAGAGAACAGATTCAAAGAGTTAAAAACTGTTAAAAATTAGAGAATGTGTAGCCACTTCCATTTTAGATCTGGTTTCAGCTTTTACCAGCTAAGCGCAATGTATACTACATCCATGGAGCAGACTTCTCACTTTTTAACTGCAGCTTTTGCTGGCTGAAATGATAATGTTGTCAGCAGCAGAATATTTCAGCTGCAGCTAATTAACATTAATTCTCTGAGCAACTTGATCAAAAGTCAAATATAAACTTGGCGATTATGCAGTTAACTTTAAACTGATGTCTCTGCTCAGCTAAAAAACGGTTGTTAGAAAAAGAAACTTCACGCTGTGACACTACTCTGCGGTGAGTGGACTAACCAGTTGTCATGCTGAGTCCTTTCTGGTGAAATAATCAGTGGAATCTTTCAGTTAAATTTTCATCCATCCATTCATTTTCTTATGCTTATCCAGGGCCAGGTTAAGGGGCAGCAGACTAAAGCCCTTTCACACTGGAAAAATCCTGCTTACACCCACTAATATCTGGCTTTTGTACTTAATGGTAAAGGTTACAATCAGCATTCAATCCTGTGACAAATGACTCTGCAGTAGGAAATGTATTCATCAGATCCGACTAACTGTGATCGGCAGTGACAGAAATTCAACAACCGGGTGGACGCACTAATTTAACCCCTTTTATGGTGTGATGCAGTGATGGGCCACCACAAAATACTCTCTGTCTCCATCCAAGCAGCACTCAGTTGAACCAAGTTTGAAAGACAGACTGTATAAATAAGAGATATAAAAAAAGAAGTAACCACCGTAACATTTTCACCGGCCTCCATGCTGCTTCTTGCCATTTACTAACCCTGTATCCCAGCCTGTCTGTGACGTCGAACATTCGAAAAAAACCCTAAACAAACAAAAAACAGAATGGCATACTTGTCTGCTGCCACTGGCAAATGGAAAGGAGTCTATTGCCTATTTCTCCCCAAGTGGCAGCCTCCAGGGCTGAAAAATGAAGCCAACACCAAGTGCCAAAAACTGCAGTTCTTTGAGCGGCCACTTGAGGTTAGTTCCAGAAGCCAGTTAATCTCCAGAGACCTCCATGTTTAAATGCCCAGCTTTACAGCAAAATGTTTGGCACAAAAAACAGTTTTGGTCTCTATATCTTATTTTCCTGTTCAGGACAGCTGTACAGGGGTGAATTTTTATATATCTTACCTGATTACATTTCATTAAGGCTTAAAGTTACGCATAATTGAGGGCAGGGCTTCTTTAAATGTCAGGCTGCCTGCCAATAGTGCCCTCTGTTTCTCAGTCAGATCCACCCCTCGCCCCTCTACAGCACCAGCCTCTCGTCCAAACATGGTCACCTCTGGCTCCAAAAAACCAAGATGGTAAAAAAACTGAACTTGAGGCTTCAAAACAGAAGTCCACAAACCAATGGGTGATGTCATAGTAGCTAAATCAATTATGTTTTACAGTTTTCCCATATTAAAAAAAATACATTAATGTGCTATTTTTAGTGAAAAAAAAAAATAGTATAAGCAAGGCAAGGTATTCAAGATAACTCTCTTCTTAGCATCATTTTCCACTTTCTCCTGGGGATCATGAGATGTACCCTGGCCAGATGAGACATATAATCTTAAACTCTAATGCATATACTAATATTAGTATGATGTGACTACACCAGCCATTTTCATGCTCTAACTACAGATTCTTTGTACAACTTGATACTTAGGGAAATTGCTTAAAGGCACGGTTTTGAAATGATAACATGACTGATTATAGAAATGATTAATCTTCTGTTGATCTGTAGCCTTTAGCTGAAATGTGGTTGAATACAGTCTATTTTTATCTGCTTGGTATTTGTAATCGATTGCTGTACTTTATACACAGCACTACCCTCCCAAATCTGAAATTGGTGTAAACATCATTTTGGGATAATTGTAACACTCTTTGTTATCAAATCAAAAAGGTAGATTTAATGTGTGTTTAATCAATATTGTCATCTGGCTGGTGTGTTGCAAAGCTTAATGACATATGCTAATCACTGTTTTTGTTTTGTCAGAAATGTACATTTTTTCATTTTTCTCTTGTCATTGTCAGTGTTGCTCTGAGCCTGCAAACGAACATGAGATAAACAACAGACAAACACACAGACAGACAATATTATAAACACACATTATACATGTTCATAAGTAGATACTGACGTGTGCTCACATAAACATACGCATATGTTCAAATACACACATGTGCACACACATGAACATGCACGTTAGCATCCAGTCCCAGCAGGAAACCGGTAATGGGTGGAGTCCCTTTAACATGCACACCTGTGATGACTGATAAGATAGCTGCAGGGCATAATTGGTGTGTGGTAGTCACACACACACACACACACACACACACACACACACACTATCATGCACCTGTATACTGTATGATATATCAAGTATACTAAGTGTTTTACCTGTGTGTGTTTGTGCTGTATCTGTAGGTGAAAAGTCATATTTTTTTTGCTCCTGTCTGTGAAAACAAACTGCTCTGTCTGCCTCAGGGCCATCAAACTTGCAGGAGGAGTTTCATCGCTCATCGATATGATACATTGTATGATAAAAAGTCACTCAAAGCAAATATGGTTTTCAGCTGGTAGAATATTAAACAATCAGAGATTGTCTGTGCAGTAAACAAAGATTAATTCTCTGATTAGCAGCAAATATTTGCAGCAAATAATCAGTGTCGTGATGATATTTGCTAAGTCATGGCTGTCCTCTGCGCTATTCTGCTGCATCCTCACACACAGATCAAGTCCAAGCCAAGTTTCAGTTTTATTTGGTTACTTGAATAGATAAAATTAATATTCTGTCTCTGTTAATGCTGTGTCAGTTTTAGCAATCATCAGGAGTTACATATTGCCCTAAAGCCACATCAGAGGAGCAGCTAAGCTGCTCATGGACTTGAAATCTTCCTAATTGAATCTTTTTAGCATTATTATTTTATGTATTTACAAAATACTCTGAGGGCGGCACGGTGGTGTGGTGGTTAGCACTCTCGCCTCACAGCAAGAGGGTTGCCGGTTTGATCCCGGGTGTGGGAGCCCTTCTGTGTGGAGTTTGCATGTTCTCCCCGTGTCAGCGTGGGTTCTCTCCGGGCACTCCGGCTTCCTCCCACAGTCCAAAGACATGCAGGTTGGGGACTCGGTTAATTGATAACTCTAAATTGTCCGTAGGTGTGAATGTGAGCATGACTGGTTGTTTGTCTCTATGTGTCAGCCCTGCGATAGTCTGGCGACCTGTCCAGGGTGAACCCTGCCTCTCGCCCGATGTCAGCTGGGATAGGCTCCACCCCCCCGCGACCCTCAAGAGGATGAAGCGGTTAGAAGATGAATGAATGAATGAATGAATGAAAATACTCTGAATGCTCTGTACATTACTGTATTTATAAGAGATTTGTTCGATTTAAAGATGCGAGAATTTCACTCAGTTTTGCTTTGTTTTTTTGTTTGTTTTGTTTGCCTGTTTAATTGATTAGACTTTGATTTGAGATGACAGTGTAGAGACATGCAGGACATTTGGGGAGAGAAAGTGGCCTGAGTGTAAGTCCTGAAGCAGAGTGGACATCCTGTGTCTTCATCACTGCTGTCAATTTAAACAGACCAAGAACTGGACTGTGACAGTGTCAGGACAGTGTGAGGAGACATAAAATGTCCACAAGTGTGATGAGACCTTCAGGAATGTTCAACAACATCTGGAGAGCATGTGTCGGGTCAAACGCACTCTGAAAATCTGTGTGTGTGTGTGTGTGTGTGTGTGTGTGTGTGTGTGTGCTACTGGCTAGACTTTAAGACAACACTACTTGAATTGACATGACAGCCACTACTGTCCGCTGCCTTGTAAATCTCAGACATTGAGACATACACACAAATGTCTGCACACACACACACACACACACACACACACATAAAGACACAGAGAGCATGTCAGAGGCAGTGTTTGTCTCCGGCTCAAAGATGGATGAAGACAGGGTGTCCATCCTTTGCCAAATGACAGGATGTGATGGAGCGATGTGTCAGACTGCTCTGTTGAATCTGGCTCTGCTCCGACATCCAAACTGGACTTTACAATGGAGGTTTGGGGCTGACTGGGTGAGAACCAGGGCTTTGATTCTCAGCTCGAAACCAATTTGGCGGAGTCGGACTCAAATTGCTCCATCGAGTCAGATTTTCTCTTTATTTGTTCAATTTTCATGTTTGTTTTTTTTAATCCCTGTATCAGAGCACATGAAACACTAACTTGTGTAAAATTGCATTTCTTCCATACAAAGTCCTGCCAGCTTTTCCTGTGACATTTAGGAGCTTGCCAGTTTGCCTGGTTTATAAATACGGATTCAGATGAAGAGAAGAAGAAACAAGCATCAGGCAAATCGACAAATCTGAGCTGTGGAACAACTTCAGCAGCTTTTTGCTAAGCTTTTATTTATCTTAATCTAAAAAGGGGAAAGTAAAGAGTAGACAGACAGATAGAGACAATCAGATAGATCAGACAGACCATGACCACTGAGATTTTTTCCATAGCAACGTGACATATATGAACTATCATCAATTTGTATGAGGTAATGGGCCTATTTACACTCAGTTTTTTTAACCATGTTCTGGAAATTTGCAGATAAATGATATATTTAAGATATCCAATGAATTAAAAAAAAAGTTTTTTCAGTTAACTCAGGTTTGGTTGTCTCAGACTTGTATCAGCAATTCTTTGAACTCTATTTACAGTGACCAATCTTTACATTTACAGCCACCATCTCTGACTGCTATGCATCTGGAAGATGTGCCGCCTGAGAGTGCATTGCATTACTATGATAACCAGTAAAATCACACATGATGCAAATGCACCAGTGTTTTTAATGTGGGGATTTTGATGTTTTAAGTTAAAACATACATGAAACACTTTAAGCTTGTGAGGCCAACGCTGCCTTTTTCCAAATACTTTAGATGCAGTGGTGCTGCCAAAGGGTGGCCAGGTCCACTGCCCCCCTCAACTGCCCCCTTGTGAAACTATTTGGAGGCCTCTGTGTGACATTATAAACTTGAGAAGGCTTGTTTCTAGTCAATGTTTTGTTCCTTATAATCAATGCACTCCTTCAAATTAAAGCTGTGTATTTGTCTTTTAAAGGAAAAGGACAACCAGTGCATTTGAAGAGAACTTCCTAACATGTACACATTAAAACAGGACTGTTGTGGAATTCGAAATGTTTACCGTATCAGTATTAGCCTGTGCACGTCAGATATAATATTAACTATAGAGGGAAAAAAACAAGTACGCAATTCCTTATTCTCCTTATTAAGTTTATTTTGCTTTAATTACAGAGCAACTTGGGTTGAAGTACATGGCTCATGGGCTCCTCTGCAGAGTGTCACCTGAGGTGAAATAACACGACAATTAGAGTTTGCATGTGGATTTATTATTTAGATAGGCTGTGATATCCCACAGGAAGTAAAGGTGATTTTGTGAATCATGGTTTACTTAAGTGATACAAACATACCGTGCAGGGGTTTCCCCTGCATCACTGCTGGCCGAGCTCTGCACCCAACATCATAAAATCAAACCTGAGGCTCACACAGACGTACAAGATGGAAAGAATATTACAAAGTTCTGCGGTTCTTGTCACCTCCTCCACTGCAAATCCAAACATCATAAAACTACAGCGGATAAACAGGAGTCTGGCTTGTAACACAGCCAGAATATTAACATCTGATATGACTTTATACGAGCAGGCATCAAGCCAAAAAATATAATCCCTGACTTTTATTTTGAAAATCCACCGTGTATCATGTTACAAAGTGGACATGACAAACCAAGCAGGTGCTGTGTGTGTAATCATAACACAGACAATGTTACTCACGGAAATTAAGATAAGATAAGGCGAAACTTTAATGACACTTGAAGGGGAACTGTGTCAGTGCAAACAGACACAGGATGCAGCAAAGAAAAGTCCAAACCAATCATGAGTAATATAACAGGAAGAAGAGACACAGCAAGAGGACTAACATAAAATACATCCAGAAATTAGCAAATGGAGGGATAATATCACTCAATGATTCGAGCTGGATCAGGACTTTGAAGGTCAGAGCATCATCTGAGCAAGTGACTCTGGGATTACATACAGCAACCTTTTTAGCAACCTGCTCCCCTGACCTTTTACCTGTTGTTGGACTGCACAGGGGCTGCTTGCTGTCTTTTTTTTCCTGCCATGTATCTGTTGCGTCCCTGAGTCGATGGCCCTGTTTTGATCAATACTGTCCTACCTGTTCGTCCCCCCCACCCCCCACACACACACACACATACACGCACCATCAGCCGCCTCCTCTGTGTTCGTCTCTCGCGCCAGCGGTTTTATCTCGGGCCTCTTTGCAACACCCACGACTGACGGAGCAAAGTCCAACAGCTTATCTGTGCCTTTGCTGGCCAGTGGCGCTCTGTCTGTCTGGATGACATACTAACTGACTGTCTCTCTGTCTTCTTTACTAGCTGCAGCTCAAATCATCTGAAAGTCTCTCTGTCTTTTAGATTTACAGCTTTCTTTTTAAATGTGACTATCTGCCTCCATATTTATTAGCTACTCCCCAGCCTGATCTGACTGTCATACAGACTCTCTCTCTCTCTCTGAATGTCTGAGTTGCTGCATTGAATTTGTTTTATTTTAATTTGACTGTATTTGTAATTGGTTTGTGTCTGTGGGAACCTCTCTATATATAATGAATAAAATGATCATCGTTATGATTAAAACATTAATGTTTAGGGTTTTTCCATTCAGTTAATCTACTGATTATTTCCTTAATTACACATTTTTCCTATCAATTGAAAAAGAAATGTGAATTAAAGGCCTATCAAAACTTGTCAGAGCCCAATCTGGTGACTTTGAATGTATCATCAGGGTTCCTACAGTTTAAGGCAAGTTAGATTTAAGACTTTTTAAGACTCTATAAATGCCACTTGCAATGAAATTTTAGATCCATTTTACAGTAACTAAAACTGAAGAAAAGATAACATGAAGGTTAGAAACATTTTGCCTAAATGTTTAAAACGTGACTTTTGGTCTTGTGGTGGAGACGAGGGTGCAGAGCTGGGAAATACCTGATGTTTTGTTGGCCAGTATTCTTGGCAATTTTGTGATTTTTGCTCTGCATGTGGGATTCCACTGCCTTTGTTTGACTGAAAAATTTTGCATAAAAAACAGGGAGCCTCATGTGCACGTCCTTGGACTGGTTTCAGCCATGACGCTAAATCCTGGTTACACAGCTAATTTTTACTGAATTTGCACTTCCCGATGGTGTCCAGGGTACAGTGATAGCTCGCTGACTGTTGTTGGTTTTGCTATACTGATATGTATGATATTGATGTGACAGGCATTTGGTAAGTCCTATGAAAAAAAATAGACGTTATCAATTATTTTGAGAATTTAAAAGCAAGATCAGAAATAAGCGATTCATAAAATCCTATTTCCCGTGTCTGGGCATTTTTAAGACTTTTGAAAGTCATTTTTGAAAGACATTTTAATAAAACCAATTAAGGGCTTATTTTTAGATTAATGACTTCAATGCCCTTTAAGACTTTTTAGGAATCTGCAGGAATCCTGATGATGTAAATAAGATATAGGGCCTATAAAACAGAGAAAAACTGAAAAATCCTCACATTTACAGCTCAAACCAGGAAAGGTGTTTATGTTTAAAAAATGACTAACAATTCATTTTTTCATTCACTTTGAGTCTACAAATTAGAGTACTGCATGTCCGACAACCTTTCATACCATTTTTGACCAAGAAGCATAAACTTGTTGTGGGATCAGGGAACTGTCTGTTTTGCTTAATCCTCTTCTTTACAAGCTGCAGCTTTACCTGACTGGATATCATTCTGTCTCACTGAACTCATGAGTGTCTGTCTATCTCACTTCCGTTAAAACGTTTTCCATCTGACGCTTTATCTTCCCAGTTTACCACCAAACTATCTCACATCCTCCCTGTTTTTTAAACAGCTCCATCTGACTGTTTAATGAATGTCATACATATGGTTTGTCTCACGGTTTAGAATGGTTTTAATGTTCTTATGATTTATTTTTTAGACATTTTAAGCCAAATATGACTTATTACAGGTGCTACGTAAATAATTTGCAGTGTCCATATAGTTCTATACGAATAACAGACTTTTCTTTAATGCAAATCTGCTGTGAGATCAGGCTTAGATCTTAACAGACCGTCCTACTGCCTAACTAACTGACCTGTCTGTCATCTAACACATTTATTTTTCAAAAAAAGGGAGAGTATAGCCTGAGGGCTGAACTGTAAGTGTTGCTTTTTTTCTCTCGCTCCCTCTCTGTCTCTCCCTCTCTCTCCCTTCATTCCCTCCCTCTCCTCAGGCAATAACAAGAGTAAACAGTACATCCACCTAACAGGATCCAGGATGCACAGCCTCATTTGCATGGCACATCTTGAAAACACGCACCACCCTTTTCTCGCCTCTCCTTTTCTTTCTTTCTTTCTTTCTTTCTTTCTAAATGGAAGAATTCTCACTACACTGCTATACATAAACGTAACTTTGTAAGTTAGGACTTGCTTGTTATTTTTCAGTCCAAGTCAGTGCATAATCAGTTTCTGTTATATTAGTTTTTGAAACACAGTTTGAGTCTGTGTGTCCCAAAGAGCGTGCAACATTTTAAAGCATAACAGAGTGCCTATAATATGATGAAATGAAGGTTAGACATAAACTACAGCAGCAGCAGAAAATACATCTTATTTTTGCATGAAACTCTTTCATTTGAGCACAGAAGCTCTTTGTGCAGGTGTGCATGCTCGCAGGCTGCACGCTGTCACCAGCAGTATAGCCAGAGGGCAGCTGTCATCAAGTGCTCAACAGGGCGAACTGAGAGACTGTTGCACCTCAGGAGGCAAATATCTATTATACTGACAATGACAACAGCGTCACCCTCACGTAGATCTAAAGGCCACATTAACTCTTTAAAACCTCTTTCAGACCTCAAAAGCCAACCACTAATTATGCAAAACGTGACAAGAACTGATTCAGTCATGATAAGATCTTATCTTTGGGGAGCTTTTCACACCAAAACTGTTTTCTTTCACTTCAAACTGTGTGTCACACCTTCGTCTCTCATCTCATGAGCTGGCTGAATAAGCATCAGTGTAAAAAAGATTATGCTTTGTTTCAGCATGTTACCAAATCTAGAAATGTTCTTTTGAATGTTCTTCACAAAGTCTAAATCGACTTAATGGCTTCTTTTAAACTGAGAGAATTACACCTGTAACTGAATACAGATTACCAAATCTGACAAAATAAATTCAGTAAACTCAAGCCAAGTGAATTATACTGAAAGTGATGACAGGTCACTTTTGTTTTCAGTTCAATTTGACCATTCACTATAGCCTATAGAAGCAGCCCACTCTATGTATACAAAAAGTAATGCATCCCAATTGGTATACTGTAAAACTTCAACTAAAAGCCTGCATAGTCCCTTTTACTAGCCTGGTGTGGCTACACATTCTGATGAATAAAGGCCTGTCCCATAAGCCCCTTTTACACTGCCAGATTTTCCGCGAATGTTGTGCCGCTGTGCCAGCAAGCTTCGAGCGTTTTTTCACAGAGCCGGATTGGCGAGTTGATCCGAGGTGACCAATTTTCCGCCTCGTAGGGTAGACATATTGGTGGAACCCTTTCAGTTTAAAAAGACCGAGGCGGCCTTCCGCAATGGGAGGGGCTGTTGATGACTTGTGGGAGGGGCTGTTGATGACTTGTGGGAGGGGCTGTTGATGACTTGTGGGAGGGGCTGTTGATGACACCGCAGGTGCGACCCACTGGCGGTGGATAAACAGGAAATAGCTGATAGCAGGAATTAGCGAGCAGCTAGTAGCAAGAGGGAAACGCAAACCTGACAGACAACTGGGGAGACAAGGAATTGTGCGCCCTCCTTGCCCTCATAAACGAAGAGGCCATTAACCGTCAAATGACGGGCACGGTGAAGAACGGGCCGACTTACGAGAGAATCGCCGAAGGACTGACTAGCCTCGGCTTCCCTCCCACGTCACTGTTTACGCCACACGCTGAGCTACACGTTTTGTTACTTGCTCACGCCCCAACATTGCCCCGAAAAAGGCAGCATTCTGCCGCACTCCCCGATTTTGTTTTCATACTGCCAATGCTGAAAAAAGACTGACTGGGCTTTCCTGCAAATTTGCACAACTCCTATCTAAAAAGGGCTATAGAGACACCTGTCACAAATATTGGCCTGTTATTTCAGTGATTTAAGCAAATAATAGCCCAAGCTATTATTTGAAGTTTTATGGTAACCTGCATAACTGGGAAGGTTGACCAATGCACTGATAGGAGTAGAGAAGTAAAGTAAAGGGAGTAGTCTGTATAAGGATTCAGTTTGAGGTGGTGGATGGGTCACAAATCACAAGACTTTCCCCCGGAAGATCAGAGTTCAGAACCCTGTGACATCAAGCAAGCTTTGAGTTATTTTAGGCTTTGTCATCACCATGTTTCTTTCCCTATACCTAACCAAATTAACTTTACTTGTCTAAACCTAAACTTCAAACAATGTACAGAACTTAACCTTAAGTACATAACTTCAAGTTGAGTATGTAACATCCATATAACACCCATTTTGTACAACACCTCACAATTTACATCAAATGCCTATATTCAGACAACATATCCAAGCCTTTTTTGCCTAAACCTAACTAAACCTAAACCATAGTGCAGGTTGTAAAGTTGTTGAACACACTTACATGTGTTGTTCTGGAGGACATGGATGTAGTAGTTCCATTTATTTTGGAGAACCTGCTGTGCAGTTTGTTTGATTTTTTACAGTACACTGTCAGACTTAACTATCCTGAGAAGTCCACCACACAGACATACAGTATGTTCAGGATCAGCTCTCAAACATCTCCTGACTTGTTCAGACCTTCAGTCTGCTCTCTCCTGGACTCTCTGGTCTTCTTGTGCTGCCGGAGTCTGCAGCAAATCAAACAGTCTGCATTTAATGTGGAATTAGACTCAGCAGTGAGTCAGTCAAGGCCAAAATGACGTACATATACATGTATTATATGCGTTATATATATTATTCACACAATTATCTCCATGCTTTACTATTCAACTGTATTTTGTGGTTGTATAATTCAAGTATTTCATATAAAGATCACAGTAGATCACCACTCTCACCATGCTATAAAAATATTTGGACTGATTTCAAACACTTTGCTGGTAGTCCTCACAAGGACTTACACCTTTAGGGTTACTTTATACAACTTTATGTATGTGATAAAATGATAGTGATTCTGAAGGGAAAAAAAGCAGCATCCATACACTGTGCTTTCCCAAAATGAAATACTTTCCATACTAGCAAAGTCTGTGTTAAATCTGCAACATGTTGATTTTAGGATTTAAGTCTTTACATTTGCTAGTGATTCCTGCACAAAACACAAATCCCAGAGACTTTAAACAAAATCATATCTTCAGCTGAGTCTATTAGGGCCATTTGTGACATCCAGACTGTTATCAGCAGTCGCTATCTATTTTCTAAGAGTCTCGCGTTTGGAAACTGGGTCAGCTGAGGGTTACAGATTACAACTGAAAGGTTATAAATGTAAGGGTCACACTTAAGTTTTTTGCCCCTTTGTTGCTGAAATTGTTCCACTCTAACTGCTGCATTGTTACTCCTTGAAAACCTCAGGCCACAGTATGTTATCTGGGGATAGACTCTAATCTGTTTTCCTTCATGAGAAGCCTGGACTGAATGTGACCACTATCAGCGCGGTCACCTGATTACTGCGAGGGGACGTATCAGAGTGACATTTTAGAGTCAGCCAGGTTAGTCATACCTGGAGTAGCCTAGTGTGTGTGTGTGTGTGTGTGTGTGTGTGTGTGTGTGTGTGCATCTTTGTAGCTGTGGAGACCATATCAGACGGGTGCTCGCCTATCTTATCACGCCAACTGCTCTGAAGGGACTATTGTGTATGCAAGGTGACGAACTCCCATAGATTCCCACTGTGACTATAGAACAGTGACCAGTGTGTGACTCTGTGTGTGTGTGTGTGTGTGTGTGTGTGTTGAGCTCATTTAGACATCGACATATTGATGTTATATCATAAAAAGGGTGAACATATCAACATATCAGAAAAATACTTGAGTTTCTGCAGCAACAGCTCCATGTTTCCTAGCACTGTGACTCATTGATTGAAACTGAAGTTAAACAGTGAGACTTATATATTTAGTACGTGTGTGTGTGTGTGCGTGTGCGTGTGCGTGTGCGTGTGCGTGTGTGTGCGTGTGTTGCTGCAGACTATATTTTTAAAGCCTCAGGGCACATGGTTGTTGGGCTTGACGTGACAGAGAAGAAAAGGCAGCAACAAATACGTGACAACTCTGACAACACAGGGCTGGGTTGAGCAAGCCAGTGGAGAGACAGACATGCAGGCAGACAGGCAGACAGATAGATGGGAGGCCTGGCAACAGGACAGGGGAGCAGGAGGCCCGGGAAGGGTGGCTTCAGAAACTAAGATCAATAAATTAACTTTTTATTTTCCTGCAGAGCTCAAGAGATGGAACCATCAGCACATCACTCTGTTAGTTAGAATGTGAGCTCACAGCATTTGATCGTATTAAAAGTCATCATTTGCTCATACTTCCTTTGCTCTTGGTATTATACAGTATTGATTCGGCAAGATTCTATACTTAAGCTGCTGTTCATGAAACTCCTCTGATGTGTACAGGAGGTGATGTGTTTTTTGTTTCCAGTTTTTTGGGATAAACAAAAAGAGGATCTGATTGGTCAGAGGGAGCTGCCAAGGACGAGAAGAGTAAAGAGGAAAATATTCTGCTTCTACTTTCTCCCTGTTTTTGTTTTGTTGATTTACAGATAGTTTTTCTAGTGCAGGGTCAGAGGCAGGTCAGTCGTTTTTGGAGCGGTCCCGGTCTCGCTGTGTGTGTGTGTGTGTGTGTGTGTGTGCCGCCCAGGCCGATAGCCTGTGCAGAGGTCTGCTTTGAGGCTCTCAGTGTGATCCAGCCGTGTTTAGTCTACCAGTCCTACATGTCACACACCACAGTCATTTGGTCAGGAGCTGTTTCAACAAGACGCTGCTATTCCTGTAGCACCGCCTCTTGAGACAGGTGGAGAAAAAAAAGAGTTGTGATTGATTGATTGACCCTGACAAGTCATCAAAGTCCTGTTAGCAACGCCACGTGATCGAGACAATTTTTAAACTTTAAAAAATGTGCAAGGGTTACATATGATCCAAATATGTCCAGAAAATGATGAACCCTTGCATTCTGTGAGATTTTTAAAAATATAGCAAAAGCCAGGTGGCCTTATGTAACTTTTTACATGTGAAATCCTGAAAGACGTAGTCTTTTATTTATAATTTTGTGAAATTGTGGGAAAGTATTTGGAAACAAACTAAGCTTGTGATAACCCAACCCCATTAAAAAATACAGATTTTAACGCTAAACGTCTGGTGGAAGAGCTTTTAAGGTTTGATTAGCTTTTTTCAGATCATTACTGATGGAAAAAAAAAAACAAATGCACCATTTCTCCCCATATTTTTTGCCTTTTTAATAAGAAAAATGAAATGTTAATCATTCATATCACATTTAAAACCAACAGAAATAACAACAAAAAACAATATATTATGTCAGCACACTTTCAAAGTTTGAAAAGCTACATAGCTTAAATAAAAGATATTATCTCTGAAACTAAAATATGCTCCACAAAGGACATCATGTGACCTGAAACTTCTGCGTCCTCTGCTAATTATCAGAATAATCCTTCAATAGATCGATACATTGATCTCTTAGCAGATCAGTAGTCATTTGAAGAAAAGGCACTTTTTGGACAGCAAGGGTTATTTGACACCCTTTGACATTGTTACACTGATCCCATTGAGCTGATGCATTGACATTGTAAGGGGGTGTTCCTTAGCATTGTTGTAACACACACAAACACACACTATTAGCCCACCTGGCCAGTGGGAGCTCCATAGTGCAAAGTACTGTATGTAAATCCTCCCATAGTGCATCTCTCCTCCCTTCCACTGTTTTAGTAACTGACTGAACTCCCCCATGCACTGCACCAGCTGTCTGTTATTCAAAATGTTACAGTCTGCCGATAAGCATTTGGTTTTAATGCTCTCTTCTAGGTAACAAAAACATACGCACAACATGGTTTTTAGTTTTTACCACAGTTACTTTGCCTCGTTCCTTCTGGCTGCAGAAGATTGTTTTAGCTTCTGTTTCCTCTGTGCTCCAGCAAGGACAAAATGGCTTTTTTTTGTCTTCATATCAACCAAAATAACAAACCAATTTTGTGAAAATACAGACTTCATCAGCTACATTTACACTGACAAATGCCTGATATGACAGAAATTATGGACGCACTGTGAAATGCTGTAACACATACACACACACACACAAAAAAAACTGTCTCCGTCTGCAGTAACACCTGCCTGAAGCAGTAACCTGAAACTCGCTTCTCCATCTTTGGATTTAAAAAACACCTCACATTTGGGTTGTAACTGGTCAACAGAGCGCTATACAAGATATATTAAAATTTATTCCCTTTATAAATAAATGCAAATATCCTTTTCCCCCTCGCATTACCTCTATTTACATTTTGTACAAAGCCAATTTCCCCACGTGCAGTGCTCCTGCGACAGGCAGAGACACAATGTGACACAATCTGACTCCAGTCAAATGTCTTCTTCATCAGTTAAGACTTCTTATCAGCTACACTTTCTGTCCTCTATGTAACCAACCAGTCTCCATGTTCTTCATAGTTGGTAAAAGAAAATATAAACTGTTCTTTGGTCCCTCAGACACGGCAGCCATTTTAGATGTGAGTCTCTTCCAGTGGATGTGAGCCAGAGAGGGAGAGGGAAAGAAAGAGGAAGACAGAGAGAGCTGGGGTGTCCATTTTAGAAAAGGCAGAAAGAAAGAGACGTCTCCATCTTGGCTCACCTCTACAGACAGGTGTGTGTGCTTTGGGGGTGAGTGTCCATATTAGGAAGCGTTGAGCACCGAGCGGCTGTACAGAGTTTGGTAGTAAGCGCCTGAGTCCATGGTGGCTGGGCCTGGGCTGTCGTAGATCTGCTTGGCTGCCACAGGAGAGCTGGTGTAGCTGTTGTAGGCCATCACCTGGTCCTGGTAGGACTTAAGGTCCATCTTCTGCTCATTGGACATGAGGTTGGTGATGGAGAAGGGGTGGTTGAAGTTGTAGTGGGGATCCAGGGACTTGAGGGCATCACTCTGTAGGTCCATGTGCTGCTGCATGGTGCTGGGCAGGAGGTGGGTGCTACCCACTAAAGACTGGGAGTGAAGGAGCGGGTTAGAGGAGGTGGTGGCTGAGAGGGACAGGGAGGACGAGGTGGAGGAAGAGGGAGTCAGGGAAACAGGCGGGCTGTGGAGGTGTGAGGAGGACAGCGGAGGGCAGTCTAGTGGAACCAGGGAGTTTCTGGGATGCGGTTGGTCATCAGAGGAGCCTGGGTGGGAGTTGTCTGAATGAGTGGAGTCAGCTCCTTCTGATCCTCCTGTGGGGCTGTGATCCTCCACCAGGTGATCTCCACCATGGCCTCCTTTCCCTGAGCTCCCCTCCTGGTTCTTGCCTCCTTTCTTTGCCAACTTCTCCTCGATCTTGAAACGTTTCTGGCGTCTCAGGTAGCAGCCGTTCTCGAACATGTTGCCTGACTGCGGGTGCAGAGTCCAGTAAGAACCTTTGCCCGGCTTGTCAGGTGAGCGAGCCACCTTCACAAAGCAGTCGTTAAAGGAGAGCGAGTGGCGAATGGAGTTCTGCCAGCGCTGCTGGTTCTCACGGTAGTAGGGGAACAGCTCCATGATCCACTGGTAGATCTCATTCAAGGTGAGCATCTTGCTGCCGCTCTGTTGGATTGCCATGGTAATGAGGGAGATGTAGGAGTATGGCGGCTTGGCATGGGTCAGGGAGCGTCTGTAGGGCTTTGGGGGAATCTCTTTAGGCCCGGCCCGGCTCAGGGTTGCAGTGGAGGCATATCCCAGCTGGCTCATGGACTGACCCATGTTCTGGTAGTGAGACAAGGAGCCCAGGGAGCCTGGAGCAGCAGGGCCCAGCTGGGTTAGAGGGCCTGTGCTGAGGGACGAGGCCACTGGGGAGAGGGACATGTGGCTGGGCCCGGAGCCCATGGACGCCAGCGGGGAACTGCTGAGGCTGGAGCTCGGGTACGCCATGTTCATGCCTGCAGGGGAGGCAGTGGCTGGGTTCAAATTGATGTAGCTGTTGATGGTGCCCATGGAGCCCATGGAGCCCAGACCAGAGTTCATGGTGCTGGGAGAGGAATACATCTGAAGGAAAAGAGATGCACAACAACATATGGTTATTCACTCACTCAAGAAAACACAGGTGACATACATTAAACAGCAGTTTAATATTTAAATATAATTCACTAATTTCGATATTTAATTTTTGGCATTTAGAAAACAAACAGCATAAATACTTCTGTAGGATTTTAAGTGATATTTATTTTAATTAGTGCACTAAAGTGAATGTTTAAATGTGAAAGTCAAGCGGTCTGACTCTCCATTTTAAAAGTGACTCCTTATCAATGCACAATGAAGCTCTCAGTGCGCAAGGAGAGGACATGGATTTCACACAGCGATGTTAACCTGAAAATGCGTAAAAAGCGCGTCATGGTGCCTCTCGGTTCAAACGGCCTCCTCCGCTGCTTCCGTGGAAAAAACAAGCGAACCAAATGATCACTGTTGTGGCTAAGATAGAGGAATCAGTTTATTTTCTGTTCTTTTTGTATTTGTCGAAGATGAACAAAGCCGTGTTATTTATTTTTTGTGAAATCTCTGTAAGAGTAGTTGGTAAAATCCGCGGGGGACAGAGGATATCTCGGCCCGCTTAATGATCGCTGGTTAAATATTATCAGACTCTTTCTTCTCGGTAATTTCATCAGGTCGAGGCGAGGTGAGAACTGAAGCTGCTGATGGAATTAACTCTAATTGAATTAGTGAGAGAAAAAAAAGTCACGTTACATTTACACCTGAAGTGTCGCAAAGCTCGGGGAGACAAAGGAAGAAAGTCTTCTCACGAGCGAATAACTTGAAAAAATAATTTAGTGAACAACATACAACCCGAATAATTATACTTATATTAGGTATCAATATTTTTTTAAAACCAAAAATCGAAATAATATGTTGGTGTGAAAATACCTGTTGCTGTTTGTTTCTTGTTAATTTGTTTTTCAATAAGTTTTCTCTGATGTTCCTATTAGGATCTTAGCAGAAGAATATATATGGATTTTTTTTTTTTTTGGTCATTTTTCTCCATATTATTATTATCCCCGTAAAACTGTAATGTGCGTCTAGACACTCAGTGCTACTCTATCATAGGCCTACTTAAATTTAATTCACTTCTCATGGTTCCCCTTCAATATTTCCATGAGTGAGTGATGAATGTAAAAACATTTCTCATGATCTTTTTTCACAGGATTACGTCTGGTTTTTTCCGAGTCCTTCTCAAATGTGCGCAAATAAAATCTTTCCTATTTCATCTTCAACAAAAACCTGCGATTTATTCCGCTGCAAACAACGTAAAGAAATAAAAACAATGTAATTTGTTATTATTGTTATTTTGTGTCCTTACCTCACTGGCCTCGCTGTAGAAAGTATTCCACTCAGGTAGATCATGTGCTTCCATCTTCACAGAGCTCAACATCCCCAATACAAGTCTTTGGAGGAGAAAGGCTTATCTAAGACCAGAATTTTTTTAAATCTTAAAAATAAATAGAAAATCCTTCGCAAAGCTGGAAGTTCTTGGCGAAAAAAGCCAAAAGCGAAACTGTCTCCTTTTTTTCTGCCAAGAAACAGGGAGAAAAAAAGCTTAAGTCAAAAATGTGTGAGGAAAAAAAAAAGTCAAAGAGTGATGTGACGCTCTGCTCCTGGAGATAGTAAAGTCAATATTTCTTATTTGTCAGTCATCCATTGTTTCATAACATTAATCTTGTTATTGCTCAGCAGATATTGGCTTTTTCTTCCTCTGGCCCGTTTTTTTCTGTCCACGGGGGCCTCGGGACGCAACAGGCAGGCGGAGGTGAAGCGCGCAAATACAGTGAAGCAACTTGGACGTCGTCCACTTATAAGGTGCTGGCGGGTCCCGCCCCGCTCCTGACATTTGAATACCGTGTTGGGATCCAGGAAGGGCCCAGCAAAAAGGCCAATGTGGCCCCCTGGCGTGCTGTATATTGGCCGGAGGCTACACCGGGGCCACCCGGACAAATGACTATCCCAGAATCCTCCAGCAACAAAACTGACTGAATTTTTCTTTTTTTGTTCTTTTCTTTTCTTTTCTTTTTGAAAATATAGCAGTAAGGCATTATATGCTCAAAAGTCAACTTACAAGCTATGAGTGGTTGCGTCTGTTCCATAAAAAAACAGTCATGTAGCTCCTTTACTCAAAACAACTTGTTCAAATTAAAATGTAGTTGAATAAGGTCTCTTTTGTCCTGCAGTAATTGGAGATAAAAATTAGAATATGTCTGAAAAGGTAAATTATACCACTAAATCAAACTAATATATCAAAATCAGAATTAGAAAAACTTTATTGTCCATTGCAAAGCAGTGGAAATTCGTCTTTGACGTGGCTCACAGAATAAATAAGACAAAGCTTACAAAATACATAAAAAGACATAAAAGACATACAGTGTAGTATAAAGTAACACACAGAAAACTAAGAACACTTGGTATAGGTGAGTCAAACCCTTACCCTTAATATAATCTGATTTTGCAATAAATAGATAAATAAATAAAAATAACTAGGTATTGAACTATGTTTATTAGGTTGGGGAGTCCGTTTTGTGGTGCGTGTGTGTGTGTGTGTGTGTGTGTGTGTGTGTGTGTGTTTGTGTGTGTTGTGAAGCGAGGGGCGTAAAAGTCGTTAATTCCCTTGGCTATCACTTCTCTGGGGCTTTAACACATTCGTTGGAGGTTTAATTGGAGCAACCGCCTAAGTAATTTCAGATTCTGGGTTTTGATAGTCAAATATTTTACCGATAGTCAAATATTTTCCAGATAGTCATTAAAATAAATCACGTCAATCAGGAAAATATTTGACTATCAAAAGAATAATCAGAATAGCAGTGATCCCAATCAGAAGCATCAGAGAAACCTCCCACGTTCCCACCACCACATTGAGGAACCTCCCCAGACTCATTAAAACGGACTTTGGCCACATATAGGAATGCCACTGCAACACCAAAAAACCCTAAAGTGCTAAAGGTAATATCAAAACTTAAAGCTAGTAATACACACTTAAAATCACTTTCAGTTTCTTGGATGCGCCTGTGCGCAATCTGTGCGTAAATGTGGCTCGGTGGAATGTGAGAGGCCTCCTTCCCTGAGAACTTTTTTTTTTCCTCCGAAGAGGCATACGACACCCGACGCCACGGAGAAATACAATAAATAATGTAATCCTGGTGTAATGCATAAGGCCGGACTCCTGTGTTGTGGAATACACATCGGCCTCGGTGCAGACGGAGGCCCGTGAATGTCAATGCCTCTGCCTAATGGCCAGTCAATGGAGATGTAATTGATGCGCACCCGGGAGGTCGACAGGATTAGACTGTGAGAAAAGGTCCCAAGGAGCTAAGAAATAACAGGAAGGTACATGAGCGAGCAGATGTGCCAAAATACGCAGAAAATGTTTTAATATACCAGATTCACTGCCGACCATTGTGGGCTTACGTTTTATAGCCTATCTGTGCAGCTTTGTTTGACACCAGCAGATATGATGGATCTCCAGCGTCCGCCTGATGGATGTGTCGCCTCCACGAAAACTGGCACTGATGATTATATTTCTTTAATAATCAGTCACAGGCCGAGTAAACTCTCAGCCAGTCATCATGTTTCCCACCGTCATATTTCAGCCACGGTTCTGTGTGATATTGTCAGTCAGACTCTCTGCGGGCCACCGCCAGTAAAGACTCAGCGATTATCGCCTGTTTGCAAAACGCTGTCGAATCGATTAACACGTGGTATGAGCTCACACCTCAGTGTCTGTAATGATGTAATTAAGCCTGAAAGAGATGGGCTTTTTTTCATCTGCATGATGATATAGTTGTAGATAAAAATGGTAAGTAAACTGTGAGCCTCTGATAAAAAAACATTTTAAAAAAGGATCGACACAACCACATATTAAGTCTATCCTGGTTCTGTGGTAAATATCCAAATAGGGTTCAAGCTAGTTTGGTGTAAATATATATAAATGATTTTAAGAAGTTGATAAAGTTTATTTTTGAATGATTTTCATCTAAGTAACCATCACATGGGAATAAACAAGCGCTCATCCAGTCCATTTTATTCTGCTTTACACTGAACTTCTGTATTCAGTCTGAGAGCAGCAGCAGCATTACAAGAAACCAAAAAGTCTTTATTCAAACACCAAACAAAACTCCTCCAGAAAGTTTCAGCTGGAAAGATAAATAGATCTAAAAATCAAACATGATACGTACAAAGATACCTTACACTCAGGGTTCCTTGTATTTGGGTTATATTTGGATGGTGATCAATATGTGGGATATTTTAGACATAATTTTTTTTTTTATTTAGCTGACGCTTTCAACCAAAGCTTGCAATAAGTGCGTTTAATCTCGTTGCCTTCAAGTACCTGTGGGAAATCCGAAGTCCTGTATTCCCAACAGGACTTCGAAAATCGAATAGTTTTGACTAGAGATTTTTTTTTCAGTAGTGGAATCGTCCCTGTGCTACACTTATTTCCAACGGCTGCCTTATCTCTCAGTGTGCTAATAATACCAAATGCGTTCATATGAATGCTCTGTGACCTGGTTTATTTACTTGTGTCACACACTTGCTGAGGGCTGAGCTCTGTATTTCGGCCATGACGCATCTGTCTCTTTATAAGCATCTTTGATAACCTCGTATTTGCAAATAAAGCATTGTGGGGAAAAAAAGCATTTTTGATTAGTGTAATGCTCCTTTAAGATCCCATTTTTTTCCCCCCCAACACACATTTAGCCATCTCCTCTCTCTGCAGGCCGTTTTTCATTCCAATGGACCCTCCATCGTCCATTAACACCTCTATAATTGGTTTAACAATAGCTGACACTAATGGAGGAAGCGACAGATCGGCCTACCAGGAGCGCCCTCCGCCTCCTCTCTTCTTCTTCACTACAAAATGGGCAGCTTCATCACTACGAGTTCTTCACTTTACTTAGGATGCTTCAGAGCAGCAGCTGTTCTTTCAGGCAGACTGAGGTCAAAAGCGTAAGAGCGCCATCTTGTGGTCGATAGTAAACAGAGAAGACTTGTAATAAGAGTTCGAAGAGCCTCTGGTTCTCCACAGTTTGGAAAGATGTTTTTTCTTCTGTTAGTGATACTGAATGGCCCTAATAGAGCTGAAAACTGTTAAGCAATTAATGTGAGTCCTTTCACAGACAACTGCTTTTATAGAACATGGAGATAACTTGATGTGAATGTTTGACACGAGCCTGAATGTTGAATTTCTTTATAACCAGGTTGAATTTACCTGAATGCCAAATGTACATGCTGGAGCTGCTAAAGTGCAGGCAGCTGGACCATGATCGAGACTTTAAAGGTCCAGTGTGTAGGACTTTGGAGGATATATTGGCTGAAATGGAATATTTTTTCTAAGGGAGTCCCCTGAAAAAATGTATCATCATGTTTTATCATCTAAGAATGAGCAGTTCATGTCAGCATAGGAGGTTGGTCCTTGTCCACAGAGCTCACCATTTTGCAGTACCATGTTTCTACAGTAGCCCAGACAAACCAAACACTGGCTCTTGATAGAGAGTTTGCGTTCTGTTGTTAGCAGCCCCTCTGCGATGAACAGTGTTGGAAAAACACAGATTTTTAACATGAAGCTGCTTTATTCAGTGTTTTGACCAGTTTAAATCAGGGCTCAATTTGTTTTGGAAATGAAGAGACCTATGCGGATAATCCCACTCCTGGTAAAAACCTCCAGAATGTATAAATCTCAGGGCCTCAAAGAAAAAATGGTGAGCACACATCAGCAGGTGATGGGATAACAGCCTGTTTGCGACGAGCCAAACACTGAATAAAGCAGTTCCATATTACAAATCAGTGTTTTTTAAATTTCATTTTTATTTTTGGTACCAGTTTTCATCACCTGGTCTATTTGTTGTGGAGAGGAAGCGACCTCTGCAGATAATTTGGCTCCCACTTAATCCTCCTGAACAATGAACACTGAAGGAATCCTAACTCAGAGTTTGTGCTTGGCACACAAGTGAAGTTTCAGCTGGTTGCAATCTGCATTTCTTACCGCTAGATGCCAATAAATCCTACACACTGCTCCTTGAAGGTTAACCTCGTGGATGAACTATTCTTAATATAAAAAGGCTGTTAAATATTTTCAATTATTTTCCACAGTCCTTGTAATAAGATAAAATCTGTTAGTTACTGTCCTCTGTTAGCCCTCCTCTCTGGTAGTCAGGAAGCTTTGGGACAAAAAAATAAAGTACAAAAAAAAAAAAAAAAAACTGCTAACATGCAGCTCCAGTAATGTTGTCGACTATCTTGCATGGACCAAATGTAGCATCTTAAATGTAAAAAAACAAAACAAAGAGACAACTTAAATTTAGATAAAACATCAATGGACATAAGTGCTATGTAGCCATCCACCATGCTGATCCTAAATCAGCGGTTGCAAGAAACTTAATAGATGGAAATCATTGTGTTTGGGATCTGCAGCAGCATTCTGCGACACTGATGTGATGATCCTGAAACAATATAGTGAAAATGGAGCAAGGCTTACTGCAATGTGGATGCAGAAATGTCTTCTACCTTAAAACACTATACCAACCTAAATGAAGAACTAGATATGACCTGTTTTCTTTCCAGTGAGTCCCATACCCAATGTACAAGCTACCATTGATCTGTATCAGTATGTGTATGACAATGTGTCAGTGCTACAGATTTTGTATCATTTCAGTGCGTTTGGAGTGACTTGACCTGCTGGCAGTGGGCTTTATGTGTGTTCATTCAAGCTATGATGACTGACTGAGTAACTGACATATAAGGTGACTCAATATGCATGCTGAAACCTGTGTGCTTTTGCACTCTGCACAGCTCTGCACATTATTTCACTGTCTGCATGGATGTAAGAAAAAAGCATTTAAAAATCCAGACTCTAGTTTGAATCTCTTTTGTTCTTTGTGTGCGAGTCCTCCTTTGCTGCACCAATCAGCTAAATTTACCACAGGTGGATTCACATCACAATCAAAGAGATCAGGAGAAATGGGAGACACCTGAGCTCAATTTCAAATGTCATAGAAAAGGGTCTGAATACTTATGTCAGTGTGATATTTCAGTTTTTTTCTTTTTTTTTGAAAATCGGCAAACATTTCTAAAATCCAGGTTTTGCTTTGTCATTATGGAGTTTTTAGTGTAGATTGATGATGGGAAACAATGAAGAAAGTGAAGGGGTCTGAATATACAGTGTATATGTTTCTATGGCAAACAAAGAGTCACATTTATATTGACTCCAAAAATGTTTGAATCAGCCCCAAAATGTGTATTTTTTGTGTCATGTCAGCGTGGACTCCTCACTCAAGTCATTAAAACATCAGTGTCCTTAATCAGTCAGCTGCTCTCCCTGTTGCTATAATGCCAACCAATGTGCTGTTATACCAGGTGATAATACAATGAACAATTTTTAAACACTTCTGTTTTTGCTCTAATTTTTCACAGGTTTAAGTTTTTTGTCTCAAATTTGGTTGCAAATTTGTTAAAATCCATGTTAGTGAGCACTTCTTCCCTTTGCCAAGCCTCGGGATGGTCACAGTAAAAGGTACCGTTTTATCTTGAAAAAGACATTTATTGGGATTTCCACTGACTAGTGCTACAGAAATGCATTTCTTGGTCACACATACCCTTAAGAATTAATCAGTCTTGATATCTCTGTGCATGCCAACTGCCATCAATAAAATGCACCTGTGTTCGTTGTCCTTAGCTTTTGCCAGCCCAAACTGTAACCATTGCCTCCGCACTCCGTCCACAACGTTAGCATTAGCAAACTGCTCACCCACCTGTTTCATCATACATCAATTTCTGTGTAGATTCTATAATTCCATCTAAAACTGTTGTCATGTACCCAAATAACAAACCCTGGGTGACTAAAGAACTCAAAGCTGTTAATAATAAGAAGATTTGTTACACTACCCCCAACACTTCTAGCACTGGTTCCCCTCAGGACTGTGTTCTTTCGCCGTTACTCTTTATCATGTACACACACGTTAAATTCTCCAATGACACCGCCCTGCTGTCTCTTCTTCAGGATCCACAGTTGGATCATGGCTTGGTTTTAAATGATTTTATCAAATGGTGCGATGACAACTTCTTGGATCTTAATGTAGCAAAAACAAAGGAGTTGATCATTGATTTTAATAATAGTGCAAAGCCAAAAAACAGCCTGATACATGGTGAACCAGTCCAAAATGTGGAAACCTATTAATACTTAGGAACCACATTTGACTCTCATCTCAAGTTCGACAAGAACACAGAGTCACTTGTCAAACGGGGACAACAAAGAATCCACCTGATGCGGAAGCTCAACTCTTTTAGTGTTTCGAAAACTATTTTATGTTCCTTCTGTCATTCTTTTATTGAGAGTCTTCTAACGTTCTCTTTTATCGGTTGGTTTAATGGTCTGTCTGTGAAGGACAAGAACAGTCTGAATCAGATAATTGAGTCTGCTCCAAGATTAATGGAGTCCAGCTAACAGACCTGATTGTGCTCTGGAAGAAACGTGTGGTCCAGAAAGCAAAATGCATTATGAAGCAGGGAGACCATGTCATGTCCAGTGGATTTAATTTAATGCCCTCAGGGTGGCGCTATATGCACCCCTGAGGAAGACAAATTGCTACTCAAACTCTTTTATCCCTTCAGTTATCAAGCTGATGAATGCCAGGTTTAATGAGTAGGGTTGTGCTTTGTTGCTTTATTTATTTATTCATCCTTTTTATTGATCGAATACTTATTTAGCTATGCATATTTGCACATGTACAAGGTATCGCTGCTGTGAAACCATTAGTTCAACTGATCCACTGACAGTTGAGAGTTGAGTGATAAAAGTTGTATGTCTATGAATGATTGTTGTATTTGTTTGTGCTCTTATTTATTGAACAGGGAGCTGTAAACTGAAGTGCCCACACGGGATAAATAAAGTTTTCTGAACTGAACCACACAATGCCATACACACTGTCTGTTGTTTGACAGGTACAGCGTACACCAGGATTCATCTGTGAAGAGAACACTTCTCCAAAGTGCCAGACACCATTAACAGTTAGCAGTTGCCCACTCAAGTCCGTTACAATGACAACTGGCTGTCAGGTCAAGACCCTGGTGAGGAGTATGAACATGCAGATGAGTTTCTCTGAGACAGTTTCTGAACGTTTGTGTGGAAATTCTTTGGTAGTGCAAACCAGTTATTGCATCAGTTGCCCAGGTGGCTGCTCTCAGACAATTTTGTCGGTATGGACGCTGTGGAGATCTTAAACTGGTGTGGTTACACATGGTCTGAGGTTGTGAGGCTGGTTGGATGTACTTCCAAATACATGGGAAATGACATTGGAGACAGCTCATGGTAGTGACATGAACATCAGTTCACAGGCAACAGCTCTGATGGACATTTCTGCAGTCAGCATGCCGACGTCATGCTCACAACTTGATCCATCTGTGGCATTGTATTGTGTGATCAAACTGCACATTTTAGAGTGCTTTTTTTCCCTGTGTAGTAATGCTGCTGTTTAATCAGCATCTTGGCGTGCTGCACCTGTCAAGTGGATGGTTTTTTTTGGGAAAAGTTGATGTGCTCACTAGCAGATTTTTAACAAATTTGCAACCAAAATTTGAGAGGTAGAAGTCTTTTGTGTGCATAAATATCTTAAATCTTTCGCTTAAACCTGTTAAACATGGGAGCACACATATTTAAATTTCTGTTCAGTGTATAAGACTACAAAAACAATCCTCCACTTATGATTAAGGAATCAACTTAGCTGGATGAGAAATAGCAAGATGTTACCCTGGATTTATTAGGCAATATTCAGAGAATGTGCTACAGAAAGTTTTTGTAATTAGAAAGTCATGACAGTTTTTGGAATGTCTAGCTTAGTGACATTGAAAAAAATTCTCAAGGTATTTAACATGATTTAATCTCAGTGGTGAAACTCAAGAAACAGAAAAAGGAGTACAAGTTTCCATCCCATTTATTCCTGGTTTCTATTTTGTACATAAAGCTGCAATAAAACCAACAGATCTAAAGATGACACAAAAATGAAAAAAAGAGAGATGTGAGGAGAGACCATATCGAGACAATAAATGGCTGGCCAACTTTACAAAGGCTTCGGATGAAAGCAAAAGCCGTCTGATGGTGATTGAAGGGAAACAGATTCAGGTTAATCATTGACTAGACAATAAAAAAGCCATTGCACTCCGACTTCCCCTGAGGTTCCCAGACACACAAACAGACGGTAAACATTTTAAAAAGGCACTTAACAAGGGATTGCATGATGTATCAGTGCATATTAAACTTAAATTCCACTTCTTCAAAGACATTTCTCTAAAACAGACCTGATCTGTGGGATATTCTCTCGATATAGAAGGCCGACATTAGTACTTGCTGCGTACTATAGACCTTTACTCTTTATGAAATCCCGTACGTACAGTAGACCACATGGGCCTGTAAACTGTAACGGCTTGATGAAGACAGCCGGCTAAGACCTGGCCAAAAAATATAGCAATATTTTCTTTTCCCCCATGAAACATTTACATCCAGAAACATCAGTTTGGGCGTAAAATTACCTTTGGTTTGTCTGTGCTTCTGTACTGGCAAGTACATACTGCACATAAAGAGAGAATCCACTAAAAAACAAATTTGTTGGATGTTGGATTTTCGGAACATTAAATCCCTGCACATTTCTTTGTAACTGACGAAGAGAGTTTGGACTAGATGTACAGTATGTATGGTCATCCACATTTGTTCCACTGACATGAATGGAATGCTGGATATAAGCGGAGAGCAAAATAAACAAACTGTGAGGTTAAGATTAATTTCACCATCTGCAAACTAAAAATATTCTTTTGACTGTAAAAAGTACAGTTCCTACTCCATGAAAGTGTCAGGTGATAAAAAGTCTTGTCTTTTTGGGAGAAACAAATTCATGAACAATAATACACCTTCCAGGGTTACAGAAGGACATTTCTGCTTTTAGATGGATTCTCACTTTAAAAACAAAAGGTTTAAGAAATGATACACAATCGTTTTAATTACATATTCCAAACTGTTGCATATACTAGGACTAAGGATTGCACATACTATTATAGATCTATACAGTATATAACATTTAACATTCTAGTATAAAATATAGTCCTAGGCCTATCAATAGATATCTTTCATATACATTCAGGGTAAAGCGTAGGCTGGGCTGGATCTTGTATGAAAGCAACATTTAAATACAGTTAAACACAAGAGTCTCTGGCTGGTCTATGCTTTGAAAGATTAACTTTTTGTTTCTACACGCTTTCCTCTCTCTGAGTCAGTCAGCTTTATTTAAGCGGGAAAAAAAAAGAAATGCACAGAAAAATGACACTACTGGCATCCTGTCCAAATCTCATGTTTAGTTGTTTAAGATTTTTCTTTCTGTTTAAAAAAAAAAAAAAAAACAACTGATTGTGCGCCAGGTAAAGGATTCAGTCATCAAACAATAAAAAATAACAATTCTGCATTTCAAATTTAAGGTACACTTTTTCATCATAAATGCCAATTTCATGTCATGTAAATTGTATTTGTAGAAACACAAATATTTCATTTAGAGGAAGCACTGGCAGAGAAAATGGCATTTTGTCCGAGACAGTTAAGTTCCAACTTGTTTCGACTCAGAACAGCCTGTATTTTTCTGCCAACAGTCTGATATCCTCCTTCTGCATGCTGCCGGCCAACAGTTTGTTCATCAACGAGAAAGATATGGAACAACCGTGGTCACTGTTTTAGTATATAAACATTTGTGTTGGATTTGTAAAAAACAAACTTTTGTGCTTCCCCGTGAAAACACAATACTTAATGTACTGTTACAATAAACACTGGACCATGGCTACTTTCTGTGAGTTTAAGAAGGGTAATATAACCAATACACACTGGGACTGCTAACAAGCTACCATTTGTAGCGATGCTTGCTACTTTTAGCAAATAAAACCAATGACAATGATACATTAATACAATGGTGGCCCTATAGAGAAATTGAGACATTTCAGTAGTCCTGTTCACACTGTTTTTTGTCAAGGTGCTATTGATAACATTAGCCACTAAATGTCACACTCCTCTTCACCCCTACCATTGCACTCAAGTCACACTGTTGTTTCAACTGGCACAACTAATACGAACTCTACAAAAAGTAGCCATTATTCAGCTGCTGATTGGCCCTGAATATCTGATTCCAACAGTGCATCATCAAGGCAATTTTAGGTCCAATAATGCTGATAAAATTGGGTGGTGTGAGTTGCTGTGGTCAAGACCTGTGTAATGGAGGTTTTAGAACCGTGGGTCTCTGTGTTGCTTCTCTTCTGGATCTTTCAGAGCTCCCTTGCAGACGTGTTCTTCTGGTATGTGACATGACTCTGGAGTGATAAACAGCAAATGCAAATACACAACATGAAATCACAGAGTAACATCCCACTATATCAAAGCTGTGTAGTCTAGAGAGGGCAAATCTAGTGAGATCATAGACTGTACATGAAGACTGATGACATGACAGCTCTTCAAAGGTGAAGCTGAAACGAATTGACCGCCACCTGGTGGCTGGCTGCAGTATAGGTCATAAAGCCTGCTCTGTGTTTGCGGACAGGACATGGGCCAAACCCAAGGCAGTTTTTAATCACGCTGCTGTATGTTCAAATGTTCATTTTTGTGATAAGTTTGGTTTTAATAAGTTATTTAATGCTATAAAACAGTGATTTTATAACATGACTGACAACTGAGTGAGTCAATTGGTGGACTTGCATTCAGTGGTGCTGCTTGTAATTGGTCGGACTGGTGTATGGGCATGAAACTTGATACCACAGAGGTCGCTACTGCGCAGACTCTGGCTCTAAATGATGTCAAGATGTGAAGATGGCAGCGGCCGTATCTGGGATGTTTTAGCTTCACTTCTGTACCGTCTATCTTTATATAAAAATAAAATAAAATAAATGCCTGTTCAACTTCAGTTAAAATAATTTATGTATCTAACAGATAATTATTCACAAACATCCCTGTCAGATCCTCAAGCTATTGTCAGAGAGAACTGACAAAAATATGGCAAATGCATTACTTGAAGGTGAAGCAGACTAAGGTGCTTTCTTGTAAATTGGTCTCACAATGCAAAATGCAGTCAGACTTCAAACTATGGGTGCTCAGATGTCTGTGGACCTGCCTGTTGCTGTGTTGGGTCCTGGTTTCCATGGAAATCATCATCACGTCTCTCTCTCTTTCTTGACGGTGACATCTCCACTGGCAGCTCCGGCTCCACTGGCAGCTCCGCTCCCTGCTGCGGAAGCAGCTGCAGCTCCAGGGCCGGGCCCGTTCCCAGCTCCAGATGCAGCAGCTGATGGAGCTCCTGCTCCAGCAGTGCCCAGAATAGTGGAGACTTCTCCCTGCATGAAGGCCCATGGGGGACTGTTTGGAGAGTTGTCTAACGGACAGCGGTCTCCGCTGGGGCAATACACCTCCCCATCACCTCGCCGGCTCTGGATGTATACTCTGGTGCAGGGAAAGCAGAACCTAAATTTGGTAGAGGGAGAGAAGACGCTATTAAAATTACCAGTGAGTTGTAACTTGTAGGGATATTAACAACTAATGCTTATTTCAGTAATAATCAATTATTTGTTCAAGTGACTAAAAGGTAACAACTAATAACAAATGACAAGAGCCTAAAGTACAGTCTGACATTGACCACTTGGTCTGACTAAAAGGTCAAATACAGAGCACTGTATTCATGGAAAAGTGAATCTACAAATTGTTTCAAGCTATACACTATACAACACTACCTACACAAGACCAAAAAAAAAACAACCAGAAAACACACAAACCTATGGCCTGGCACTGATGGACACTGAACAAAGTGTGTGTCTTCCAGCCTCTCATGACACAAGGTGCAGGACAGAGTGTTTCCGGTTGAATGGGTGCTGCTACCAGACGCTGACCCCAGCTCAGAGGCACCACTGTGGGGTAAAGCTGCAGCTGTGGTGGCAGCCTCTGCTGAGGTGCTGGATCCCAGGGGCTCCCCTCCGGACCTCGCGGTTAGGGGGCGTGGCTGCCTGGCTGGAGATGAGGCAGGCTTTGGGCTTGTCTGGCTTACACCTCCAGCCAGAGTCGAGGACGAAGAAGGGAGCCCTGTACTCTTGCTGGCGCTGCTGCCAGCCAGAGCAGTGTGGACCTGCGTCTGTATCTTGGGCTGATTCTGGGATGAACTGAGCTCTCGCTCCAGCTCCGGAGTGATAAAAGGGGCCATCCCCATCCCTATCCCCAGCTGCCTGCGGCTCATCTCAGCCAGCACCGGGGCAGGGAAGATCATGGGGCTGCTCATAGGGGCTGTCCTGGCGGTCAGACCCGCCGGCATGCCCGCAAGTAGCCCATGGGGAATGCCTGCAATACTTTGAGTTACTAAACTAGGAGGGATGGCAGCGCCGAGCATGGGTCGTCGGCTGCCGCTTGGACTCTGACGGTTCACTTCTTGAGGCGGCTGGCCGTCACGGTGCAGCCCGTTGGGCGGTACACGAATAGCTGACACGGTACTTTCTCCTCTTCCTCCCCTTTCGTAGCGGTCCGTGTGCGGCCTGCCTCCGTCCGCTGAAGCATCTCCTCTGCCAGATGTGCCGTGTTTATTGGACGAGGGACCAGGTGATCTGACGTTACCGTCCTGCATCCCGTGAGTCCGTTTTAGCTGTCGGGCACTCGCTATAAGGAACTCAATCTGATTAGCTCCTTCGTAGTTCACGCAGCCACGGCAAACTACTTCACTAAAGTCCCACACCACAGTCCACGGCATCTTTGGCAGGTCGCACAAGTAGCACCACTGGCGCCTGGAGGAGGACGGGGACGACATGGCTGGCCAGCTAGCTAGCTAACCTGAGCGGGTTTAACGAGCCAGCTAGCTTGCTAACGTGCTAGCACACGTTAGCTAGGTTAACCTATTTAGCTTTGACAGGTGCACGCCCTCTCTTTGCAAACGACTTTCCCCTTTAACAGGTTTCAAACCGCTTTAGAAAAATGTTACACATCCTACGGATATAAAGTAGATCAAACTTATGGGTTGCTTTAGCTCTTTTTTAATATGTTTGTTTTGTTTACCCACTCCGGCCTGCTCTTGTCTGCTGTCAACTGTTTCCCCGACGGACGCTAGGACGTTACGTAACCTTGCGAGGTGTATTATGGGTATTTGAGTTTTCTCATCTATATTTTTACTCGCAAACCAACTCACCGTGCCTGGTTTTAAAACTACAACTAAAACTGGCACGGAAATGATGTCATGATAGGTCAGAGTTCATTTAGTGTCAACCCATGTGCGGCCGCCGTAGCCATGCGTTTTGAGGAAGAAAACTTAATTTTAGTAGTCTGTGGTTATTTGTAAGAAATAAAAATGCCTAGAGACATATCGTCGTCATCTAGCGAAGACGAAGAGGACAATAATGCTACAGAATCCCACGAAAAGCAAAAAGAAACCGGTAAGCGTACACACATTGGCTAGACACAAGCTAGTGTTAGTTGGTAATGGTTAGTTCAGTTACACCAGCACCGGCATTTTTTTTACTGAGAAATACAATGCAGTCATGTAAGGTAAATACGCAGCAATAGGCGCTGACTGGCTGAGCCCCATATTGATAGGAATGACGTCTTTATTTTTATTTGTTGACTCATTAAAACAGAGGAAAAGATTGTCTTGTGTAAAAAAAAATCTACATATTAAAGTTAAAAAAAAGTGTAATAATCAAGTGGAAACCTAAAAATGATGCTCCGCATTTGTCAAAGCCTTGGTCTTGTGTCTTCCAATATTTAAGCAAAGGCGAGAGATCAAAATCTCACCAATAATTAAAATATCTGTGTTTTATAACTATGTAACTATTTTGCACCAAAGAAAATATTTAGTAGAAGCGGTACACACAAGTAAGATGATATTGATCCAGTGAAACATGAGCACACACAGCTTTTGTTCAGGTGTTCTTTCTCGGGGCTGTTGTGTGTATTTCTTATGCTCTGTGTTATTTTATTCATGAAATGATGAAGGCGTGCTGCTGTTTGGATCCACAGATAAGAAGGCCAGCAGGTACCAGTGTCCTGCTGACTTTGTGTCTTTCCACCACAAGCCCTGCAGCAGCACTCTCACAGAGAGCCTGAAGAACAACAAGAATGAATTATGGCTCATCAAAGCTCCTGCCAGCTTTAATCCAGAATGGTGGGTGCAGTCTTTCTCCTTTTGCCTGTTTCCTTGTCTCTGTCTCAAACTTAAAGAAGAATTCATGCAATTAAGTATTTTCTTAATGGCATTCTTGTCTTGTATACATTTATTGGTTTAATCTTCAGTTTTGCATACATTGATCTACCAAAGCTTAGTAGATTTCAATATATACAGAATTTGAAAGGGTAACTACATACGTAACTGCTTCCACCTCTAATGCCAAATAATAAATCCGTTGATGTCAGAGAAAAGATTAACATTACAGAATTTACCATAATGAAATCATCTTTTGTGCTGTGCTCATGCACATGACAGGGGAAAGGCCATGGATGTATAAATAAAAAAGCAGTGGGAGCGAGAGGGACAATAAAACAGAGCTTCTAAAGGAGCATGGGAGGGGTGTACTTGTTTGATTAAGTTTAAATATCAACAGTCTTTCTCCAGAAACACACACGACACTGTAAAAGTTTGCTAATATTTGGGCATTCACATAGCTCACTGGGTGGAGTCCTTACTGCAGCATGTTTGAGTCCAGCCTGGGCCGTTTGCCCTCTGTCTCCCCTGCCTTTCCTCTCTCTCTCTCACACTATCAAAAATAAAGCCGAAAGGAAAAGAAAATCTTATTATCTTATAATCTCTCTAAAAAAAATTAAAAACAAAAAAGTTTGCTGATGTTAGTTACAGTTAGCCATCATAAACAACTGGTCATACTAGACCAAGAAAGACTTTATTTGCACATTTTTATTGTTTATTAATTCAGCTCTATGTTTGTAAGTGGGAGAATGTGTCATTTTTCTCTCTAAAGTTACATAGTCTAACTTTAAACACCTCTGCAACAATCTATGTCGCAGCACAAGAAGCAAGTCAGACTTATGTCTGTTGGGGCCAGCAGGTGGAGCTGGAGATGGGCTTCATGCTGAAGCTCCAGAGAGCTCCCTCAAATTCAGTAGCAGTCTTTGAAAATGATGTCATTTGGTTTAAACTTTTAAAGTTGAATAAACTTTTTTTTTTTCCAGGCAGGCTTTGTGAGAATGATGTCTAACCTCGACTCTCCTCCCTCCAAACAGTTTCAGTGGCATCAAGGTGCCCCTCTCAGGTCTCCAGACCCTGAAGGTTCCTACCGCTGCAGGTGGAGCAAAGACTGGGAGTGGCCAGCAGATCTACAGCATCCTTGCATCCACCCATGGTACCTCAGATCTCTGCCTGCTCACCAGGGACAAGCAATCATCAGATACCATGGTCTTTGGCCCCAGTTTTTCAGGTCTGATGAATGTGTGTGAGAGCTATGGAGACAGCAGCACCAACCAGGCCCCTCAGGTCATCCCCGCAGCTCCAGCACCCTCCATACCGCCGGGGCTGAAACAGCGGTTTCACCCGTTTGGCAGTAAGACCCCCACTCTGACATGTGTGGCAGAGAGTGAGGTGGATGGAGCCGCCTTCGGGCCCTCGTCTGCAACTCTCCGCCCCTTGGTAGTCAAACGATTTGTGGAAGAAACATGGCAGGAGGAAGAGGATGAGGAAGAAGGGAGGAAAAAGAAAAAGAAGAAAAAGAAAGAAAAGCGAATAAAGACAGAGCGAGAAGAGGAGGTGGTGAGAGTGAAAGAGGAACCTGTAACAGAAGTTCAGGACGAAGTGATGATGGAGCTCCCCCTCCAAGAGGGCGATGTTTCAGAGGAAAGGAGGAAAAAGAAGAAGAAAAAGAGAGACAGGGAGCGAGAGGAGGTGGAGGAGGGCATCGAGCCCAGTGTCATGGTGAAGGAGGAAGAGGTAACAGTGAAATGTGAACCAATGGACCCTTCGTATGGTGATGTAGTGGAGGGCTCAGGAAAGAAGAAGAAAAAGAAGAAGAAAAGCAAAACTGATGACGAGTAACCTGTCGTCACTTTATTGTTTTGTTTATTGTCGACCTTATGAACTTGACTGGGAGCCACTCCTAATTTACTCCAGTGTATTGATAGATTGTATAATGAGAGGCTTGCTTTGGCAGGACATTGCATCCAGAGAAAAAGAACACATCCTGAATCAATTGAACACTTACACAAATTATAAAATGGATTCATCCCAGCATCTTAAAGGCCAACGTTCCCTCTCATTTTGGGCTCAGAAAGTGACAGTTTTACACACAAAGAATGTGTGCAGCCGCAGGCATCTATGAGTGCATGGATAATAAGAGTGTACATGAGGGGAACATCTCTGTGTTCTGCCAGTGTCTGTCAAGTTGTGGTAGATTTTATGGGATTATTCTCACACTGTGTTGCTGCATTTGTGTACATATTTACACAACTCTGCTGGTAATGTTGCTGGTTTGGCGACAGGTTCAGAAAACCAGAGGTGATGTAAAGACAGTATAATGGTTCGCTGTCACGTCATGTTAGGTTTTTTGTTTTTAAAGGATTCGAGTCACATGTATTGGAGAACACGTGTTTTAAAATAAACTCCTAAAGTGATTAAAGGAAATGAAACGAAAATGAAAAGAACATGTTTGTGTTTTTGTCCTGCAGTCGACTCGTGCAAGCATTCTAACATTTTCCTCTCATGCCTTGACAGAGCAGTGACTTCATCCAGAAGGAATAAAACTTGAAGTTGTGTTGTAACTCAGACCACAGCTTATAAATTGCGCAACAATAGGAAAGTGTCCGATTTATAGATCTGTAGTTTTCTAATGATCTCAAGTTTTAGGTGGAAGTCATGTCATAGGAAAGGCAAACGTTTTCAATTAATAAATTACAGAGAATCTGTTGTGTGGACAGATATTTAGGTTTGAAAAATTATTTTTTATATTGACAGTGAGTATAGGTACTATTGGAAATACACTGAATTGTTGACAGGACATTGAATTGTTGTTTTAGTATAAACAGGATTCCCATGATCATGAAATTCCTTAAAGTTTAAAACAAAAACTTTCTTGGTTGGAATTGGTTTAGAATTAACAGAATGTTTTGGAATTTTTTTTAACATACAATGTTGTGGCTGTTGTTTAAAAGAGTGCTTCCCAACTGGTCGGTCACGATCCAAAAGTGGGTTGCTGGTCCACTCTGAATGGATGGCAAGTCAGTCAACTTTATTTTAAGTACAGTGAATTTCTGGCACGGAACTTTTATTTTGAAGCGCCCTTTCCCGCTGTAGAGCGAGTGACTAATGGAAGGCTAAGAGACAGCAAACTAGTTTGACAACATGGCCAAACACAAGTATGACACTGAATGTATTAAACTGTGTGGACCTCGAACTAATGACTAAGGAAAAATCTGGAACCTATGGCTGGACCACTTGGGGACCACTGGTTAAAAATAAATTTATAATAATCCCCAAAAATGTAAAATGCCAATGGAAATAAGTTGCTTGTATTATTAATTTTAAATCTATTGCTGTGCTGCATGTCTGTTGAAATGTCACTAATATCACGAGATACACATTGGTATTATGCACATTGCTAGTTGGCACCAGGAATGTCTACCAAGGGAGTTAAGTTAGCAAGTACTAAAAGGTTACTTATCCATAAATGCCTGGGAAGTGCGTGATTGATAATGTATGGCATTAGATTAGATTAGGTTAGATTCAACTTTACTGACGTTGCACATGTCACAATTAAGTGCTATAATGTACAGTAGTGGCTGATAGTCCAGAGGTGACATAGGGGTCTGGATGGCAGTGCATCCAGACCCCTCCATTCTGTAGAACAACAATATAATACATGGCTCAAGAGAGTCAGATCCTGGCTGCACTGGATGTAGGATCTGCACCACAAAGTTTGACGTTTGCAACATGGACGAAGTTGCTCTGGTTAGCCATGCTAAAGGGTAAAAGCACCCAATGATTGTTATATAGGCCTACCTATTTAAACTACTTAAATAAAGTCATGGAAATGTGGTAAAACATTATGTTAAACGTATGGAAAAGTGTTGATAATCTGTTGGTAAAAATGTGCGGGAACCCTGTAAGTATGAAATGGTCATGTCACCACTTATGATGCAATGAAGTTTCTCCCTGATTACAGCTGTAGGAAAGTTTAAAAATCAGATGAAATTGTATCTTCTGTGCACATTAAAATCAGTGAAGTGTTTTGTGTTTGGACCCGCTGTCTTTAATAGGTCCAGTGCAGAGTTTCATGATGATCTTCAAGACCTTTTCAGTGGGTTTTCATCTCTGCCACGACTGTGCTATAACTATGCAGGAAACTCTTCATGGCTATAATTTGTTGGCATGCTAAAAGTCATACTTAAATAATACTGCATGTCGGCACAAAATGTTGGCATCAAAACTTATATTGGTTGATCCCAAGTCTATAAATCTCTGCATGTCCATCGCCAGCAGAAATTCCCTTCAATTAAATGCATCACAGATATAAGCAGTCCTGACAGGGAGATGGCGCCACACTCCAGCCTGTTTCCTGTGTGGGGCATTCTGCAGCCTCAGAACAACCTCGGAGCCTATTATTTACATGCTACCATTTATTTTCACTAATTTACTACAGATCTTCTGTTGCTGTCCAGACACACACAAAGAAAGGATTTATTATTTTTCCACTTTCCGACAGCAGCAAATCATCAGATCTCAGTGACACTCAGGTGAAAAATCTCAGTCCAGGCTCTGCATCCTCCCCTCCTCCCTCCCTTCACTGCTCCCCTCTCCCTGCTCTGCACCGGAGTATGGTCCTGTTTCTTAATGAGCTCAGGCACCTCTGGCGCTATCACACTCTCACCATCTGTAGTAACCCTCTGCACACGCTGCAAGGCTTTATTGATCCAGCCTCATGTGTGCATTCACATTTTTTACAAACTCATTTTAAAGGGTCAGTGGACACAAAATTAAGAAAACCACGTTAAAGTTATGAAAAATATTATAGTACCATTCCAAAGATCACCTAAAAAATACTTTTTTGCTCACTGATTTGCTCCCCGTCCTAACGTCTAATTTTTTGGTTTAGCAGGAAGCCATTAAAGCAGAGAGCCACAGATGTTGGATCAAGCGTTTCCCCGTGAGTAATATCCAATGCCAGATTTCTGTGTATCCTCACAGGTATGTTGAATGTGTGCGCTACCGTCTATGCTTCAGAGTCTGCAGGCTTGAGTGCATGGGTGGATATGCCCGTGCAACTGAAAGAGTATCGTGTGTGTGTGTGTGTGTGTGTGTGTGCGTGCGTGCAGTTGCCTGATGCTAAAGTCAGTGAAATGAAAAATGATTTTTGCTCTGATGGCTCTACTTGCTTTAAACACAAAATTATGTTCTTGAATTTAACATATTTCTTTTCCTTCTTTACAAGTTGTATCTGTGCCAGTCACTTCATGTTAAACCAGAAAAAGGAAATAACAACTAAAAGAAAGGATCACATTTTTTGAACTGTTAAATAGAAATCCTCTTTCCACCAGGTAGTTTTGCACTTTTTGTATGATCCAATTCTTTGTCATGTGCAATAGTCTGCATATAAAAAAACCCCCACCACATTAATCTAAGATCCAGACCATCCTAAAAGGACGGAACTTAGATGTTATGAATTAGACACGTGTGTGACACCTCTCAGTCAAGCCAATAATACCCCAAGACATATCATCTGCTTTATGGTGTTACGTTATTGCTCATTGTTAAGACAAAAGGAGGGAAAATACACAAAAGGATAGAGATTAAAAATGAAAATATTTATTACATAATGTTATTTACAAAATAGATGAATGACATGTGTACAATAAGCAACATCAGTGGTGTGTGCTCGTGCCAGGGTTGGGTGTAAAATGGTGTGTGAAGATGCTGCATGCTTGGAGAAAAGGCCAAACAAATCAAACAAACCATAGGACCACGTGGGATCTGAGAGCTGCAAGAGATCGAGGCAAACTGACCTGACCAGCTTTGTAGGCTTGTCGGCCCATCGGTCCAAGTGAACCAGCTCCTTAATGATCTACACTGCCAGCTCACTACCTGCAAAGACAAGAGAAACACGAGCAGGCCAGAAACAGGAGGGACTGTCACAATGGGACATTAATTCTCATTATTACCAGCAAGAAACAAATATAAGACTTTTCCACTGATTTCAGTGCAGTGAGTTTATTTGGAGTTTTGAAATTCTACATGCTGGTGTTTGCAAACCTGTACCCACTTTTCCTCTGTTCCACATCTGATCTTACATGCAATTACTGTATCTCTATTAACCCCCTGAGGACTTGACAATGGCCAATATACAGTGTGGTGGGCAGTGAAACCTTCACTTACTGCTGTATAAGTCAGCCAGGTCTGTGGCAGAATAACATGTATGCATCTTGTTTTGCAGTTTCTGCCATTTTCTGAGTCTTTCATCGAGATTGCATCAGTAGTCTGTGTGTGTGTGTGTGTGTGTGTGTGTGTGCACTCAGCAGTGTGGTCAAGAGGATGCGTCAGATTGTCATCTCATTTCCGTCACATTTAGAGTTCACCATCAGCCATTTCATCTGAAATACACAGGCTGGAGTCACAGAATTGAAATCTCTTTCAATATATCTGCTCTCACAGCCGTTAGTGCCCTTCTTGGTGTGTTGGGGGGAAGTGAATGAGTAATAGTCTCTGCTTCTTTAACAATGTCTGTTGAAGTGCCCTTGAGCAGGACACTTAACCCAAACTTCTCCAGAAGAATGCAGCTGTACTGTGCAACCTGCAGGTGTGAATCTGTTCACCTGTTTGGATGAAATAATCAAAAAGTGTGCTGATAGAAAACATGAGTGTGCTCACCCTGACATCCCCACACAAATGGGGGTTTAGAGGGTGATGGTGAGCGCAGCTGTAGTCCCCCTGTGCTTGCCTCAGCAGTTTGAAAAATTGAAATGAATTAGACCCTGAGTGCAGCAGAATGAGGGGAGGGAGACATCTAATCATATCAGCCTGATTATGTAAGGTGAATCACTACAGTCCTTCCCTTTCAGCACTTCACTGCAGTGGCACTTTACATGGAGTCACACCTGCAGCTGTGGAGGATGCTCTGTCTTTCAGTGAAGTATGCAAACAAACAGCCACTTTTCTCACCAAGCTGTTGTGTCAACATGGACATGCTATAAAATACTTTTTACATTCTGTATGAATTGATGCATATAAATTGGATAAAAGAGTACAATCAGACTGAACTTTGACCTCGGACATAGCAAGGTCAGCCAGTGATGCTGGAATTTATCTGATGTTATTGATGCATTTTCTGCATAGTTAAAGAAAACAAGCAGCGGAGTTGCCGGTAATAAAGCAATAAGTGGCATTCTAATGTAGCAGGTTGACTAAGCTTCAACAGCTTGTGTTTACAACCTCACCTGCATTACTTAACTTTATACACTTACGTGTATAAAGTTAATTCAAGATTTTTAATAATTATGTTCATTTTATTGGATGTAATGTCATATTATTGCACATTATGTCCAATTATGTCTCTTACTTATCCTATCCTTTAGACAATGTTGAAAAGTAACTAAGTATATTTACTCAGGTTGGCCTGCTTTCTACAATTGTGAGGTACTTGTGCTTTTTAAGCTGCATTCATGTTACTTAGTACCTTTGCACTAAAATTCATATGGAAATTACTCCATTTATATTTGATAACTTTAGTTGCTAGTTACTTTATAGATTCAAATTATTAATACAAAGTATAATCAATTAATACAATATATAAAGCCACAAAGCAGTATACAACAAAATTTAAATTAGCCCTACCATTACCAGCTGCAACATCAAAGTGATACATAGAATCCAATAAAATAATACACATTTGTGCTGTGCTATTTGAACATTTTCATTGTACTTGTATCATCTTTATTGTGACCCAAGGCAGTTTACCATCTTACAACTAACTCTTCTGTTTCTGACTGATCTTCTAACCTTTGATTTAAGTTAGAATCAGTTTCAATGAAAAAAGAAAAAAAAAACAACTGTGTATTTGAGTAGAATGGAGAACTGATTTCCTGCTTACCACTTTAAAAAAACTTGATGAATTATCACATTTATTCACAGAACAATAGATTTTAGGCTGTAATAAAAGGCAGGAACTGTTTCATGAGCCATGGTCAAATTAAATATTAAATAGTCTGTGTGTTTTTTCACATAGTATGCAAGCAAATTTGATCACTTCTGGTGTGACTGCAGCATAAATATATGCAGAAAGATGAAATAGCTTGATTAAAAAAATATGTAAAAAGAAAATGCCTAATGAGGAATTGGACAGCACTTTGTGACACAAGAAATACTTGTGAGTGGCTAGTTTAAACAATGTTATTGTTTCTTTAATCTTTATTTAGACTTTTTATTCAAAAAAGATACTGGATCAAATCAGATGAAAACATGCAGGATATCTTTCAATATGGCAAAACATCCATGCACACATATGGTGAGTGAATTCAGTGTGGCCAGGACGAGTGGATGGAATAAGTCTGAACCTACTGTGCCAAACATCCGATGTTTACCTGCTGTGAATTCTTAACACAGAGCTGTGTATTTTGCTCCTTTTGGATTGCAGTTTTATTCATGCACTTAAGTGTGAGGATAAAACCTGGTATCAGTCTTAAGCATCACTTACACTGTAATGTTTCTAACCCTTTAAAATACATCATATACTTGTAAAATGCCCCATTCTGCCTTTTTTGAAGCTGTAATGACATCATTATTCTGAATGCTTTCTTTGTGGAGAGGCAGCAGAGGACACAGAGCAATAATGTTGTAGTACAGGTACAGTGGCTTTGCTACTGTCAGGGGAGGCTCATGACTGATCTGTTTACCTGATCACTGCGCAACTGTGAAAACACTTATAACTGCATTAAGGCATCAAGTCTCTTTTTTTAATTGAATGGTTGATACAGAAGATTATTTTTTTTAATTTGTTTATTGCGACAGCAGGAAAGAGAAAAGAGAAACAGAATAGTAGCAGGTAGGGAGGCACTGGTTGTGAGATTCATGGCTGGATTCAGCTTCAGACCTGATCAGCCATACTGTATCTCAGCAACCCCGACTGAGTGTGTCAGTCCCCTTGAATGCACCACTGTCACTGCTCACCGTAGCAGCTGAGGGGTCAAGAGGTCAAAGCTCACTCAGGCAGTGAGGCAGGAAAGGTGCACCTGCAGCTGGACTGAGACATAACTGTGAGTGTGATGTGGACCAGCCAAAGTTGGAAAAGTTCACCTCAGTATTTTCTGCTTTCAATCAAAAAAATGGGAGTCATTGTGAGGAACTGCACATAATCAGTGTCTTTTTTCAGCAGGTAACAACTTTTGGATGTGTGAGAATATTAAATTTGAGTGGAAATACAAAAAAAATAAAAATAAAATCAGGAAAAATCAGCCAAAACTTAAAGATATGAATAAAACAGCTTGCTTCTGCCTTGAAGACAACAAACTCTGACTTTCTGTCTGACTTTCTACAATATTTTACCAAAACTTCATTACCCCTGTACTCATTAGCTATCCAGTATACATAGGCTCAACTGAAAGGTCACAGGGGTCAAATGTGAGCTAAGGCAGCGAGGCATCTTCAGTTCCTGTAAGTCACCGTAACCCCATCTACAGACAGTAATCTTACACCTGCCCATGTCTCACTGTAATGCATTAGACTATCCAAAGGTAATAGAATGATGCAATATAGCGCTATGTGTAATACTGTGTGTGTATTATCTTTTCACTGTCTGGTTCTGTGTGTGTGTGTGTGTGTGTGTGTGTGTGTGTGTGTGTAGCTGGGCGTTAGGCTGCGGTGCTGTCTGCCGAAGAGAGGATGAATAATAAATGCAGTCTGAAGTTTGGATCCAACGTGTTCAGACTACTGAGCAGAGCAGAGGCCTTTCCACGGCCCAGCCGAGCCAATGCCAATGATAAGATTTGGGGGGAGGGAGATGGGACGGGGGTGTGCTAGTGTGGGGGAGGGCTGGTGGGGGGGAGGTGTTGTAGGGGTAATGAATTGGAGAACCAATTCTCGCCTACCCTCCCCTCCCTCTGCAGTGATCTCTCTCTCTCACTCTCTCTCCCTCTTCTCTCTCTTGCTGTCTTTTTCAACCAGCGCGCCTCGCTCCAGCCAGCCTGCGGCAATGTGAGCGTTGCCATGGCAACGTGGACCTGCCAAGGACCACGGCGATGGAGAGAGGGAGGGAGGGGGGGGGGGGGGAGAGCGAGGAGGGGTGCAGCTCATCAATGTCTTAGAGTCCCCCTTCCCTCCCCCACCCAAACACACACACACACACACACACACACACACACACACACACTACAGGCATGCTGTTGAAAGAACAAACATCACAAAGGGCTCGAGCCTAAAATCTGCCGCAGAGAAACTAAAACTCTGCTGTAGCTCCTTACTTTCCTGCTCTGCACATTTTTACATTTTACTTTTTTCTTTTCTTCAATGACAAACACCTAGACAGCTTCTGTTTACACCACAACCAAATAAACAAACAAATAAATGAATTCCCTGCAATCCCTCGTACTCTCTGTCTACAGGTTTACACAGATTTGCTTTCATTTTAAAAAGAATAAAACCACTGTATCTATCCACGATACATTTATCTATCCTTCTCTCATTCCATATCTTCTTCATTCCTTTACATGACCCTTTGTATCTCGCCTCCATCTCTCCCAATTAAACCATTCTATTGTAAGAACATGGGGAGACATGAAGTGTGGGTGGGTGTGTGTGTGTGTGTGTGTTTGTGGGTGTGCGCAGTCCTGGCTCATTTCCAGCTCCAGCCCTCTAATAAGCCCCTCTGCTGAAACTGAAAGTGTGACATGGATCAATAACTGGATGTGTGAATCTCTTCTGCACAAACTGACATGAAGATGCTAATTCTTTTCTTTTCCTTTATTTTCTCTCAGACAATGGAGGGAGTAGAAGTGCTGTTGTTAGTGGAGTGTCACTGGGCAAGTGTGTGTGTGTGTGTGTGTGTGTGTGTGTGTGACATTGCAGTGCAGATTTGAAAGGCTGCAGCAGCTGTCGACAGACAACGACAATCCTTACCGCACCAGCAACTTGATTGCATACTAATGTTTTGGTATGACGCATCGCTCTCTTCTCTTCCTCCCCCCTAATCAGCCTCCCTCCCTGTTTTCCAATGCCTCCCTCTTTGCATATCTCCCCTCTCTCCCTCCCCCTCCCATCTATTTTCATATGTCTCTCTCTTTCTTTCTTCTTACCCTCCCTCCCACCTTGCTCTTCACATTGTGTGGCAATGATATGGCACTGAGCTGCTGCTGGTACAACCCACCCACCACCTCTGCAACGACAAACAGAAATGTAACCTCATGGGACATCAACAAAGAAAAGGAAGGTGTTATACAGGTGGCAAACAGAGCAGTGTTTATGAATTTTGCAGACAGATTTGAGCAAACTTTTGTAATATTTATATTATTATATTAATATTGATTATTTTCCTGATTATTCAACTAATTTTTGAGTCTATAGGTATCAGAAAATAATGAGAAAACACAAACATTCCAAGCTAAGTAACAATGTGGCAAGACCACATTGTTTGTCAGTGTCTTCCAAAACGGAAATGCCAGTTACAAAAATGATTCATCGGAACATTTTTTTGATCTGCCTCCTGGTTATGATTAAGGACTGGTTGGAGTCTTTTTTTATAGCATCTTTAAGCTCATTGTTTTGGCTTTCTGGCCCAAGAATGAACTTTTTTGGTTCACTTTGCACTTGGCTGCAGCAGGCAGGTGTTCTCTTTGGTCAAAGCTCCACAAACTGGCTGTGCGATACCTGACCCATGCCAAATAGTAGACGGACAAAGTGAATATACAGTAGTGGAGTATTTAGTGTTTTTATTGACCCTTCATATGTTTCTCAGTTACCTTTAAGCCATTGGTCCCAGGTGTTTTTAAAGACCCTTTGCTGCATTTCCCAGCAGTGTGTGAGCCACCGATCCTGTTTATTTTTTTTATTGACTCTTGACTCCTAGTGTTGCTCATGGGCATTTGAGCCTTCAATCCCAAGTGATTTTTACCAACCCGTCCCTACTTTTCCAGCAACTTCTGTGCCACAAAATGTAGGTGTTTTAAGCCAAAACGTGATCTTTTCCTGACTATCTATAACCAAGGGATTTTTGTGCCTACATCTAGCCACACATTCACCACAGTGCTGTTGACAAATATAACACAGTTATATAACAAATATAACATAGTTACCAGGGGCGGGCCCTAGTGCATGCTAGTTACTAGATATAAAGTGGGATTTATACTTGTGTGGTAGAGCCTACGCCGTAGCCTACGCACATCACCGCCGTTCTGAGCATTTATACTTGTGCGTGGTGTGTCTGTGTCACTTTAACTATAACGCACTTGTCTTTTGCCGGACACATTTTCCCTACAACTATAACTTGCTAACATAATTAGCACAAGCCTATAGCATTTTACATTGTAATTTTCCTCTTCTCATATGAAGCCAGGGACAGCAGCAACATTTAACAAAGGTAACATTACGAAATTCAACTCTATTACAACTCACAGGGTTCACTGACAAAACAACTGTCTTAAACTAAAAACATTTTCTAAACAAATATAACGTGCTATTAGCATTAGGCTTTATTATCTGCACAATTTATTGTTTCTTATCTGTGAAATTTAAGTGAATAAAAGCTTCGTTTCCACTGAGGGAAATGGTCTCAGCTTACAAAAACAGACAGGATGTCTGCCTCACCGCAATGTGTAGTTACATTTCCAGGGAGGTGCACGTCAGGCTATAGTGTAGGCTACGGTGTAGGTACTATGTTGATGCTGAGCCTATGCTGTAGCTACAGCCTCGATTCAATGTAGAAGTATAAATTCCAGCTAAGGCACACACACACCAGTGGCAACTGTTAATAAAAATGCAGAAGGAATCTAATTTAGGGAGCTTTGCTACTTTTTTCTCCTGTTCGTGTCTCTCATGTCCTTCCTTACTGACACTTTTGTGTTTGAAAGGCATGACTGCTCGCTGGACTTCTAGATGTGCTCAGCCAGTCAGTCTTGACAGATTTTGCACTTAAAGTAGCCACCGTACCGTAGCTTCTTGTCACATGATCAAATAAAGACATTACATTAGGCAACATCCACATACATGTTACCCAATCATCTTTGTGTACCTGTATTTGACAAAAATACAAAAAACAAAACATAATCAATTCATTTAATTGAACAGTTTTGTTTTAGTTATGGTTTTTCTAGTTCATGTAGAATAAGCATTTAATGTGGTTATAGATTGCTACTGTCTAATTTACAAAAGAAAAGAAAAGAAAAGAAAAAGAAAAGAAAGAAAAAATCATGACAGACATGGGTTTGCATTTTTGAGGGCACATAGCCTGTAGCAAATGGCACCATTTTTAATTCAATGTGAGTTCTTTGAACACAGGCGTAGTTCCAAGGTGGCAATCTGAATTATTTGCAAACCCTCCCTACCCCATGTGCGCCAGTGCAACAGCACTGCCTGCACTGTCTATATCTATGCCCCTGGTATCCGTAGTTTACAGAAATGCACAGTGCTAACAATGCAAACACAACAGGGCTTTGGAATTTCATTCTGTCGCAACAATGGGCGGACTCCTTGTTTGGCAAATTATGGCTAACTCCCAGGTGGCCTAAAATCACTTATTGCAGGTTTAAATATACTAGCACTGAGTGTTGATCAGAGACAAGATGGGAGCAGTGGTGCAGTGCAAAAGTTAGACTGAGCTATACAGTTAGGTAGAGCCGAGGATTATTGGGTTATTCTAAGTGTCTGAACAGAAGAAATCCTATTTTTAAACAGAAAATCATCACATTGGAGAAGCAGTAACAGGTGAATGTCGGCAGCTTTACTAAAGAACTAACTTGTTGAATTGTTAATTTTTTTTGTCGATCGACTGACCAATTAATCCACTAATCGTTTCTGCTCTATAAATTGCATGAAGGTGTTCTGTGCTTGTATAGCTGAATCCAGGTGAAAGCTCTCTGACTCACACCTGTTAAATCCTCTGTAGGTATGAAATAAAGAGGAGAGGAGACAGGTGAGAGATGGATTGTTAAGCCTTGGGGAAGTGAGACATTTGTTGCTCAATATAAGGAAGTTGGACATAATATTTTGGTGCCTAGTGAATGTTGAGTGTTTGCTTTTCTGAGGCAGAGATTAGCCGTTATGGATTATAGGATATGGGGCTCCACTGCTCTTTCTTCCTGTCTTTTTGCTGCAGTAAAATCTTAAAAGAACAAGTTGGAAAAAGGAAAACACGATCTTTTCAGCAAATAATTTGGCCACGCAAACATCTCTGCCTTCCAGCCAGGAAGCCTAAAGCTGTCTTCTTCTCCTTCTTTTTTGGTAATGGGAGTAGTTTTTTTTTTGTTTTTTTTTTGCCTGAATCATTTCAGACCGCTGACAGACAGCAAGTCAAATGTTAGAACAGTGAACGCTGTGCGAGACAGTGTGATAGGCTGCACAGAGAATCTGTTGCTAGGCTCACTGTGAACAGACCAGTCAAGTCTGACATATGTTTTCAAAGCAGCCCTCTTAGCAGCTTGCAGCAGTTGCCATGGAAACCCCAATGCCATTTCCCCCCATTGTTTGGACCGCTCGATATCCCGAAAGCTTTTTCAGAGTCCTGGTTTATTAAAGCCTGGGAGACCAACAATGAGAGCTGGTTTTGTGCAGTTTGTTAGTGTGTGCATATATTCAGCATTTATGTGTGTACATTTTTGCAAGAATGCATATGTCTCTCCATATGTATGTGTGTGTGTGTGTGTGTGTGTGTGTGTGTAGGCGCAGGATGTTTGGGTACATGAGTATCTGAGTTTGTGGCTGCATACTCAAGGATGCATGCCTGTGTGTGTGTGTGTGTGTGTGTGTGTTTGAGCAAGTTCAGTCTCTTTCAGAGGCGGTGACAAAGGAAGACGTCCTTCACTTGACCTTCACAATAGATGAAAACATGGGCTGAGTCTGTGCTGCTCTCTGTTACCACAGCAGTGTGGGATTTATGGAAAACAAGAGATAACATAAAAAAACAAAACAGAAATGATTTTTTTTCTAGTTTTAATTACTTTAGGTGGATCTATCCTTTTTTGTTAAGTAGACAAAGTACTTTTAATCCTTAAATCTTCTTCAGAATCAACACCTGGTACCATAAAAGCCCACCTTCCCTTGTGATTTGACACATTTTAATTTCAAACACGTGCAGTTTTGCCACGCCTGAACTTCTGATGTGTTACTGTTATAAGCTGCTCCGCATTTGAAGTTTAGTGTTGTTAATAAGTGAAATCCCTTGGTCAGTAATTCTGAGCTTAATTCATTACATTAAAGTTATAATGAAGTGCTCCCATTTGATGTGAGCAGCTTTTTTACACACATACCTACACACACACGCACGATATGACACAATTAACCCTTTCCCACCAAAATTAGCGTGTGTACATGGAGTTTTTAAACACGAGTAAACCAGCTGATAATAGATGATGGACACCTTTCCCATTGCCAGAAGGCCAGAGTTGTGTAGATCACTCTGCAGCAGACGAGTATGCCTCTCTGTGTGTTTGTGCGGAATTTTTTGGTGTGTCATGTTCAACGTCATGGAGGGGCCAGAAAATGAATCCGGTCCTACTCTGAAGCTGTCAAAATCCGATGCTTGGGCAATGACTTGCAGCATCAGAAACCAACAACAAAATGCATCCTTTAACATCAGCATGATATGTGGCAGGTTGCCGTTATAGTTTAACGGTGCCCAGCGGTCTCAGGGGGAAATGCAGCAGGGGAAGGATGAAAGTTAAGGCGACGAAAGTCCAAATGGGGCGAGCAGGAGGGGGGGTGGATGGGTCCAACAAACATTGACTTTCACCTAAGAGAGCAGTGTTCGTGTCCCGTAAGATTCTAAAGGTAACGTCTTAAACGTAACCACTTGCTTTTGCTGCCTAAACCTAACTACATGTTTTTGTTGCTTAAACTCAACCCTGTGTGTTTGTTGTTGAAAGAAAAAAACATCAATTCCCGGTGTTTTACCGACATAGTGCATTTATTTTGAGAGCGACTGTATGTAAACGTTAAATTTACTGTGAAAACGGAGGTGTATTTTGAAAGAAGACAATGCATGTAACAGGCAGGACTTGACACGGTGTCCCAGAACGTCATCAGCCAACGCACTCAAGGTACTTTGCACGTTGTATGTGCACGTGGAAAGTCCATGACCAAGCACATCAATATGTGACGAGGTCGGAGTGAGAATGTGTTGAGAAAACAGGTTAGTAAACAGTAGAAAGCAGCATAGAGGCCTGTGAGAGCTTTACGGTGGCTTCTTTATTTGTCGCTTATTTATTAGGTCTCTCTTTCAAACTTGGTGCCGATAAATTTGGATCAACATTTGAGCGCAGCTTGGGTTGAGATGAATGGCATTGCATCTCACCAGTTTAGGGGCTAAAATTAATTTCCATCAATGCCAATTGTAACTGGATTTGATAAATACCTATGACTACTGCAGAGTAATTTGACCCTGGTGTGAATGCCAATTGTAACCTTTACCATTACATTAAAGATCCAAATGTTACTGGGTGTTAGCATGTTTTCTGTGCAGTGGGAAAGAGGCTAATGTAACAGTGAAGTGTAATCATTTTTGGTAATGCTTTATTTCAGAGGCTCTCCAATCCAAATCATTTTCTAATAATTCCTTAAACAGTTTCCCTGAAAGAATGATGTAATTTGGCAGTAACTACATGGAACAAAAATTTAAATGCAATACTTTTGTTTCCGGTCCCATTTTTCACAGGTTTAAGTTAAAGAAGACTTTTTTTATGCACACAAAGGACTAATTTCTGACATTTTGGTCGCAAATTTGTTAAAATATGTGTTAGTGAGCACTTCTTCTTTTCCAAGATCATCCATCCACCTGACAGGTGGGGCATATCAACATGCTCATCAGACAGCATCATTGCTTCACAGGCTTGCCTTGAGATGGTCACAATAAAAGGCCACTCTAAAATGTGCAGTTTGATCTTAGAATATATTCATTAGAATTTCACGACTAGTGCTACAGGAATGCCTCTTTTGGTCATACCACAAAGAGTTAGTTAGTATGTGGTGTGACCACTGTTTGCCTCATGCAGTGCAACACATCTTTTTTACATAAAGTTTATCAAGTTGTTGGTTGTGGCCTCTGAAATGCTGGCCCACTCCTCTTCAATGGCTGTATGAAGTTGCTGGATATTTGCAGGAACTGGAACATGCTGTTGTTCATGTCAATCCAGAGAATCACGCATGCTCAATGGGTGCCATGTCTGGTGAGCATTCAGGCCATGCAAGAACTGGGATGTTATTAGCTTCCAGAAATTGTGCACAGGTCCTTGCAACTAGGGGTGTCCCCGACTAAGAATTTTAATAGTCGTATCTGATTTGACAGATTTTTCCTTTAGCCGACTAATCGCGGAATCATGTTGTTTTCCCCCTCATTGATTAATGAGCTCATTTGCATCAGTTTCCACTCCAGAGAAAAGAGCTAAAACACCCAAATACACAATTTTAATTCTTCAGTTGGCATAATAAGATAATAATAATAAAAGTAAAAGGGTTATCATTTTATCTTTATTCCTTTCACTTCATCAAGGTATGATGCTCTGAGTGCAGAGTGCTGCAGCCTCATCCATGTCTTTAACAGGAGTCGTTTCTGACTCGTGCCATTTCATTCACAAATAAACATCCAAAAACATCATCAAAAGGTTTAGAAACAGTTTTCCTTCTTTCTGACTTCAAGTTACATCATTAGTCAACTCAGGTTCATACAAGTTCATCCACACGGACTGTGCGTCACCGCGCTTAATTGTTTGGCCACGTCGGGAAAAAAGTAGCCATATAAAAATTCAGCGGTGAAATCCATTTTAAGACACTTCATCCTTCAAAAAAGTTTGATTTGAGAGCACATACCTCCTCCAGAGTGTTTGTTTATGCGCTCCATCACCGTAAATCATCACCACATGATTCCCGAGCATGGCACTGCTACTGCTCACTGCTCCCTCAGGGGATGGGTCAAATGCGGAGAACAAATTTCACACACTCAGGTGTGGGACTTTAACTTTAAATCATCATAGGCCTCGATGCTGCTCTGATGGTCCTGCAGCGCACTCACTCACCTCAGCTTATTTGGATCGAGCAACTGGGTGATTTATTCATGCGTAGTAATGATTATGCCTACTGATTAAACGCACGCGTCATTTTCAATTTTTTATTAACAGAAATTAGGCTGATGTTTGTATCATGAATTACTAGAAAACAAATACATTCTACGTCAAATCAAGATGTTCAGCAGCAGTGAGCACCCCCATATTGTCAGAATGGTACGGTCTTGTTTCATAACCACATTTTGCGACGATTTGACGGCGAGACAGTCGAATCAGACTTCTCCAAATAGAATCACCGAATCATCGACTATTCGGGGTCACCCCTACTTGCAACACTGCATTATTATGCTTCAACATGAGGTCATGGGGACAGGTGGATGGCTTGACAATGGGTCTCAGGGTCTTGGCATGTCTTGACCATTTACTTACAGTTTCTGAACTGTCAAGGGGCCATGTTTCTTTCATATACAATATTTTATCAACAGTGACTCCCCCTGCTCTGCATAAGATCAAGTCAGGCTGGAGAGCTGAATTAGGTTTGTTGTTGTCAGATGAATGGTGGGATGCAATACATTTATCCTCCTCTTGTATGAGGCTTAAGCCTGATTTATGGTCCTATGGCGTACCTACGACGTACCTACATCGTTGCCGTGACGCCATCGTGAACCCTTCAAACTTCTCCGTCACTCCATTTCATCACGGTGCAATTCACCACCAGAGCGGTAGGGGGCTGCATTCCTTTCCTGAATGGTTATCGTCGTCTCTAGTTGATTCTTTGTTTAGCTTCCAGCTTTTCCGGTCACAGTGAACAATGGCGACCGAGAGAGAGAGAATCTTGCTGGAGTTGGAGTTGTTGGATGTCGAAGAAAGTATGTTAATACTGCAACATCTACATCGCAACAGAAGATGTTTAAAGATGCCGGGGATGGCGCAATCTGGAAATACGGAACCGGAAATGCGTTGCTACCAAGCAAACCAATCACTGGTCATGCCCAAGCCTAGTGGAATACTGAAGATCTTTTTTGATGTTATATTGAAGATATTGGAACCGTGCCATCTTTGGTATCCCTGGGGAGGGTGTTAGAATAAACAAAGGACTGTAATTTCTTTTGCCTCTTTAATAGCTCGTCATTGAATCCTCCTCTTATGGGTAATTTGCTCATCCCCCTAAAATATGTCCTGGCTGTGGGATTTAATGTTATTTCTGAAACTGGAAAAGAAAAAATTTTCTGTCCGTGGCTCAGCTGACATATTTTACATACACTGGCAGCCCCTCATCTCCCACTTTGAAACAATGCAATCTATCCCATTAGCCTAGTATGGCAAGTATGACCAGAGAAAGATAACTTTGACTGTTCCGGGGCATACATTTACACAGTTACATGTATATTGGTGCATTTATTATGACATATTTGTGTGGCAATGTAACAGTGTGGGTACCTACATAGTATGATGTACTAGCAGCTGAGTATTAACAGCTGACTTTTATTTATTTATTTATTTATTTATTTATTTATTTATTTTTTTATAATTAATATCTATTTGTTTTTTTTTAAAGTTTTAATATTTCTGTTTACAAAGTGTGATGGCCCCAGGCCCTCCACTAGGGTTTGGTGTTGGTGTTGTGTTATGTTCTTTTGTTTCAGAGTGCTGGTGGCTTGATTGTCTGTCTCCAGCCCTTTAAAACCCGCCCTCCTGGAAACTTGGTGCCTCTTCTTTTTCCCCCTGGCACCATGCTGCGTTGATTGCATTTACTTGAGTTTTTGTATAGTTTAGTTTGCATTATAATACTTGGTTATATTGTTTATTCTTGAATTTTTGTTAAAATAAATTACTTAATTTTATGTATGTCCTGACAAATAGAGCAACCGCTCAGAATGACATACCAACACCATGTGCGCATGTGCAGAGCGAAAAAAAAAAAAAATCCAGAGGACACGCCCATAATTTTAAACTACCAGGGATCTTCATGGTGGAAAGAGCGGTCTTTTACAGATAAATTAAATGAAATTATACAGTTCCTAAAGTTACATTTTCTTATCTAGTTTTGCTAGTATCTAGCACTCTTTGGGTATGCGAAAGTTCGGATTAGCCTAATATGCTCGACAAAGACGTTGCTAAAATGCTAGCTAGCTAAGGGGCGAATTCACAAAGAATGGATTGAGGCTGCTGATAGCGGCACGCATTGCACATTATTTACAATCACCATCTGCATCGTCTCAAGGTCCGATTTACAAAAGATATTGCGCTAATGAGTCCCTGTCTACTCCTGAGTCCCTTTCCTTAAGGAGCTATCAAGCCAGCATCCCGATAACAGATATGACGGCGCAAATACGCCCATAAAGTTTTGCAATTGAGTGCAATTTGCCCTTGTTTTGTGATTGAGTGAGTGGAGTGGTTTCCAGTGTTTCGGGCTTTTCTCCACATTTCAGCACACAGATTGGTTTATAATGAAAACTGCAGGGAGCACAAAAGCCTCAAATTGTGTGTCTTTAATTAACGGAGGTGCGCACACACAGAGCTCTCCACAGTCACAAACCAACTTTCATCTGTTTTGCTTCTTTTAACTTACTTCTCTAGTATTTAGCATCTATAACATAAGCTACTGAAATGTCCATTAAAATAGGCTACAGCTAGACAGGCAGGTCTGAAACGTGTTAGATTAAAGTCCGAGTCTCACTATAATGTAGTTCAGGTGTCACTGAATGTATCCAGGATTTCGCAGAAACATCACTACTGATGTTCTGTTTGATGCCAACAGCTGGCTGTGTGTCACAGCTGGCTGAAGCATTATGCAGCAGCTGAAACAATAAGTGCGTCTCCATACTGAGAAAGAGGATGTGCGCATTTACGCACGCGGCACAGCAGCGGTAACTTCTTAGCCACGACATCAGGTGGAATTTAGATAACAAAAAGCTTACAGTGTTGGTTCTACTGGATCTAAGTGCCGCTTTTGATATGGTAGACCATCACATTTTATTAAAAAGACTCAGACACCTGGTGGGCCTCTCCGGTACTGTTCTTAACTGGTTTTGTTCTTATCTCACAGACCGATGCTTTTATGTAAGTATGGATACATGTTCCTCAGGAACCCATGAAATTGGATGTGGGGTTCCCCAAGGCTCAATTTTAGGTCCACTTCTCTTTAATCTCTACATGCTTCCCCATGGGGACGTCATCAGGAGACACGGCATCAGCTTCCATAGTTATGCTGATGATACACAGCTATACATCGCCGTGTCTCCTGATGACACAGGGCCAATTGATGCCCTTTTTAACTGCATTGTAGACATCAAGTCATGGATGGCAGAGAATTTCCTGCAGCTCAACCAGGACAAAACTGAGGTTTTAGTTATAGGTCCTGAAGGCCAGAGAGAGAAACTTTTACCAAAACTACAGGATCTTAAACCAACCCAATCAGTAAAAAATTTGGGCGTGACTTTTGACTCTGAGCTGAATTTTATCCCACATATCAAAAATATAATGAAAAAATAAGGTTTTTATCACCTTAAGAACATAGCCAGAGTCCGCCCGTTTCTCTCTCAGGCCAGTACGGAGGTGCTAATGCATGCTTTTATTTCCTGTCGCTTAGATTACTGTAATGCCCTGCTCTCTGGTCTTCCCAAAAATAGTATTTTAAATCTCCAATTATTACAAAACTCAGCCGCACGCGTGCTGACGAGGACCAGAGGGCGGGAGCACATTACACCGGTTTTAGAGTCGCTGCATTGGCTCCCCGTCTGCTTCAGGATTGATTTTAAGATTCTCTTACTCGTTTTTAAATGTCTTAATGGCCTTGCGCCCTCTTATTTATCTGATCTGCTTTTACCATATCGACCCTCGCGGACCCTGAGGTCCTCCGGCACTGGCCTTTTAACCATACCAAAACCCAGAACAAAAACCCATGGTGAGGCAGCATTTAGCCACTATGGCCCCCACCTGTGGAACAGCCTGCCAGAGAGCCTCAGGACTGCAGAGACTGTTGATATTTTTAAAAGAAGATTAAAGACACACCTTTTTAATCAGGCTTTTAACTAATATTTTAAACTCTTCTTATGTTCTTATCTGGTTCTATCCTACTTTATGTTGCTGCTTTTTAAGATGATATTAATCTTAATTTTTTGTTTTTATTTATCACTGGTACTGTATCTCTTCTATTTTATTTATAATCTTACGTATTTTATTTTTGGTACTGTATTTATTTTATTTTTATTTATTCTTTTAGTCCTATTTTATGCTTTTAGTCTTTAGCTTTTAACTCCAGTGTTTCCTCAGGGGGGTCCTCCACACTGGGAGCTGTGTCGGGTCTGCTATTGGGAGTGCTGTCCTTGGGTCCCTTCGGCCCGGCCGGCTGGGGGTTCCTCCCTTCGATGTGGGGGTCCACCTGTCTGTCGGAGTCGGGGGGCCGATGGCACGGCCTGCGGCTCCTCCCAGTGTGGACGGCCCCAAAGGTGGCGTTTCCTTGGTCCTCAGTGCCATGCCATGTCTCCCTATTGTGTGTGATTGTGTGTGTGTGTGTGTGTGTGTGTGTGTGTCTAGTATGAAGGGTGGGAGGGAGGGGCTTTCTTTGTAATTGTTTTTCTTTCTTTAATTGTGTTAATTGCTTTTAATTCTGTAAAGCACTTTGTGTTGCATGTCCGTGCAGGAAAAGCGCTCTACAAATAAAGTTGATTGATTGATTGATTGATTGATTTATCACCGGATCAAGACTCTAATCGCATCCACATTTCCCTCACTTGCGTCCTTTCCAAGCAAGGAGAGAGGAAACGAGGAAATATGTGTTTAGAAACATGAGACGTTCTTTCCTCTGAAGCGTCAAGTAAAGCAACATTTCTGATGACGGCGGTAGCTGATCACAGCTGGATCGATCGGCATTAACAGCTGTAGCGACTTTGAGTTTGTGTCTGCATATATGTGCACTGTGTTAATACTAAAAGTGCACAGTTATCACTGCCAGAGCAGCAGTGTTTCCTCTCTGCAGCCTGTTACCTGTTTGACAAACACCTGCACATGAATAAAAACCAGCATTCTGTATTTATACTGTGTCCTGGGTCCTGCTTGGAGGCACAGGATCCATTTCTACCAGCAGAATGCATTTATATTATCTATTAATTGTTTTAGTCTGTCTTTAATGATAATTTGATTGTGAATTCATTATTTAATAACCCAGAATATGATTAGAGTATCTGAGAGTGTTTGAACACTTGAAATTGTTTATTAGGCAAAATGTTTCAATGAAAATGGAAATTATGTAACTCATATCAAATCTGACGCTCAGGATTTTTCAGTCTCACATGTGATAAATGTGATAAACAATGTAAAATGTAAATGTATTTAAAATGCTGCTGACAGACAGACTCTCCCTTACTTTAATTTTATCCATAATCACAGTTAATGGGGGAAACAACAGATCATGAAAAGAAAAATCTTTCTAATAAATGAAGGAGGTTGTTTATGGTTCTTTTTGTTGATCAGACAAACAATTGACAGATTTTTAACTAGACGATGAATCAGAAAACAAATAAAATATAAATCTTGGGAGTGATACACTTGAGTTTAATCTGTAATCTGTCTCCACTTCGGTATAAAACTGCAGTGATGTTGTGAAGTAGCAGAGCAATCCATTCAGCTGCAGCGTCTAATTAATAACTGATATCCAGTAAGAGGGCGGGTCAGCCAGTAAAAGACTTCTAGCAGTTTACTTGTTTAATCCAAGTTTATTAATATTAAACGTGTCGCGTGTCCAAATTGCACCAAATTTCGACAGTGCACGCTCTTCTCAACTCAACTCAACTCAACTCAAACTTTATTTATAGAGCACATTTAAAACAACCGGGGTTGACCAAAATGCTGTACAGATTAAAAGTAGCACGGATGTTAAAAGTAACCCATACAATGCCGCAACTAAAATAAATACTAAAATACATAAACACAGTGCAATAAAATAAAATAAAATAAAATAGAATAAAACAAATTAAAATATAATTAAGATTTTGCCAGATGTCCACTCACTTAAGCTCGATTAAAAGCCAGGGAGAAGAGGTGAGTATATATTCTATCCCAGCAATACATCTGCCAAGTGTGAAGTAGATTGGATGAATGGTTCTCAAGATATGTGAAGAACAAACATACATACAGACAGAGATTCCTTGCTTTATATAGAGAGATAAGGGGGGGGGGGGGGGGGGGGGGGGTTCTGGGCTGAAAAAGCAGCAACATTATTGTTAACAATGATATGTGTGTGTGTGTGTGTGTGTGTGTGTGTGTGTGTGTGTGTGTGTGAAGTAAGAGACAAAGAGAAAGAATGCACATAAGATTTCAGTCAAATCATTTGCCATATTAACCCTCAGTTAGAACTTGGTGTCATGTAATATGGTAGCTAAATTTAGTGTGCTGTCCGTCTGTGTGTATGTCCATACAATTTATGTGACATCACTACTCCATTGTTTTAATCACTCATATTCCAGTACAGGCGAACATGGAGGAGAGGTATGACCAAGTAAGAAATGTTCTTACTTTTGGTCAGTATCCAGAGGGATACACAAAAACACAGAGGCAGACATTAAGACAATATGCAGCCAAGTTCAGAGTTTCTGGTCAGTAATAAAAAGTTGGAAATCATTTTTTTCCATATAAATACATAAAAACAAGACCTAACATAGCTTTATTTTTTTCTTGATGCAGATGGGGAACTTTTTAATGGACAGAGGAAGGCTGTGAGGACAAAGGCAGAGTGCAAAACCCTGTTTTGTGAATTCCATAGCAGCCCTGTTGGAGGCCACAGCGGGATTTTTAAAACAAGAAATGCTTTGTCCAGTCGATTCTACTGGCCAGGAATCTCTACTGACATTGAGAAATGGGTCAGTAACCAATGCCCTGCTGTCCTGATTAGCTGTTCATCTATTAGTTTTAATAATCAAATGTAACTGTTACTACTTCAATTAGTTTTCTAGCTCTCACTCCATAACCATTTACATTTTTCCTTTGAATTGTTCACTCTTCTTATTGGTTACCCTCAACCCCACTATTCAAACCCACTATTTTTTTTTTCTTTTTTTTTTCTAGGTCAGTGAATGTGATCAGTGCCAAAGGGTTGGAAAACCACTTGTGATTGATGCTAAACTGGAAAGTATTAAGGTAAATGAGCTTTTTGGTTTATGTGAGTTACTGACTACTTTATAGAGGTAATAGTCCATTCTGATGGATATTTCCTACCTGACAGAATGAGCTACCATATTTTTAATTACATTTATAGAGGTAATAGTCCATTCTTATAGATATTTCCTACCTGACAGAATGAGCTACTCTACTTATAACCACATTTATAGAGGCTGTATGTCTGCTTCTCACACATATCTGACCTGAACAATGTTTTTTGCTAGAGTAGGTCATTACGAGTGAGAGGCTTGGTTCATCAGACTAGTCTGACAGGATGAGCTACTGGTTGCTCATTCTGAGTGGTAGCTCTATTTGTCAGAACACCGGCAAGGAAAATGGCGGAACTAATACGTGACGTCATCCTCGGGATTCCCTTTTTTTTGCGCTCAGGTTGGGAAGCTCATATTTGGAGTTTGGATGTGTTTGACTGGTTATTTTTCTTGTGTATGCGGTGCTTGGGGAACTGTAGTATATGATGCAGATTTTGCCTTTTTTTTTGAGACAGTCACCGGACAAGACAAGGTAAGTACTGGCCTTTTTTTTATGCGTAAATGCACCTGTTGAGATGATGCGGTCAGAGCGGTTGTCTCAGGAGCACGTCCATAGTGTGGCATGGTTGTCAGCTTGCTGGTTGCCTTTGTCCACATTACTGGTTTTTGGTCCGTAAATACCCGCTGTCAGAAGAAGACTAGGGTTGAGTTAGGTAGATCGGGTTAGGCAATTAGAGGGGACGCTCAGCTTTATGAGGTTTGTAGCCCTTGTTGCGCATGTGAGGGGTCAGTGCTGTACATTTCTTTTGTTACCGGTGACTGGGGTCTGTGGATAGATCATGGCATCAGTGGAGGATTTTGTTCACGCTCCATCAGAGGCGTTGTTAGATCAGTGTAACAAAGATCAGTTTTTAAAAATAACCGAGCATTTTAAAATATATGTAGGAGTCAAAAGATTAAAACAAAATTTTCAGGCTATTGTTAGGGCAAATTTCTATGAGTTAAAGGTTTTTACACCATTGCACGGATCACCTGTTTCTACTGATTTGGCTGAGGCTGCTTCCTTACTAGGGATGTCACGATTATAGATTTTCTTGGTACGATTATTGTCAGAGAAATAATCACGGTTTTACGATAATCATGATTATTATGCATTAATTAATTTCACACTATAAACGTGCAAAATAACAAGAACACTCCTTATAGATCTTTAAGTTTCATTTATTTCCATGTGCTCCTGCTTTTTCTTTTCTCTCAACACAACAGTGATGGTTATAAGTATGTGTGGTGACTATTTTGTTCATGTATGAAAATGTAGTAGCCGTACAACCAGGCTTGGTAAGGTTGGAGTGTTTTTAAGTTGATGTAAAAATTAACGACGAGCATTTGTGAAATCCCACACTCGTGTGGACGTGAGTTTCTGCCTGTCGTCTCACTCCAAAGAGCTACACGGACCCAAAACCATTACAACCTCACGCTGTGTGCACACAAACTGCAAAACTATCCATCAAAAAAGTTTTTGAGACGTGCCTTAGCTTGTCACGTTGCACTGTAAGCCCAACTCATATTATACCACTACGCCATTAATTGCAAATGACACGCTAACATATCATTTTTTAATTCAGTGTTACATTAGATAAATTGACGTATTTTAACCCAGTTATTGTGCATTTACCTTTACTTGCGAATGTAAAGCCGGGTGGTTGTCCCGCAGGTGTTGTATCATGTTGCTCTTGTTTGATCCTTTGGCCGTGACTTTTTTGCGGCATGTTTTACAAACTGGAAAGCCGTCGTCAACAATGACCCCTTGGTCATTTTTGCGATAGCCAAAATGATCCCACACGGCTGACTTTATCCGTTTTTTTGGGGGGAATAAGTCTTCTTCATCCATACTTCATCACTCGGAGACGCCGCTTGTCTAACTTTGTTTCCGTTCGGTGCGAGTTGCGCTGACCTACTGTATATGGTTCCGCGTCGCGGCATAATCTTTGGAGAGTGACGTGTTGAGGGATCTTTACGAATAAGTAACCGTGGCGTTTAAAATCGCGGTTAATAGTGAAATCAAGTAATCGTGACATCCCTATTCCTTACGGGACTCGCTCCCTGAGCCTGGCACTGAGTTTTGAGCAGCAGAAAGAATTACTGAGATTGCAGATGCAGTTAGAGACAGAGAAGGAGTTGGAATTGGAAAAATTACGACAGAAAGCAGAGTTTGATAAAGCGGTATCTTTGGAGCAATTATGGCAGCAAACAGAAAGAGCTAAGCTTGACTTGGAAGCTGTGAAGCTAAATTTGCTTAATGAGGGAAAGTTATCTGACATATCAATGAATGAGGCTACTCGGACTGGTAATCACTCACGGGACATTTTGAGTAGTTTACGGTTGGTACCGAGGTTTAATGAGAAGGAGACTGAGACCTTTTTTACATTGTTTGAGCGAGTTGCAGCCGCTAGGGGCTGGGACGATGCAGACCGCATGGTCTTGCTGCAGTGCGTATAAACGGGATGTGTGCAGGAAGCTTTTTCCTCACTGTCAACAAAGGATAGCGGTGAGTATGTGAAGGTTAAAGCTGTGGTGTTGACGACGTATGAACTGGTCCCAGAGGCTTATTGGCAGCGGTTTAGGAGCTGGAAGAGGGGGGACAAATCACACTTAGAGTTTGCCCGTGACTTGGTAACTCACTTCAACTGCTGGTGTTCAGCATCTGATGTGAAAGACTTGGATGGTTTGTGTAACTTGATGGTGCTTGAACAATTTAAAAATTCGGTTCCGGAGCGAGTTGCAATGTACTTAAGTGAACAGAAAGTGAAGACAGCTGCGGAGGCTGCTGCGTTGGCAAATGTTTATTTGTTGACCCACAAAGGCGATGGTGGAGGTCCCCGCACTTATGCGCTCGGCGCTGACAGAGAGAATGACCCTGTGGGAGGGTTGCGTATTTCTGAGCATCCCGGTGGAAGTTTTGTTCCGGGGCAGAGGGGTGATCGTAATGTCCGTGGGTCTGAAGATGTCTGTCATTTCTGTCATAGAAAGGGTCACTGGAAAAGGGACTGCGCTGCACATAAATCGCGGAAGAAGCATTGCGGGGCGCATGTCAAGCCAGCTGCGTTAGCTGCACCTGTTTCCAGTATAGTGGTTGCTGACCAACCTAGTAACGAGTTGCCATCTGTCGTTTTGTCTAAGCCTGATTTGAGTTCATATTTGCCTTTCATTTCAGAGGGACATGTTTCTCTGATAGGGAGTGAGGAGAAGGTGCCGGTGGTTATATTGTGTGACACGGGGGCATTTGATACGTTTGTGCTTGGGTCCACTCTACCCTTTCGGAAGCAACCGATACAGGAGACTTCATACCTGTGTTAGGCATGGGCATGTCTATTTTTCCGGTGCCTGTACATAAACTGAGGTTGCATTGTGAGTTGTTTGACGGAGAAGTGGAAATGGGGGCCCGTCCTGAGTTGCCTATTGAAGGTATTACAGTGATTCTGGGGAACAATGTGGCTGGAGACCGTGTCTGGGCTGATCAGCCAGCGCGACCGGTTGTTGTGCTGGTGCCGCGAGGCAGTAAGGGTCCAGATGAAAATGAGAGACTGTTTCCTGAGGTGTTCATGGTGTGTGCTGTGACGCGTGCCATTGCCAGTCAGGGTGAAGATTCTTCAGAGCACGTAAAACATGAGAATGGTGACACAGAGTTGTTTGCATTGTCCCTGTATAACATTCCCGTCTGTCTCACACAGTGAATTGGTGAGTGCGCAAAGAGCCAACCCCACGCTGAAAGAGCTGTTCCAGTCTGTGCTCCCGGCAGATGAGGTAAAAAAATCAGGCACATGGGTATCTCATTCAAAACGAGGTACTGGTGAGAAAGTGGGTGCCACATGGCGATGGTTTTATTGGCGATCCGATTTATCAGATTGTTGTGCCTTCCAAATTTCGTGATGTGGTGTTGCGTCTCTCTCATGATGAGTCGGGGCACATGGGTGTGGGAAAAACGTACAATCATGTGCTCAGACATTTCTTTTGGCCTCGACTTAAGAAAAGTGTCGCTGCCTACATTAGAACATGCCATACCTGCCATTAACAGGTAAACCAAATCAGACAATAAAAGTGGCTCCTCTATGTCCCATTCCAGCTGTTAGCCAGCCGTTTGAGCACCTTATCATTGATTGTGTAGGTCCTCTTCATCGTTCAAGGTCGGGTGCGATGTATTTGTTAACGGTAATGTGTCAAAGCACCAGGTATCCTGCTGTGTATCCGCTGCGTACGCTGACAGCGAAAGCAGTGGTGAGTGCTCTCAGTCAATTTATCTCCATCTTTGGTATTCCAAAGACCATTCAGAGTGACCAAGATTCAAATTTTTCCTCTCACTTGTTTGCGCAGGTTTTAGAACAGCTATGGGTAAAACATAACCAGTCCTCTGCATATCATGCACAGAGCCAAGGTGCGCTTGAGCGTTTCCACCAGACGTTGAAGTTGTTGTTGCGTGCCTACTGTGTGCAAATGAATGCTGATTGGGAGGATGGTTTGCCGTGGTTACTGCTGGCTGCAAGAGAGGTAACACAGGAAAGTATAGGATTTAGTCCAAATGAGTTAGTTTTTGGTCATACTGTGCGAGAGCCGTTAGCTGCTCTGCAAGATAACTGGAGGGAGGCTGAGCCACCTAAAAATTTGATTGATTATGTAAACGGATTTAGACAGTGGCTGTACTCTGTTACAGAGTTAGCAAAGAAAAAATTGACTTCTGCACAAGCGAAAATGAAACGTCTGTATGATCGGCGAGCTGAGCAGCGTGTTTTCAGCCCTGGGGACCAAGTGTTGGCTTTGTTACCTATTGTTAGTTCTCCGTTCCAAGCCAAGTTCATGGGTCCTTATACAGTAGTGAAACAACTTTTAGATCAAAACTACCTCATTGCCACACCAGAGGGTCGTAAGCATCACCAACTTTGTCACATAAATCTGTTGAAAGCATATCATCCCCGTGCGTCTCAGCAGCAAAGTGTGCGGTTGGATGTTGCGCATCCAGTGTGTGTTGGTTACACAGTTCCAACGTGTAGTGAAGTGTCGTGAGAGGATGGTTTGCCTAATAATGACTTGGCATTGTTAACAGGTAGGCTTAAAAATTCTGAGGTATTGGCTGATTTGAATAGTGTTATGGATCATTTGTCTGAGCCGCAGCGCATTGAGTTGATAGAGCTCATCGGTCAGTATCCGAGTTTGTTTGGAGATGTTCCGTCTCGTACTCACTTGGTGGAGCACGACATTGATGTCGGTGAGGCAAAGCCAATAAAACAGTGTTTTTACCACGCCAACCCCGAGTAGTGTAAATTTTTGGACTCTAAGGTTGAGTATATGGTCGCTGGGCGTCGCCTTGTTTGCTTGTGCCAAAATCAGATAACACTCCTCGTTTCTGCTCTGATTACAGAAAAGTTAACAGTGTTACAAAACCCAATTCATATCCTTTGCCTCGCATGGATGACTGCATCGACCAGATTGGTGCTGCTAAGTTTATTAGCAAATTCGATCTTCTAAAAGGTTATTGGCAGGTTCCTTTGTCTCAAAGGGCATGGGAAATAGCAGCGTTTATCACTCCAACTGGGCTGTATTCTTATTCTGTCATGCCTTTTGGTTTGCGTAATGCGCCGGCAACCTTCCAGCATTTGATGAATAAAGTGGTTGGCAATCTGGAAGGCTGTGTGGTGTATTTAGACAACGTTGTGGTTTATTCAGATACTTGGTCTTGCCACATGCAGCATGTGAAGGCGCTGTTCGACCGTTTGGCTGAGGCGTGTCTTACTGTTAACTTGGCGAAGTGTGAGTTCGCTCAGGCAACAGTAACGTACCTTGGTCGGCAGGTGGGGCAGGGTGAAGTACGTCCCCTGCGGGCAAAAGTGCAGGCAATTGATGAGTATCTGCCACCCGCAACAAAAAAGGAGCTGATGAGGTTTCTGGGTTTGGTTGGGTACTACAGGGGCTTCTGTAGGAACTTTTCCACTGTTGTTGCACCTCTGACGGATTTGCTCAAAGCTAATGTGAAATATATTTGGACTCCTTTGTGTCAAAAGGCTTTTGAGATTGTGAAGACGGTCCTCTGTAATGCTCCAGTCCTGGCTGCCGCTTGTATGGATAAGGCTTTCAAGCTCCAGGTCGATGCCAGTCATGTGGGCGCAGGTGGGGTACTGCTTCAGGTGGATGAATTTGGTGTCAGCAGACCTGTGAGGTTTTTCTCCAGAAAGTTTAACAGGCATCAGTTAAACTATTGTGTGATCGAAAAAGAAGCATTAACTTTGATTTGGTCTTTGCAACACTTTGAAGTGTATGTGGGTTCAGGGCCTGTGGTTGTTTATTCAGACCACAATACCTTGACCTTTTTGAACTCGCTACGCTGTCCAAATCAGAGGCTTGTGAGATGGTCCTTGTTTCTCCAGTCTTAGTCTTTGGAGATATGTCATATTAAAGGAAAAGACAACATAGTTGTGGATGCTCTGTCTAGAGCCCCATGCCAATAATTGTTTCATGTGTCTTCATTTTGTATGTTTCTGTCTATCTCTTAAATCGCTTCAAGGCACCAGTAGCTAGGATGGGATATGAACTACAAGGTGACGGATGGACAGGTGAACAAGTGTTGAGGTGATTCTGTATTTTGAGTAGAATGTAATTTTTGGGATTGTAGTGTTAACTGAATTTGTATAACGAAATGGAGAAACAAAATGATGAGTAATTGTGTAAATTTTTTGCAGTTTATTTACAGGTTGTAGCGGTCCAGGGTTGGGACCCTGTCTTTATGGGGGGGGGGTTGGTTACTTGGTTATATTGTTTATTCTTGAATTTTTGTTAAAATAAATGACTTATTTGTGATGGTCTTAGAGCCGGACCATAACAAAAGAAAAACATGAAACTGTGCTACTGTATGTGCAAATTGTTAAATACAATTTGGTTACAAAAAAATGCCCCTGTTTTCATCCATAGCATAAACTGGGCAGCAGCTCTGGTGGACTCTGCTGCATTCAGCATGCCAATGACACGCTCCCTCAAAAATTGTGTCATCTCTATCTTAATAAAACTGTACATTTTAGAGTGACCTTTTATAGCTATGCTGTTTAATCAGCATCTTGATATGCCACCCCTGTCAGGTGGATGGATTATCTTGGAAAAGAAGAAGTGCTCACTAGCTCACAAATTTGTGACCGAAATTTGAGAGAAATATATCTTTTGTGTGCATAAAGTCTTAGATCTTTAAGTTAAACCCGTGAAAAATGGGAGCAAAAACAAAAGTAATTTTTTTTTGTTCAGTGTATAGAAAGGACATATTTTGTTATCATAAAATCTGTTTCTCACTTTCCCATGTTTCTGCAGCAGTCAACATTTTTAGATGGGTTCTGTTCACACTCATTTTGCTATCAATCATAACAGTTCATACCCTGCCAAGTCCCAATGACGCATTGTCACTCAAACCTGGTCACATATTGACGTTTGGTCATAGACTTTCCACGTCAACATATGATGTGCAAGGTACTCTGGATGTGTTGGTTGTTGACATTCTGGGACGCCGTGTCAAGCTATGCCTGTTACATGCATTGTCTGTTTTCAAAATACACTTCCATTTTCACTGGAAATGTACAGTTTGCATTCAGTCTTTTTCTAAATAAAGGCACTGCGTTGGTATAACACCTCAAACTGAATTGAATTGAATTAGTTATTGTTCTTCAACAACAAATGCATGTGCAACCTGATCTCACAGAAATACGTGAAATGACCACGACCTCTTAACACCGCATTCCGTGGTGGCAGCACGTAATGGGTTGAAATTACGTGCTGGTACCACGGAAACAATGCCAATGTAAAGTCAATTAGGATCCTTTCCCGTGGTGGACACATGAATTCCCTGATTCAATCACGTCACGTCAACCTTGTTTTCCTCAATGATATCTTTAACATTCCTGTATACACACAAAAACGTGGAAGTGTCCTTGATAACTCAACAATATGGCAGGTTAATGTCAAGGTCACAAAATAAAATAAATGTATTTTGCCAGCTTTTGATAGCATAGGGCTTTAAGAGCATTGTGCTGTGGGCAGATGGGGCGCGTTCCACTACTGTTTTGTATCTACTGTCTGGCGTGTGTGGGCTTCATTCCATTTCAGATTCCTGTCCGTCTGCCGTAACCAAATTCAAACGCCACTAATAAATGAATAAATAAATAAGAAGACAAAAATAAGGCACACAGCTCCCACTGAGGAAACACTGGAGTTAAGAACTAAACTATGATAAATGACATAAAATATTAAGATGTAGGCCTAACATTAAATAAATTTGTTACTAACTAAATTCAAACATATAGCCTACAGTAGATAAAAGCAGGACATGCTAAAAGTGAATACAATAATAGGCTAAATAGTATCTAAGCAATAATAAAGTGTCTAAACAATAATAAATTGTATCTAAGTTATCTATTAGGCTACCATTCCACTCTGTCAATAGATTTTAAAATTTCAATATGATTTTAATATTATTTTTGCTTATTTCATTATTGTTATTATTGGTTTACTTTTTAGTAGTATTGTCTGAGAATGACTCATTTTAGTAACTATCTACAGTAAAAAAGAAAAAAAACAAGCAAAGAAACAAACAAAACAAATAATTTTATACACTGGGCCTTCAAAGTGCTCTCTGAAACTACACCTGGTATGTCTTGTGTCCAAAAAATGAAAAAATCGTAGAGCTAAACCAAATACATCATTGGAAAGGTCTCAACCTGGAGAGTAACATATGTCAGTATGAAGATTCTACATGGCTCCTGCTTTGAGCAATTCACCTCTGAACCTTGACCTCAGTGCATGCTTGACTAACATAGACATAACTCAGCAACAAAATGGGACCAACTGTTATAGAGAGCTCTTGACCTCAGCTATCATGTGAGTGTAGTCAACAACTGAGGCTGCTGTCAGATATGGGTAAAATATGGATAAAATTAATTTTCACCCATTTAGAAATTAGATATTTAAAGTCTGATTACACAAATGTGTTTACCACCCCCTTACAAGTCCACAGTGTACTCTCAATTCAATATTTACAACTTCCAAATCTGGGAAAAACACTTATCTTTTTTAAAAACTACAATTCCCTGGGACCGCGCCATGCAGCTTGATACATATCAGCAACATATTTGTAGTTCTTCTGATTTGCAAAGTAGGGCTCTAAATAGGGTTGTAACAAGATATATTTACCCAATATATCTAATATCTAGTAAAGCCGAACTAGTTATTGCACTGCACCTAGATGAATTATGTTAAGAAAAAGTAAAGATGTCGGCTAATTTTTGATGTTTTAGCTGAGACGCTAGAAACATTGTTTTTGGGAGGGTAGGTTTTTTGTGGCTTGTAAAATAGAGTTGTAAAATAGGGCTGTAAAAAGATAGATCTACTGAATATATCTAATATCTACTAAAGCCGAACTAGTAATGACACTGCACCTAGATGAACTATGTTAAGAAAAAAACGCAAGGATGTTGGCTAATTTCAGATAGTACTCTAGAAACGGCGTTTTTGGGACGGTAGGTTTTTTGTGGGTTGTTGTAAAATAGGGCCGTAAAAAGATAGATCTACTGAATATATCTAATATCTACTAAAGCCGAACTAGTAATGACACTGCACCTATATATATCTCCAAAAGTAGATCAGGAGCCAGAGCCTTCAGCTATCAGGCTCCTCTCCTGTGGAATCATCTTCCTGTTACGGTCCGGGAGGCAGACACCGTCTCCACATTTAAGACTAGACTTAAGACTTTCCTCTTTGATAAAGCTTATAGTTAGGGCTGGCTCAGGCTTGCCCTGTACCAGCCCCTAGTTAGGCTGACTTAGGCCTAGTCTGCCGGAGGACCCCCTATAATACACCGGGCACCTTCTCTCCTTCTCTCTCTCTCTCTCTCTCTCTCACTCTCTCTCTCTCTCTCTCTCTCTCTCTCTCTCTCGTATTCTATTACTGCATCTTGCTAACTCGGCCATTCTGGATGTCACTAACTCGGCTTCTTCTCCGGAGCCTTTGTGCTCCACTGTCTCTCAGATTAACTCATATCACAGCGGTGCCTGGACAGCGTGACGTGTGTGGTTGTGCTGCTGCCGTGGTCCTGCCAGATGCCTCCTGCTGCTGCTGCCATCATTAGTCATTAGTCATACTTCTACTGTTATTATACACATATGACTATTGTCACACATGTATACTGCCAGATATTAATACATACTTTCAACATATTGTACCACAGTAGCCAGAACTATAACTATAATATTATTACTTTCAATAATGTTGTTGTAAGCTACTGTCATTACCTGCATCTCTCTCTCTCTCTCTCTCTCTCTCTCTCTGTCTCATTGTGTCATACGGATCACTGTTAATTTATTATGCTGATCTGTTCTGTACGACATCTATTGCACGTCTGTCCGTCCTGGAAGAGGGATCCCTCCTCAGTTGCTCTTCTACCGTTTTTTTTCCCCATTAAAGGGTTTTTTTTGGGGGAGTTTTTCCTGATCCGCTACGAGGGTCATAAGGACAGAGGGATGCCGTATGCTGTAAAGCCCTGTGAGGGCTGAGGATGTCGGCTAATTTCAGATAGTACTCTAGAAACGGCGTTTTTGGGACGGTAGGTTTTTTGTGGCTTGTTGTAAAATAGAGTCGTAAAAAGATAGATCTACTGAATATATCAAATGTCTACTAAAGCCGAACTAGTAATGACACTGCACCTAGATGAAATATGTTAAGAAAAAGTAAGGATGATGGTTAATTTCAGATATTTTTATATATATATATATATATATTTATATCTAGTACAGCTGAACTACCATGTTATTATTATTATTATTATTATTATTGGTGGGAAATTTAACAGAGGAATATATTTGCCATTTTAATATCAAGAACACTTTAGTGTTTTTGTGTGTATACAGGACGTTATTGAATCAGGGAATTCGTATGTACACCACACAAAAGGATCCTAATTGACTTTACATTGGCATTGTTTCCGTGGTGCCGGCACGTAATTTCAACCCATTACGTGCTGCCACCACAGAATGCGGTGTTAAGAGGTCGTGGTCATTTCACGCATTTCTGTGAGATCAGGTTGGCATGTGGTTGGGTTTTAACAAAAAGAACAGGGTTTGGCTTTTTAATCATACCGGAACACTGGCCTCCCGAGTGAAAGTTAGTGGCTGCTGGAACTGTCCACACCACTCCCACCCACCCTACTTGAACTTTTGCCCCCTTAATTTATGTTGTTGTCCCGCTGTGTTTCCCCCAGACTTTACACAATAACTGTGACCAGACGCATATCATAACATGAAAGGACGGCTGTTTTCGTCGGTGTCTGACCCTGAAGGTCACTGACCAAGTGCCAGTATTCGATGACTTCGGAGTAAGACTGGGTTTATTGGGGGCATTCTCACTGATGTGAAAACTGGCAAATGGGAAAGTCCTCCTATCTTAATGTCTCTCAACACTTGTGATTCTGCTCCCATTATTCAGAGGTTGAAGTTCAAGAGCTAAGAAATTTTATGTCAACTTAAGACTTATTTCTAGTTTCATAGCAAATTTGTTAAAAACCCTTGTCAGTGAGCGCTTCTCCTTTTCCAAAATAATCCATCCACCTGACTCGTGTGACATATCAAGATATTGATTAATTACTACACAGGTGTACCTTGGGATGGTCACGATTACAGGCCACTCTAAAATGTGCAGTTTTATCACACAATAAAAGACACAGATGTTTTGAGGCTGCATGTCCTTGGCATGCTGTCTGTAGTAATGTCCACCAAAGCTAAGATAAGATAAGCCGTCTTAAGTTGTTTCCATGAATTTGACAGTACATCCCACTGACCTGACACCCAGAGACCACGTGCAACCACACCTTCCAGGACCTCCACATCCAGGTGTAGAGGTCTGAAGAATTTCTGCAATAACTGTTGTAAACCGTCTCAAGAAAGCTCATCTGCACGTTCATCATCCTCACTGGTTTACACTGTGAACCATTCATGCAATACAGTACTTGATTAGCTGTTACATATTATGCATCCACAACCAAAACTACAACTTGGATGATGGTTTACTTTTCTAATGTGCTTAATATTCCTTATATAGGAAATGAATGTAACTGCTACACATTTAAATACATACCAGTTATTTGAGTGGGTTTAGTATGTAATGAATTCTGTTTGTGTTGATCCAAATGTACATATTTGGCATATTGCATCTCTTCAATATTTGTTTTAAAATGTGAAGGATATTTTATATACAGACAGTAAATGGCATGCATGTCCATTTCTGGGCTTCTCCTCTCCTGATGTCCTGATGACTCTCAGGGCTGCCTTCCCAGAGTGCCTTGTGTGTGCGAGCCCTCATTTAGACTTAGGTCAGAGTTCAAGCTGCTGGATCAGAGATGACTTGGCCATCAGAGGAGGGCTGTCGGTGGCCCTGAAGTCCTGCTGGGCAGCCATCTGCCTGCGGGTTGAGGCAGACGAGCCCTCCTGCCCAGAGTCCTTGAGATCGGGGGTTTGGCTGAGTAGGATTGTTCATCAGAAACAGTAAAGGCAGGCGAAGTGGATTAATAACACTTTCCCCTCCCTAAGATGTGCATTAGCAATAGGCTGTGGTTGAGAGAAATTTTAACTCGCATCGCTGTTTTAGCTGCTGTGTTGAGTGTGATCTCAGGCAAGTTGAAGTGTTGAATACAAAAGATACATTACTCCAGAAACATTTTTTTTAATATTGATGAAGCACTAAAAACAAAATTGCTGTCTGTCAATGGGTCAACAATGTTATGTTATGTTAGTTAGCCTCCTCCATCATGTTATGATTAAAAATGAATGATGAAGTGCTTTAAGTAATCCTTTCAGTCCATTACAGTTCAATTTGAAGTAAACAGCTACAGCTAGATGACTGTGTGTGTGTGTGTGTGTGTGTGTGTGTGTGTGTGTGTGTGTGTTGGTTTGTACTGACAAACCCACAGAGACTTATCACCTGACTCCTTGAAGCTTTGAAGCATCCATTAACTTGTTGGTTTGGTTTTTCTGACCCACATACCAACCATAAACAACCCTATTTCCAGCTGCAGGAGGCTCAAAGGAAGGCATCAGCCACTTTCTAAGCAAACCTTGGGATTTATGAAGAAACTGACAGGAGGATGTGCCTCCCTCCAAGGCAACTCTGACCCATGCTTACACACAGAAACTGGAGAAATGAGAAGCTGTGACTCTGAAGGATAAAACTCAAGAACCTGTTTGAAATTGATCTGATTGAGTAAAATAAATTGAAATATCACCTCTGACATATTATAAATATTTTTTACAGTTTAACTGGAAATCATATTTCATTGGATGTGTAACTGTTAAACAATACTTGCATGTTATGAAATGTATTCCCATAAATAATAAAGTGAACAGTGGGGCAAATTACAGTTAACGAGATGCTGTTTCAGTGCCTCACTTAGACAGATACGAGTGCATAGTCCCATATACTGTCATCACGTCTATTTCCCAGAACTGTCAGTGCATGAGATAATGGCCCTTTCACTGTCAGTTACAATCAGGCTTGAATTAGCCAGAATTGTGTAGCTTTTCAGATGCAATCAAAGGGTTTGATATAGAAAGGCATGCAATTACGATGTGTAATGACGAACAACGGCTGCTTTGGCACAATTGGAAAATTTCAGACAGAGTGAATTTTCGGGACCAACAAGATTTGTTTTGCCAATGACAATGAATGGCTTATGAGCTGACTTTGATATCCCAAAGCTGCTCTCTTAGATCTCTGTGCTTTGCTTTTGTTAATCAAAAGCATTTTCATTTAAGTGATGTGTGAAGTATATGTGATGCAAGCATGGTTCTCGCAAATATACTTTTTGTTCTCTGTCCTGTTGAGATACCACACTTCTAAACTTACTGAATAACACCTACTCCACTTCCAATGATTGCTTGAGTTGCACCACCGTTACTCAGAAGATCACTGACCTGGAGGGAAGAATCATAATCCTCCACCAAATCAACGAAGAGATGAAAAACCTGCGATGCTGTGGTTACCGAAAATGGTGATGATTTTGATCTTGGCTGCAGATCTTGATTTTGGCTGCAGTTGGGTGCAGCCTAAGAACCTGGCCTATTCTACAAAGCTGCATCTCAACTCTGGCACGTTGTCACAGGTGGCACATGGGATTTCTCCTCAACTGCCCACAGAAGACTCCACCTGTAGGTGAGTGGGGCGGACCCCCTCTTATCCCCCAGGCGGACCCCTCTTATCCCCCAGAGACCATCAAACAAAAATGGTTTCCAGGTGTTGGATCGCAGTGTCTGGAATTGGCACTGAGTGAAATTCACCTGTTCTCCAGGATCATGTTGTGGCAGCTTCTCTGGAATAGCATCATCACTTGGAGAGACAATCACCCCGTGCCAACCCAGTTGTCTGGATCTGCCAGACAACTGGGTTGTCTGGATCTGCCAATCACCCTCTTTTTCCTCAGTTCCCTTTGTGGGCTCTTCCATGGGTCGTCACATCTCTCTGCCAAACTCACAAACCATCTGCAGTCCTGGTACACGAGTACTGGACATAAATTCCTGTCCCCCAGCCAGCATTCTTCTATAGTCAAAATTCTGCCTCTACTTAATGTACATGTTGGTTCAAATGTTGTTGCTGCTCAGAAATCAGAAAAAAATGAAGGAGGATTTCATGAAATTGATCAAAACTGCCTTGGACTCTGACAGGCACTGCATCATTTCTGCTCCAGTGCCTGCCCTGTTATAGTGACATGAAACTCCATCAGACCAGACAACTGCATACTCGGCTGAAAGGATGCTGCTGCTCCTTGGGCCTGCCCTTTGTAGATAACTTCTTTGTGGATCTGTTTAGCAGGGATGGATTCCCATTTAGCAAGTCAGGATCCCACATATTATCTCTTGATATGAGACCTCTGCATTCCTGCAGTGCTACAAGTCTCTGACGTCAAAGGAACCACGGACGACACTGTAAAAATCCAGCATGCATTTAATATCGGTGAGAGATCAGTGAGATCACCTAAACACTTTTAATAAATTGTATGCAATTTTCAAACCTGGTGTCTACCACCGTTCATTGAAGCTAGAATCACCAAGATATAAAACCAATTAATGTATAATTAATGTGTTTAATTAAGATAAAAAGGTTTCAGCTTTGAGTCATATATCTTTTTAAAATAAAAATAAGGAAGAAAAATAAGATGATAAAATGTGTGTAAAACAGATATGGAGTACATTTTTTTTCTATATTCCCTGACCTCCATCTATCTTTACACATTTATATAAAAAAAAAAAAAAATCCTGTGCTGTTCGCAGTAATCCAAAAAGGGACTGTGCTCTATATGTTATGTAACTCACAGAAATGGGTCAGCATAACAGTAACAGTGTCGCTCACTCTCATACAGTAAGAGATATCTTCCCTTCCCTTTATTTCAAAAGACTTTCAACATAGTTACATAATTGTTTGTAGAACAGTCGAATGATATGAAACAATTTTATGAAGGTAATATGCCAGAATAAAATGGATGTAATGTTATTTACCTGCAGAATGTGTTGCCAGAGGACAGGCAGTGTACTTTGCTACTCTGTAATAATGACAGTGCATTCCAGTTTTGTCGGCTGAAGCTCTTTGAGAAGGACTGTTGCTCTGTAAGCTGACTTATGTAAAGGGGGATAAGCCGACGCTGAGTATATTGCATAAATAGTCCCTTTGTATTCTAACTGTCCATCCAGAAACTCTACCACTCCTTCAGTCTTCTGTTTTCATGTACATTCACTCAACCCCTGACCTCGACAACAAGCTCCATCTGAACTGACATGATTTGATTTTACTTGAGCACTGCACAGCCAGCTGTCCACATTCCAGGACTCTGCATGGGCATTTTAGACAGGCAGGGGCCAAAAACCAAACAAAGGGAGGCAGTGGAAGCCTTGCGATTAAAGAAGCAGGCTGTAGCCAGACACTGGACAGTGTGTTAAGATGCTGATGAGTTCACACCAACAGTTTACAACCAAAAAACACGTGTTGGCTTCAGTTGTTGCAGCTCATTATTTGTTTTATACTGTGTGGTTACAGCAGGCGTCTAGATGCAGAGGGCTGTTGCAATGCAACATAGGGTTTCCTCTCAACTTTTGCAGCAACTCAATGTGACATCATCTGCAACAATCTTTGGCCAATAAAATGCAAATTTCAGCTAGTTTATAAAGTGAATGCCATAATTACTGTTTATCTAGCAATCACTGAGTAAAAGAGTAACATGTTTGTCATCATTATGATGTTCTATATAACCTGTCAGCCAAAACTATAGTATTATGTTCTTTATTTTGCCAGGCCACCTGGGATTTTTACTGCAGTTTGCGACACATGGTGTCTTGTCTGTTTGCAGTCAGCTCTGTGTGTTGTATACAAACTGACTAACTGCAAAACAGTTTGCAGGACCGGGGTAGAGACGAATGCCTGAATGTAAAGCCTGCATTTGTGTTTGGTAAAAGCAACATTCCTACTTTTAAACATTAGGAAAGACTTGGATATCAACAGGTTTTTGGATATATGCAGATATCACTGCACCAAACTTTTCAGAAAGGTGGTTTTGAAGGAATGAAAGAGGAAGGCTGGGCTCGCATAGTTAAACAGTCGTTCCACTTTCCCATATTTTGACATGAAAAACTACATGTTAGGGCACATTCATTGGTTTATGTGCAGCTGCATGTAAACAGGAGCATTAGTAGGATATTCTTTTTTTTAACCATGTAAACAGCTTAGTAGGAATATTGTCTTCTTTCAGAATGGGATAAAACTGGGATATTTTGTGCATGTAAACAAAGTCACCTTGTCTCTTTGTCCCTCCTCTCTGTTCTCTATTCCCCTGGCCCATTTATTGCCATTTTCCATCCCTCCACCAGATGCCCTCTCATTTTCAGCCCCACCCCTCTACACACCTGCTCCCACTTCCCTCATCATCCCTGCAATTAACTTGGGGACATTAAATCTGCAAACGGAGCACATCTTTTTGGTTTCTGGGCTCAACAACATGTTTCTTTGAAACAATATGCAACGGTTTGCTCTTGTTTGGGGGTGTGTCAGAGGTGTTATCCAATGAGCAGCAACATGTATATAAACCAATTCTTGTAGATCTTTACAGAGTTCTCACAGTCATGAAAAACCTAGAAAAGTGGAAGTGGAATTTCACAAACACATCTTCCACACCTGGAGAAGTCATGGAATCAGTAAAAATGATTAAAAGTTTTAAAAAAAGTTATGGTATTTTGTTATGTGTAATGAACTTATTACAGTAATCTTCTATAGATAACCTTTCACGTAATGTAATGAAATAGCAAATTTATTTTTTGTAGCTGTTGAAGTAACATAGCTTTAATATGTGTCAGGTGTGGCGACGTTTTGTTCACCATTACACATATTTCCTAATTTTCTCCTTGCAATCTGTCTCTCCCTTCATGTATGCCAGCTAGTTGAAATTATGTCTGAATTGAGTTTGAATCTGATATGTTTGTAAAACAGTGGTAAGGTGGGGAAAGATTATTATTATTATTATTACTATTATCGGTCCTTGAAAAGTCAGAATGTTTTGAAATTTTGTCCCTGAAAATGTGTGCAAACCTTGTTTTTAACAACTGTATGTACAATTTTTGTTTTGATGCCAATAAATAAATAATGCCCCTTTGAATTTAATTTAATTAAATCTTATTTTATTAAAAAGCAGTGCACTCGTGTAACACAACAGGGTGGGGTGATCGACACACCAGCATTTCCAAAGGTTTCCATTGAAATAAAAAAATGTTGCATCTTGTCTGTGCTGAAGGCCTGACCTTCACCGCCTACTCTTTCACCTATTCCCACTTTCGCTTATCAGCTGCCCCACATTTTAAAGCAGCTCCTCTCCACACACTTCTTGCCATTTTGATAAAGTTGCCATGTTTGTATCTGAATTTGATCAGTTTTCACATTTACTTTAGTTGCTCTGGATTTACTCAGATTTTAACCTGCTGCCGGTTTATCACCTTCCTGCTCCTCTGGGTTTGTTTGCCCGTTTGGACTACCTTCCAGTTGTTGACCCTTGCCTGTCTTACAATTCTGTAAGCCTACATATGCCATCTCTGTTGCAGTAAATCTCTCTACCAGCTTGTATTGTTCGCATTTTGGTCCTAACCCTGTCACCCCACACACACTCCAGCTGTGTGGACTTTTATGCTAAGCTAGGCTAACTGACTGTTGGCTTTAGCTTTATATTGAGAACAATGTGACATACACGAGAATGCTATTTCCCAAACTGTCTGATGCAGAAAATCCAACTTATCCAATTATCTACAAAGATTTTTGAAGATTTTTCCCCCCTAAATAATTTAAATCCAGGATGCGTTGTTCAGCATCTGGTAAAAAAGGAGACACTCCCACAAACTGGTTGCTGATTCGCTCTTTTGGTATCATTCAGTGTTTCCCAACGGAGCAGGAAGAGATCTAAAACATGCAGGACAAGAGGTACTCCAGAAGAGATTTGGGAAACAGACTATTTAAGTTGTAAGCCAGTAAAAGACCTTGCCTTCTATTCTGGACATTTCTGCAGCTAAATTCTTAATTCCTAAACGAATGAGTGATGAATTTTTCCCAATGAAATTTGCCTCATTGCATTTTGGATTGAAACCCTTAAATCATATGTCATACCAGAAAGCTGCATTTCATCCTCTTTATTTCAAAGCACTTAGCCTGATCAGATTATCATTCAGTTATTAAATGACCCGAGACCGTAATACCCTAAAAGCAGAGTGGAGGAATGCAGAGATATAAGGTTACTTCAAGGTCACCGAAACATTAAATCTGTCTTGAATCCCACTTAGTCCTGATGTGAGGCGGAAGAGGGGAAAAGAAGAAGACCGAAGGAAATAACAGAAGGAAGGTAGGAAAGTAGTGAGTAAGGAAGAAAGGCGACAGTTACTTTTTATTATAACCCGACTCTTCTTACTGTTGCTCATGCCAGTGCTGTTTGGTGTACCATCCTCCATATGTGCTTCTCTTTTTGCCATAGCAATCAAGGACTCTATCTCAACTAGGAATTTTATGTTCTTGTTGGTGTTTAAGAGGGGATTCATGTGCTCAGCAGAATCCTTGTTGCTGGCTCAGGTTTTTTTTCAGACTTCTTCAAAGAGCAAAGGTTTTACCAGCAAATGCAAAATGAGTTTTAACGGAATATCACCTTTGACGGCTGCTTTCACCTGACACTGATATTGAACATTTTCATAAGAGTTTTGTGTGTAAGGTGGGATCACCTGCACTGTATGTAGAAATAAGAAGCTTTTTTTTGTTTGGCTTTTCACTTCATCTCCTTTATTGCTTTTCCACAGTCATGGGTGTCATACTGGCCTCCCAAACCACCTAACAGCATCAGCTCCCCCACCTGTCTGAAGATCAAAAATGTCTTCCTCCAGGATTGATGCAGTCTTCTTGTGAGCTGACGCACTTGTAACCTTGTTTTGACCCCCTGTTTTTGAATCTCAAAGGCTTCAGATTTGCATGATACAAACTGACAAACAGCCAATTGCAGGAAATGCCAAAATGCAATACTGAGATGGATGCATGTATGTAAACACACACACGCTTGGTTCCATCAGTGTTAGGTTTTGTTTGTCCATCAGTTTCAGTTAGGCAAACAAACGACTGCATCCCTCTTAACCGCTGATGATAAAACAAAACAAGAAGTAAACGTGAGAGAAAGAACTGCCTCGTGTGTGTTTTGTTGTTCCACTGTGACTGTGATGTGTAGCAGCCTGAGGCAGTCAGGACGATCTGCTGTGGCTTCTCTGTTCTCTGGCTGACTTCCACACATCACGAAAAGTCTAATGTCTCCCGACAGAGTTGGCGTGATGTTTTGGGGGTCTCAGAGACAGGTGGATAGTCTACCCCGCTGGGCAGAGCTGAATGTGTCGAGAGGCTGCTACACTGTGATTAAAAATGACTCTGTATAAGCTACCTGCGAGCGGTTCCTCTGGTTACCACAGAGTAAGCCTTTAGTTATAAAAACCCTCCACAAGAAAATAAATTGTGCAGTCTTACCATCAGGGAATGACAGACTTAGTGGTTTGTATTTCTAATTCTTCTAACCTGGGCTTTAACATCGATGCAACATAGCTCAACAAATGCACTGGAAAACTAGTCTTCACTTAGCATGGTTAAACTAGAAAACTCAGAAAGCCAATACCTGGTTGTAACCAGTGTTGAGTTAAGCTCTTTGTTCTTTAGGCTTTTCGACTGGCACTTTTGGATGCATTGAGTCAAACATGCTGAGTTGATTTGTGTTTCCATTACCAGTTTAAACACACCCAAGATGGACCATCTCCAGTGTCAGGCCAAAGTGCCCCCGGCCACCTCCAAGTGGGTTACACTGACAGCAGATGAACTTTATCATCATTGTGACGATTCAGTGACATGTTCTTCGAAATCCATTTGTCATCCTGTCTCCATTTTTAAGGTAACACTGTGTCAGATTTAGGTGGATTTAGTGGCACCTAGCAGTGAGGATTATAGATTGCAACCGCTTGAAACTTCTTGTTAAAATTCCTTCAGTATTCATTGTTCAGGAGGTTTTTAGCAAGAGACCAGTTATTTGCAGAGGTCTAATCTCCAAAACTAACAGACCAAGAGATTAAAACCAGTAATAGCACATATTAAAGCAGTTTAAATTTACAAGTCTGTGTTTTTTCTGTGCTATTTGGCACATCACAGACAGGTTGCTCGCCTAGCACCTGCTAATGTGTGCACATCTATTTTCTCTGATAATTCAATATGTGCTCACATTATTGCTGATCCAGATGTTTCGGGGGTTTTTTTTACCGTGAGACGAATTATTCACAGAGGTCTCTTCCTCTCAGTGATTTTAACTGGTAAAATACAGATCGAAGCGTTTTTCACATTAAAAAAAAAGTGTTTTTCTTTTACAATCTCAATGCAGAGGGGCTGCTGACTGTGGAGGCTGATGCAAAAATGTGAATGGCCCTGTCTAGAGCCAGTGTTTGGTTTGTCTATTCTGGGCTACTGTAGAAACATGGTGGTTCAACATGGCAGACTCTGTGGACCACTCTGTGGACCTGCTCCCTATGTTGATATAAATGGCTCATTCTAAGGTAATGAAAACACAGCAATTCTTATTTTGGGGTAATTATACACTACAGAAAACATATTTGTCAAATTACATTCCATCTCTGCCAGTTTATCCCCATAAATCCTACACACTGTACCTTTAAGCAATAAGGCGTAGATGCCAAACAAAATTGTAACAACAGCCTGAAAATCCTTGATGATAATTGGCTGGCTACCAGCAACTGTTGCACAGTGTAGTGGTACACAGTGCCAAAGAGGGTGCTGCTTTTTAACATGATTGACTCTAGACAAGTGCATCATCAGTTAAAGACAAACCCTCAAGTGGGTTAAGAGTCAAGCCAAGCCAAAACATATGTATGGGAAATGGCTATTAGTGTCCCAGGATTGGCTGAATCTTGACCCATGTCTTTTATGGTACTGCCACTGGGGGGCGCCAGAGTTGGACTATCTCAAATATTATATACCATGCCTTTAATTTAACAATAGAAAATCTTTAGGCATTACAATACAAAATACAAATAGTGGCACAAATGTATTATTCAAGGTGGTGGGGTTATTCCTATGAAAATAGCAAGAGCCAGTGTTCAGAAATGCTTTAAAAATGAATGGAACTGAAACAAAAGCTAATTGCTTGCTACCCTTGAGCTGTGCCCCAATTTTCCCCACAAAATTAATTTGTATCTGTCATGTTATTAATCTTTCTGCTAACAACAGGATGGAAAACACATATTAACATCTCACCATCATATTGTTGCTGTACTGGTTTTGCTGGTAGAGAGAGAATGCATTTTATTCATCATATATTTCAATATAGAGTCATATTGGTGACTCAAAGCAACAGTAGAAGTGAAGAGCCAGCAGATCACCATAGTACATTAAACTATTTAGTCTTTTTTTCCACCATAAGTAGCCTAATGACGAAAGCACCATTTTGGTCCTCAGAAGAACTGCGTTGTTTTCAGAGTGCAGGATGTGAGTAAGGAGGGCTGCTGCTTCCTCATAAACTGTGGAAAGACTAATGTGTCCTCATGGGTTTTTGTGATCTGCAGGGCCAGGAGCTCAAGCAAGGTCATTACTATATAAATAGAACAACAGCTACTATTATAAACTGTGTTTCTATGCACATATTAGAGCTAGAATGAGACCATGCCTCATGATATGAAGTAAATATGTCCTAACAGGAGCTATAATGTCACATTCATTCAATTTATACAGCAGTAAGTGTATATATGTATGCTGTAGACACTGGAGCAATCTGGGAGGGAAGCACCACCATCTTGACTGCTCTCCCTTTTAGATGTGTTATACAATCATTCATTTCAGCAGCTGTTGTGCATTTACAAAAAAAAAGGTGTTTTACTATGAAAAAAATCAGAGTATGAGTATGTTCAGTTTGCTACTTATGCATTTATTTTCATTACCCTGGATGCACTGAAGGAATGTACCCAAAAGTGTTTGAAAGGCTAGTGTCAATAAACTCCTGCCTGCACACTGAATATTCAAATACACAACAATTTGATCCAAGTATGTTTCTGCAAACCACGGCCACTTCACAATTGTGCGTTATTATCTCGCTGAAATGTTGAAACCTTATGCATAAATGACCCTGTGGTTAATGTGTGGTGAGGATTAGGCACCACTTAGTAATAATTAGGAAAAGATCATGTTTTAGTTTAAAATACCTTGATCTGGGGGCACAATCCCTGCTGGAAGGGCAGCAATGTCTCTGTGTAAAACAACCTCTTTTTGTGGCACTATCTCAGCAGGAAATGCAGAGATATGTTGGTAAGGAAAAAAACACTTTTCATGGCACTACAGGGGCGGCATGGTTGTATAGTGGTTAGCACTGTCGCCTTACAGCAAGAGGGTTCCTGGTTTAATCCCAGGAGGGAGCCCTTCTGTGTGGAGTTTGCATGTTCTCCCTGTGTCAGTGTGGGTTTTCTCCAGGTGCTCCGGCTTCCTCCCACAGTCCAAAGACATGCAGGTTAATTGATAACTCTAAATTGTCCGTAGGTGTGAGTGTGAGCATGAATGGTTGTCTGTCTCTATGTGTCAGTCCTGTGATAGTCTGGTGACCTGTCCAGGATGAACCCTGCCTCTCACCCGATGTCAGCTGGGATAGGCTCCAGCCCCCCCCGCGACCCTCAAGAGGATGAAGCAGTTACAAAAATGGATGGATGGCATTACCCCTGGTGGAAAAACAGTGACAGGTCACTACAAAACACCCACATTTGGTGGCTAAGAAGCAACTTGAAAAACAGCAGTGATGACGTGCTAATAAACAACCAGTTTTGTTGTTCTCGAGCTATCATAAGCATGAACACTGTAGTTTATTTTAACTCATTCCACATATAGTACGCCATCCACTGCCCCAGATACTCACAATAATACTGATTAATCCACTGCTGAAAAATAGTCCCCAACAAATTCACTATTTATGTTTTTTTACCTGTGATTACTGAGGACAGTTCCTAAAATAGGGCATTCAAAAGTGCTGATTATTGAGAGAGGAGGAAGGACAATCAGGTTTTCATTCAATTTTGTATAGTAAAGAAGTGTCATTATTTTGGATTAAAATTGAAAAGTGTATCTCTGTTTATAACTAAATGTTTTACCGATGCTCTTTTAAAGGTGTGAACAACATCATCATTATGAGGTGGAAAGCATTTATATTTAAAGTTACAAAAATAAAACAATTACTGTGAACACAGGACATTTAATTTTCTAAGTAACAGTGGGTTCTTGAAAAGGACATTAACAAGAATAAAGAACATAATTATTTATTTGAATGTTGGTGGGATACTCTGAGCCAGGCTGAAGATGTGTTAAATTTTAATCAGTTTGTGCATATGCATCTGTGTATGAGCGTTAAATCTCAGGTTGCTGATCAAATTGTTACTGCAAAATTGATTTATTTGATGTATATATGTGTGTAAATTTGATTTTTAGCTGGTGGCATTGTGTAATTGCTGTTTTTGTTTTCTGTTGGGGTACAGATCTGGATCCTCACACTCTTTAGCCTTCACAGAATCTGTGACAGGTCGCTGTGGAAAAGTCTTCTAAATGAGTAATATGTAAATCTAAAACATGCAGACGATCCGTTTCTGCGAGGAAATCTCTGCATCATTAGCATTGAGTTAATTTGGTGGAGATGAATCAGTTCATGTAATGTTTAAAACTTACAGATTAGGCTGGGCCTCAGCCTTTCCCAACTCATGAATAGCATTACAGTGAAAAAATATTTCTTATAACATACATTTCATTGCTGTATTACCACTAATAAACTAAGAGTCACATTAAATAATGAGCTCTCATATAAACACATACATTTGGGATGCTTTGCTAATTTCTCTTCCCCATCTTCCTCACGTAATCTCATTCACACACAGCTTCATGTGCTGCTCACAGTTTATATGTGTGTGTTTACCTATAGAAGCTGCCTATATCCTCATTATGCTAATCTGTCCTTGTCAGCCCACACAGCAGCCCTGGATGGATGCTGCTCTCTGCCTCAGCTGCAAAACAGCATGATTTCTTCTTCCTATTTAAATCAGAGCTCATCCTGTGCTGCGGCTTTGGTGAAATCACAAGCAAGTTAAACAAAAAACTGCACATTTGAAAAGGCAGCCCAGAAACATTATCTGACCCTCAGTATACAGAGCCAGAGAAAAAGAGTATTGATGTCCCTTGGTTAAAAAAAGGTATGTGATCATATGTTAAAGGGATAGTTCAGATTTTTTGAAGTAGGGTTGTATGGGGTATGTATCCACAGACAGTATATTACATACAGCAGATGTCAGTTGGCACGCCCCCAGTTTGGAGACGCAGGCTGGAGTCTGACATGGAAGCTCAGCAATCAGCTTCTGTGGCGGGGTCAGCAATAAAACATATTTTAGCCACCTTAAAAAGTCCCATCTAAAAAGAAATCAGTATCAGTTTAAGTGTACGCTATATTGACATTATTTTTTATTGCTTTACCTCAATGTCACACAGTGATTATCAACAGGAAAATTAAGCCTTTATATTGCTGTCTTTACTGCCAGACTCTTGTGAGATAAATAGGGGTGTAACGGTACACAAAAATCTCGGTTCAGTACGTACCTCGGTACACAAGTCAGGGTTCGTTTTTTTCGGTACAGTAATGAAAAAAATAGACAACTATTAAATATCTTTTACTTATTGGTAACCTTATTAAAACATACCACCACAGCAGTTAACTCTTTTTACACAATTGTTGAATGAAACAAACATATATATAAAATCCTGCTTTTTCACATTGTTTCAATGAAAATAGAAATATTAAAGTGAAAAATAAAATCCTGCTGTTTTTTTTAACACATTTTTTGAATGAAAAATATAAATATACATTTCTGCTTTAACAGTTTTACTCAATTAAAATAAAAAGTATAGTGCAGCTGGTCAGCTTTAAAGCCTGCTCAGATTCAGTTTTACAAAGGAACTTAGGAACTTACTTAGCTTTCCCACTTTGTTAAAGTGCAGTAAACAAAACATGCTTATATCTAAAGTGCAGCTTAAACAATTTTACTCAACTCCAATGGCGTTGGTTATTTCTTTAGCGCGATGGTCAGGGAAACGCTCTTTCTTTTTAAACGACGACGATATCGTAGTTTGCACCAGATTGCTTTTTCTAGTCGTGCCGGTTAACGTTCAAACTGGGATGCGTTAGCATGTTAGACGTGTTTCCAAGTACATACCCGACCACTGTTCTGCAGTGTCGGCACACTGCTTTTGTCTTGTCAACTTGTTTATTTCCATCTTCGTATTTTACCCTGAAACCAAAGTGTTCCCAAACGGAGGACTTAAGGTTTGCGGGTGGGTCTTCAGGTTCGTCAGGCTCACTTGCCATGTTGTCAAACAGCGAGAATGCGCTGCACAAAGTGAAAGCGGAGATTAACGGTCGGACTCGGTCCGTCACTCAATTATGTCCGTCGGGGAACTAGATATTTTAAATGGTTCGGCTCGCAAAAACGGAATTAAAATAAAACAAAATAAAATAAAATAATATCCTGCGCCCAATAATTCGGTACAGGGGCGTGCCAAACCGAAAGTAGCGTACCGAACGGTTTGACACAAATACATGTACCGTTATGGCCCTAGAGATAAACATTGATTAATTTATTTAACATTGCTAAACACAGGAGCTGCTGGTCTATAGCTGCCTTGATCAGTTATTAATTTTGTGTTATTGTGTGACTTTGGCCTTTAAAAGGGTTAATTCAAATTCACCAAAGTCACACAATAACACAGACTAACTAACCGATCGAAGCAGTGGTAGACCAGCAGCTTCTGTGTTCAGCAATTTAAATTACTCTTTTACTCAATGGAGTCTGGTGGCTGTGACCAGAGCACAGATGGGGAGCTGAAGCTGTTAACAGCTTCCCAGTTGAAATGGGCTGCCTGAAGGAATGGTAGAGCAGTGACAATACTCTCAATATGGCATTCCCTTCAACTGATATTGATTTTTTTAGGTGGGTAAAATATGTTTTGTTGCTGACCCCTGTTCACAGTGTACATGGCTGAGTTTCTGTGTCAGACTCCAGCCTGCCTCACCAAGGCGTGTTGACTGACATCTACTGTATGTAATATACTGAATATGAATAAGAACCTCATACAACCCCACTTAAAAAAATCCGAACTATCTAAGTACTACCACTTTATCTTTCATTCAGGAGTTGTGATGTGGGATGATCCTCAGTGGTAATAATGATACTACATGTTTATAAAATTGCGATCAATTTATTATTATTTTAACCTAATTTCTGATGTGTAGTGTGTATCAAAAAAAATGACAATGACTAAGAGGAAGATGCAGAAGGGGGAAATGCAAGTAACACATTTCAGGAGACACGTCTGCATCAGTATTTAAAACGTGAATAAAATTCACCAGAATGCAGATGCTCCAATTTTTCTGGTGCAGGATCCCCCAACCCCCCAATTCATATGTCTCTACTGCAACTAATGATTATTTTCAGTATTGATCAATCAGATAATTATTGTCTGGATTAATTGGTCAATCGTTTTGCCGGTAAAATGTTAGAAAATTGTGAGAGATGTCCTTCCAGAGGCCAAGGTGACGCCTTTAGATAATATGTTTTATCTGACCAACAGTCTAAATCTATTCAGTTTATTATCATGCAACAAAGACAGGCATCATATCCTCACATTTAAGAGGCCTGGAACTGGCAAATGTGGCTTCTTTGCTTGAAAAAATCCCAAAATGATTATTCGATGATCAAAATAGTTGCCAATTAAGGTTCTGTCAATGACTAATCATTGCAGCTCTATGTGCCCCCACCCCAGTGCTGAAACAATTCTTACAGCCTTGTTGTGTGTGTGCGTCCACCAGATGAATGTAGGTCCAAAGTCAGCAAAGTTTTGGTCTCCATGACCTCCTGAAAAAAATATCTGTCTCTTAAGTTGCCAGATGCTTCACTTTCTTGACCAGCTTGTCCCTTACTTTATTTGTTTACCGTAGAGAAGGAAGTGGTTTTTTTAAAGGGGTCTCACTGTAAACAGCTGCAACGCTGATGAGTGGGAGTGAAGCAAATCTGTAAAGTCGCAGACTGTAAAATCAAAACAGTAAGTTAAAAGATGCTAAAATGCTCTGCAAGGCTGAGGGGAACTGGTAATTCTCTGTGGGTTCGTCACTATGAGCAACCCTTTTTTCACATTACACACAGTTATATGATTTGTTGTTCTTGTAAAATGTTGATTAGAGCAGCTTTAAGCATTAGCTGTCATCCAGATGTGTCTTACCTTCAGTGCAACATGCTCCATTTTCTTTCCTGCAAACATCACAAGAGGACACAAGGTAGAAATCCGAGAGCAAGAGTAGAAATAGATTAGAATAGAGCTTTAAGTACTGAAATAAGAGGCACACAGAATGTGTAGATAAACTGCATTTTTATGTCACCTGTAAATAAAAAAAGACACCAGAAGAAGTAGAAGAAGAAGAAGAAGAAGAAGAAGAAGAAGAAGAAGGGAGCAGAACTTCTTTGCGTTCTGGTTTCGCTGCCACCCACAGCAAGACCAGTTAGACACATCAAGCACTGCGTAGGCTTCCCTTTGTACCGTAGAAAATGTATTTATTAAAGCATAGGCTCCAGAACACAATCAAAAGAAAAGGAACAACAGCTGCAAGATTGCAGAACATATTATGTACCATAAAATTGATAAAGAAATCACTGTACACGCTACAGTGCTTTTTAAAATCACAGCTTTTGCAATGCAGTTAATAGAACTGATGGTCTATGTATTATTATTTTCACATATAATAAACATTCAATAAATCTCAAATATGTCTTCTTTTGGGAACATCTAGATTAATGTCAAATAAATGTATATTTGTAAGTTTGAGTTAGAAATGTTATCACAGCAGAACAAACAGCATACAAAAAGTACAATCATTGTTCAGTATTTAGCTCAGCTGACTGTAAATCTGAGAAGAATTATGGATGAAGGACGATGATGAGCAATTTAAAAAAATTAATATTCTGTTGGACCTAAGATTTCTAATGTCTCTTACATGATGCATACATAGTTACTCAAATCTGACCAGTGCAACCACATCGGCCTTTTCTGTTACATATATATGTAAGTGTATGTTCCACTTTTGAGGTCACTTAAAACATTTTGAGGTTTCATTGCAGGAAAATGTGTTACTGTTGGGAGATGCTCGATGAAATGCAGCCTACAAGTGCTGTAACAGACATTTGGGATTAAAGACAGGAGGGAATTTCAATTTGATTTCCACAAGCTATCGTAAGACTGCGTGTGACAATTTTACACCTCAGTGAATTTCGCTTTTTTGCTAAAATCTGCAGACTGTATGTATAAAGTCAGAATGTTAAGATGCAGTTCTTCTAAAATACTAGAATTTATCTTTCTTCGTATCTACAAATTGTTTTTAGTTGCCAAAAATATTCATTTTAATTTAAAATTGAATCATCATACAAATGATATACATTTTTAAAAGCCAATATTTTATTAAACTCTGAGAGAATCATTGTTTAAATTTTATATAAAATATATTTCACTACAAAACTGTTTTCTTTGAAGCAAAGGGAGTTTGGCATACGGTATCTCTTCGTTTCTAAAAGATCTAATCTGCTTTATAGCACTTGAAGGGTTTTATTCCAAAATACTAAATAAGCACTTTTATTGCAACTGATTCTGAAATGAATCATCCGTTAATCTTTGCCGTTACTAAATATGTTACGTTTTTCCAAAGAGAGAAAAATAGTTGTGCATTCATGCCAACAACATTTTCTCATGACTGATTTAAAGTAAGGCTCTACTGATATGCTATCAGCCTGACAAAAGAAGCCTCTTCTTTAAAAAATGAAACATTTTGGTGAGCCTGTTGAGAAGTCGCATTTTGAGAGCAATAACAAATTGTGAATCTTTATTCTAATTCCTCTCTCCACACTGTCCTTAGAAAGACCTGCAGAGCGCGGTGGTGATAGTATGAAAGAGCAGATAATGTCGTCTGCATCTTCTGCTCACTGACTTACACGTTTCAGATTTGTTGTTTAATTTGTTTCCTCCCCACAAATTTAAATAAAACCCTTTGGAAAGAAACCCTTCGAGCGAACCTCCCTCCCCACTGTGGATTCAATTAGACTGTGTTGCTCAGCATGTGAATTGCAGAGGATTAAGTGATTGTGTATCTTTTAGATTCAAAACATCTGCTGTTTATGCTGGCAAAAGCTCCACCACTCTCATACTGGGATGCAAGGCAGGCTGTCGGAGAGGAGGAGAAAAGAGGTGACAGATAAATACAGGATGAAAATGCAGAGAACGGCAAGTGGTAGTCATTATTTGGTTAATTGCTATGAACATTACTGATGGAGTATCATCTTGGTAAGGTAGAATATCATTGTTTCGGTCTAAATATTTTGAGATGTGTGTTTTCTTTAATCACACAGTGCAGACATGCAGTATGTTTGGCCCCAGGGGGGTAACAAACATAACCTTAGCAGTGCTCCTATTTGAGCTCTAACTGACCACAGAGTGGGAGGTGACAGTGTATATGTGCACTAACAAGACAGATGTAACTTTTTTCGCACACAGTGTTTGTTTGCAATAACTTCCGGGTAGAAAACCCCCACGTCAGGTTCTTAAAGTCAAGTGGTGCTGAGCAAATGCTGCCCGCATTGGTTAGTTTAAGTGTTTGCTATATTTAGAATATGTTCACTGCTTTACCTCACTGTCAGACAGCCCTTTCCAACTGGGAACTGAAGGAGTTACCAAAAAGCCACCAGACTCCACTGACAAAAACAATGATTTTACTAAGCTGATTAAGGGACTCAGTGGGTCTACCGCTGCCTTGACTGGTTTAAGGTGTGAGGTAAAGCAGAAAAAAATATTCTAAATAAAGCGTCCACTGACACTGACATTGATTTTTTAAAGAAGGGTGTCTTTGTGCATGGCTAAAATACATTTTGCTGTGGCCCTGTCCACATTGCTTAGCTTCCGTGCCCGTAAGATGCCAGAGATGCTAGCAAAGCAACACAGTACATAAAATAAGTACAGCAGGAATGTCAGATAAGTTGGACCACTGTGTTTAACTATATATCTTTAAATGTTACAGTTATGGCTGAAACAATAACAGAAATGAACAAGTTTGCTGATTTTGCCTATCTCAGCAATTAAAATCAATGAATAGTTTTCTACCTGGAAGTAATTGTTGTTATTAGTATATGACGTCCAGACAAAAAGAGGCAAGTGAAGAATTTTATCCCCAAATATGATGAATGATATGTCAGCTGTTTAAAAATACAATGCAGATTTGTGGCTTAAAAGCAGCAATCTCGGATCCCTTCACTATTTGAGAACACCACAGATTCATAATTTAGCAGCCAGCACCACTTCTTTCTAAAACAGATGTAGAACATGCTCCAGCTTTAGATGTGCCACTGTAATATGATATATATTATTAACTTCCCCATAATGAATTAGCTGTAAAGTATGGTGTTGCTTTGTTGACACTGACCTCTCATACAGCGCTTGAATTGGCATATAGCCTATTGATTGGCTTTCAAATGGCCTCAGCTCATTTGCTGGAGTGCTGTAATAGTGGTCAGAGCTCTCCCCTTATGATCAAACAACATTCATCCAACAGCATAAATTTAACATCGAAGGATCTGCTGAAGAAGTAGCTGCACTACAAGACTGGTACACAGTCATCCCTCCCTCCTGTATGAGTTAAAGAAGCCACACATCATGAACCTTCTTTACCCTCAACTTTGCTATTAAACACAGAATTGTTGTATTCTTGCTGCTCCATTAGGAGCCATGAATACTCTGAAGGATTCATTATATTACTAATTTAAAATGATTACTAATAAACATTAACAGTTTAGAGGGGATGCTGACATTTCACTTGTTAATGCTGTGGTGCCCTCTGAAACCTTGCATGTCGGTTGTAAACAGGGTCTTCCCAGGGGACAGTGAGGGTGTTCATGGAAGCAGGGCAGAAAGACATCCAGTATTCATGGTCCCACAACATAAATAATTTGCTCTAATGCTCTCTAGGTTCCCCTTCATGCCTGCCTGCATCGTAGAATCATAGAGTTGTAATGCATCAGTATGTTTTGAACACCATGCACTGCAGTTTGCCATACCTGCACTGTTACAATATGGTGTAATTTTCTATGCTTGCTGCAGGCTTTGGTTTAGTTCATATACCCTCTAAACCTGCAAGTGGACAACTCAAACATTTGGTGCTGTCCTACTTACAAAAGGTGCCACCATGAATGTCCACATTAATCCTCAGAAACAAGGACACAGCTTTATATTCCAATGGGAAAGCTGGAGAACACGATACAAAGCCCATATAGGTCCAGTATGGTTATAGAAATATAGGCTACATGTGCACGGGAAGAACTTTTTTCTCTGCGAGACGTGAACCCATCCAATTTATCTTCATTCCTACTTCCGGCAGACGTTCACAGGAACAACCTGGGAATTGCTGTGAACGTCTCCTTTGGGGTTTTCTGAGATCTATTCTTAGAGTTCAGATGAACGAGGGAACATGCAAAAAAGTGAAAAGTACAGATGAGGAGGGAGGGAAATCAATATGCATCCTCTAAGGGGAGAGGTGCATTGTTAGCGGTAGCAGGTGCTGCGCTAACACTGACAAAGACGGATAACTAACACTAGCTAGCCTTAATTAAAGAGTGACTTTAGAAGAAGAGACATTTTTTGGTCAAAATGTTTGGTTTCATCTTCAATCACTCTGACTATCTGTGGTGGCAGGAAAGCAAAAGGTTTTGTGTTTCTGGGAGTTTTTAATAAATGCAGCAGCTGAGCGACAACAGTCGTATCTTGAGCAACACCTGAGCGCCCTAGATTCAGAGTCTTCGATCTATATGTTGGTACGAGGCCTAGAGCAACACAGCTAGTTTATCATGGTAGCTGTCACAGAGGCTCCTCTGTGGCTCACACCGCCGCTGAATCTGTGCAGGCTTTAGACTTCAGCACAAAAGTAGGTCAGCAGTGACTGAAGTACACTGAAACACCTTGAAAACAATTCTGTGGATTTGTAGATTATTGAATCACACATAACAGTCACTTTAAAAATACACAAGTTGTAGATACCTCCAATTTTACTATGGATAATGTTGAAAAATGTCTATATTACAGGATGGGTGATAAGGCCTGTGGTTGAGAAAAGATAAACAGTTCAAATTACTGAATGATTGAGTCACGAAATGTCATTTGATGCCAAGAACATGTATGTTTTCCTAATGTACAAAGTGTGTTGTAACACTGGTATGAGGGGCTGTCTTGCTTGTCTTGACTTTTTTCTGTTACAACATTTATCGTTTTTATGATCCCACCTGCTCTCGGAGGGCAACTTTTAAATTCAATTGACTGTCTTTACAGAGGCAAAGATTCGCTCTAATTGCTGCTTGCATAAAGCATGGAACACTGACAAAGACAGAATGCAAACAGTAGTGACTTCTGTCAGTTCTTAGATACATCATGTGTCTTTAGCTGTACGCGGTTATGCAGTCATGCTTGTACATAAAAATACCATTCCATCTCTCTTATTGTGGGTTATGAAACCACTCTGAGCAACTTACCTCCTGTATCCTCACAGGCCTTTGTGGTACTGACACAACCTACAGCACCTTTGGGAGCTGATCTAAGGCACATTAACATTCATCACAACACTGGAGTGCATCTCAGTGGACAAATTTGGAACGATTGTTCAGTTTTTCCCTGTGTATCTACCTCTTAAGAGGATGTTGACAGTTTGACAGAGAAATGTTTCTTGGAGGCAGAGCTGCTCTGGAGGCAGACGTAGTCTTATTGGTTCAGTTAATACTGAATAGAGCCAAAAAAGATCAGTCAGTGTGTGAGCATTATGCACTAGCTGGCAGATCAAACTCTTGCTGAAATACAGTGTAACTAAACATTAAAAAAAGCAATGTTGTATTTTTTTGTCCTTATTCATGACCATAGCTGTCATCATTTGGGAAGTTTGGTGAGGCTAGGAGTCTACAATGGATTTGTCATTTAGCTGCAATCGAGATGTCACAGACTAAATGACTAAAACCAGGGATCGCAGTCTTAGCCAGTGGACTCTGGACATATGTGGACCATCTAATACTTCTTTACCACTGTCTATATTGATAGCAGTGTTTGAAGACACAACCAGGTGCGAAGCTAAAGAGGCAGAATATAATAAATGTATGCATTTAGTACATAAAAAACAAAAACTAACAACCCAATTGCCAGAAAAAATGTTGGCATTGTACATTACTGCAAACCACGAAAACAAAACTTTCAACATCACTGTGGTTAATCTCTTGTTAGGGTTAGGCACAAAAGCCACTTGATTATGGTTAGAGAAACATCATGTTGTGATTTAAAATACCTGGTTTGGGGGGCACAATCCCTGCTGGAAACTGCTGGTTAAAAAACACCCACATTTGGCCTAAAAAGCCACCGGGAATGCAGCAATGACTCACTCATGAATAACAACCGATTTTTTTGTCTGCAGCATGGCAGGCGTCTCACCATCCACCATCCTCTACACCTCCAGATGACAAAGTCTGCTCATATACTAGGTAACTTTGGAGATGTTATTATGATACGTATGAAACATACAAATGTAACATATTCGTGGTTTGCAGAAACTGTGTGAAATTGTAGCAGTTCCACAGTCTTTGGTATTTGCTATCATATTGTTTTCTCCAATTCATTTCAGCTGACTTACAGTTCCCCTGAGTTGACTGGATGGTTATTCAGATCACCTGTTGCACATGGTGTGGGGACTGACTTCTACCTAAGAATTGAGAGTAGCTTGGTGCATTTCCCCTCTGGGCCACTCAGGGTTTGACGATGTCCTTTCTTTGGGCTTAACAGAGGTGGGGAAATGCACACTTACTCTGATCCTCCCTCAACCTAAGGCAGACCTCATGTAAGCAGATATTGTCAGCCAGAAACTCTGGTCTTTAGGACCCTTGGGACTTTTTGCTGCCCTGTATGAGGGTACTTTTGTGCAGATTTGTGCACATAATCACCAGTTTGAGATATGTTTCTCTAAGTGAATATTTTTTATACTGTGTGGTTGGAATCTGGTTTTCAGGCTTCTTCATGATCAGCTACAATTTGGGGAATCAGTACCAACACACAATGCCAAAATTTTCTTCTGGCGACTGGGCTGAAACAAAGGAATCTCATCATTTGTGTTTCAGATTTGCGTCTGTGCTCAAACTTCCTTTTGATCAAGAAAACGGAATCATTTATTTTTGAATATAATAATAATCATGATCTCTATGCAGTGCACAGCACAGATGAAGGCACTGTATAGTTTTGCTCCGAGTGTGTAATTGTTATTAGATAGTAAATTAATTTCATTTTACAGGATTTTAATGGTTTGGCTTTAATTTGTTATATTTACAGCAGACTTCATCAACATGCAAAGATTATATGAAGCCCAATAAGGGAACATATTCAGGGGGCCAGATTATTCTGGTGGAGAGCCACATCTGTCTCAAGGCCAACTGTCGTCTCCTGTACTCGCTGCTGACTTGTTCACTGGGCTTCAGCCTTATATGACTGACCCAGAAAAGTGTCGCTCTGCAATTTGAGGTTTAAATCAACCAATGAGATTGTTTTTGCTCCCACAGCACTTCAGCCTCTAAGAAAAGAAAAAGGTCCAATCTGCTCTATGCTGCGTGGAAAATCTCCCTTTTAAATAATATGCTTACAGTCTGAGTACAAAGTGTAGGGATAAACATCTTGGTGTTTCTGTTGTGACAACCTTGCAAATATGCAGTTTACATGTGTCATCTAATACATTGTAAAAATGTGTTGTTGTTGTTTTTTTAAATTTAGGTTACTTTTAGCTACCTGACAGATCCATGCATTTGCTTGTTTGCTGTGACTTAACTTATCAGGAGTAAATACATTGTGCATTTTATCATACACACTATAAAACACCACAAAACACCGTGAACTTCTTGCTGGAAGCCGGAGGAACTTCTTTAGTGGCATATGGAGAAAGGTGTGTGGGAGGAGAGTGACAAGAGGTTGGTCGGACCATGCTGTGAATTGTGACTCCATTTCCCAGGGGGCTTTGCAACAACAGCTCAAAAAGCCACTAGCCGCTTAGCCGATGGCATGGAGAGGGCTGAGACGATTTGGCCAGAGGTCACAGGAGCTGATTGGCTGGTTTGTGGAATCATGGTGGATGCGAGGGTGCAGGTGTTTGTTGATCGGATGACTCTGGTGCACAGGAGGATTGTGGGTAGATGGATATGTCAGAGAGTTGAACCCCACCCCTTCTTAACTGTGATGCCTGTTGAAGGGAGGACGGTAATGTGTGAAAGCGGATCAAACCCTAATTGTCCTTCATTCTTGACCTCCACTAACATGTTGACCCAACTACATCGAGCCCTCCTAGAAAACCTCAGAATATCTGAATAGAAGCACATTACCAGGTGCCATGTTGGATCAGCTTTTACTGTTGAAACTTACCTCTTGGTACTGGCTTTACAAACAAATGTCTGAGGGCTTACTCCTTAAGACTAAAGATGTTAATTTGCTTCAATGGTTTATTTTACCCATAACCATGTACAAATAAACAAAACCTTTACAGCTTTGTATGGTCACACATTTAGCATTCATTGGTCCATAAGCACTCCTCACGGCGACATGAAAACACTGTTATAAGACACCGACATTGATTTCTAGCATCGGCGTCTCAACGTTGCACTGACGTCACAAATGTACCATCCATTCTAACAGTTTCATTGCAAATAAAAATAGTCACATGCAATGATTGAAAAAAATTACATTACCTCATGTCACATAGAAAGTAAGCGAAAAGTTCCATCATTTAGAAATAAGTACTCTTCAGAGATTTGTCTCTCTCTCTCTTTTTTTTTTTTTTTTTAAAGTCCTAGACATTCTTTCAACAGCGTTGTTGGTCTCATTTGGGTTGTAAACATTAGTTACAGTGCCTAGCTTCATTCACCTGGCTGGCTTTGTAGCGTCTCTTAAGAGAATTGGTCAATCAATACTATCAATCAACTGATTGAGAGGAATTGGTCAGTAGTCAATCAATTGAATTTATCATGGAAGGACATGATCGTCTTTGGGCTCAGTTAGGGGCAACAGGACACCAGTGAGAGACTGCAGAACAGACTGAACAGTAGATCAATATAAGACACCCTGAGAATCACAACTACGTCTCTTTCATCTGTCATCCCTCCTCCCTACCCTCTCTCTTCCTCTATCTCTTCTTGTATGGAACGATCATAGTCAGGTGGGCGTGGCCTCGGTGGTTGAGGAAGATGGTTGGTTGGTAGGTTGGTTTGTTGTGGCGGAAGCCGGTTGCCGTGCAACTGGCTCCTTGGTGGTTGGCATGGAGACAGGTTAAGGTGGATTCTGACCTTGTAAGGTAGTATGCAGCACGTACAGTAGTATGAACAGTAGAATGTAATATGCAGCTCTGGAGAAAAATACATGAATTTAAAATGGTGATGCTGAGGAAAAACAAACAGAACAAGTGCACCTTATGAAGATTAAAGGGTCAGTTCATTCAAATTGCATATTTTCTCACTCAACTCTTGTGATATCTAACTATGCACATTTTTAGAGATATCTGTCTCTGACATTTCTGTCACCATCCCCCAAAAGTGGAATTTAGTTTTTTCTTTGGAGCTACTTTCTACAGACAAAACAGTCCCAAAAAAGTGAGGTCTGTTGTTTACCCAGAGCAACAGGGATGCTGTTTCTGGAAAGAAAATGTGCTGTTGTTTCCTCAAATGTATTTCCAGTGTTTAGGAGTGGAGGCAGAAATGTTAGATAGACATCTCAAAATCTGGACAAACATTCAACTTTTATTTTTGAATGAAATGACCCTTTATAATTCAAACAACTTGAGGAATACTTGTTTTTTTTTTCTTTTAAGAGCAACTAAAGAAGCGCTTTGTTTCATTTGCAAACATGTCATAATGTTGAAGTTGAAAACACCACAAATTAATAAAACAAAACCAAGCACACCTCAAGTTTGAACACTTGAACATCCATTCTAGATGAGTATTTCTCCCCAGATCTGTCAGCATGTAACAGTAGATTGTGACAGTAGTATGTTATCAATGGAGAACATCACATGGGGCTGACGTGGTGTGCAGCAAAGGATGGCGCAGGGGAGGGCGGTAGTGGTGGACAGTGATTGGTTGATTTGGTTGGTCAGGTGACTGAGGGGGTTATGAACAGTCGAGTTGAGTCAGATCACATGATGAGGGTTTGCAGCTATAACGTCAGGAGGTTCCATCAGGAGGTATGGAAGCCTGACAGGTTTTAGCTTTTGGTGGACACTGGACAGAACACCCACCCTGAACCCCACCCTCACATATCCAGCGAGCACTCACACACAGTCACACACAGAAACAGACATGCACTCATACATTCGTGGGCAGACAGACACAGACAGACACACACACACACACACACACACATTTACCCACATTTACCATATTTTGCATAGACACACATAAATAAACACGCAGGTTTGTTAACTTAAACTCACATGTACATTCATGACAAACAAATGCTTTCACATTTCACACGCACGCACACACACACACACACACACACACACACACACACACTCTTGCCCACCCCCAGACTTGCGATGTGTTACTGTGATGATGCAGAGTGTGGTGGAAGGTGAAGAATAAGACAACGGAAGACAGGTGATGCTAAAATGAACATTTATAATGACTGCTGTTGCTGTCGCAAAATAAGAATCCTTAAAAAAAGACCTCATATATATTAGCACTAGATTGCCCACTTCACTGGTAATCCACAAGTCAAGAAACACAACTCACTAGGTTTTTTTTCTCTTTACAAACACAATGCTACAATTACATTAAATATTCAATACTCTTTAAGTCAGTTAATGAATGTTGTTAAAAGCAACCACTAAAATACTAAAAATAAAAACAAAACAATACTAATATTAATTCACCTTTTTCCAGTCGTTCCCTTTTTCTTGTTGCGTTGTTATTTATTAATAGTATAATAATAATAATAATAGTCTGAGAAATAAATAGCTCATGTGGTGTTCTCAGGGCAATGGGGCAGGCAGCATAAATCAAGAGTGGAGCTCAGAGCAATGCGATGAAATGGTGGAGTCTAATCTCACGCAGTTAATACTTTCAAAATGTCTCTGATGTACAGGCGAAATATGGAGATATGCCACAAGTTTGGTTCTGCAGGTAGTAGGATGGCTGAGTGGCACCTGCAGAGGTTAATCATCTCTAAACTATCATTCTATGTTATGTAAACTAGGACTGTATTGCACAAAAGTTAGCAGCTCAGCTTCCTCATTTTGTAGCCCGGGAGGAGCTTAGTTTCTTTTCTTTTCGTTTTTTTTTAAAATTTTGTTCTCGCCACCTCCCTGGGTGTGTTTTTCAAACCTGGAGGAGCCGAGTCGAGCCGTTTTCCACGATGATATGTCTCTAACACGACCAAGCATTTTCAATAACTATGGCTTGATGATAAAAGATACTAGCGCCACTACAACTCACTGTTAGGAAAACATCAACAAATGTACAAAAACAAGCCTACGTTGAGAATGGCTCGGACTACTTCTCAAGGTTAGTATTATTATTCGATGAGCACAGGTATCTAAAGAGTTTGCTAACCAACATGGAAGCTAAACAGCGAATACAGTAGGTAAATCAACACTAATAACAACAGCACAGGTTAACACAGTAGAACTAGCATAGCCGATTATACAGGCAGACCTAACTATCGGATACAGAGGATGAAGTGTGATGATCGTTACTGCGTCCACTAGTACCTCTTTATGCTGCCGGCCCCTTTCTGCTCAACACTTCTCTCTTTACAGCTCGGCAAAAATCTGACAAAAATATTTACAATGAGAGAGAAAAAAAATGAAATTGTGGAGAAACAGTTGTTTAGTGTTTTTTTTCTTTTTTTTGTTTGTCTGCATTTCTTTTTTATGTTTTTTTTCTTCCTTTCATATGTTTTTTTTCTTTTTGTTCTTTTTCGACTTATATCTCAGAGAATTGTCCCCAATGATGAGCAACAAACAAACAAACAAAAAAATCCAATCATATCAGCTAGCATTGCACAGTCTCAGAGAGGTTTTGGGGATGGAATGGAGAGTTATCGTCCAAACAGTTGGATGAACACAGAAGGGGGGTAGGAGGAGGAGGAAGAAGGTCAATAAAGTTCATGAGGGGGTGAAAGTTCAAAAAGTTCAAGAAGACAGAGGATGGCTGCGCAGCTGACGGTGCGTAAACACTCCCCACACCACCGCGTGGGGGCGGTGCGTGTGTCGGCGTGCGTGGTTTGGATGTTAAACAACAACAAAAAAAATCATCATTAGAAAATGGAGTTTTTGAATCTTTCCCATCGAGAAAAATCAAATGGAGCGAGAGCGAGAGAGGGAGGGGGGGATAGAAAGAGAGAAAAAGGTGAGGGAGGGGGTAGAAAGAGGGGGAGGTGAGGAGAGTGAAAGGTGCCCCCAACACTATGGCACACAATCAATGAAGTCCCACAGGCTGAAGAGATGACAGAATTAGGAAAGCAGCTGGCATGAGCGGTAGGGCTTTTTTAGGTAGGTTGAGAGGCAGGACAGTAGGTAGGTAGCCAACCTGCAGAGGGGTTAATCCTTGTCGGGTTTAGCTCTGTGGGGGGTGGTGAGGAGGAGGAGGAGGAGTGGTGGTGGTGGGGGGCAAGGTGCTGTTCAGTTGAGGCGTCATGAGCGACATCATGTTATGAGGGCGGAGCATGCTGGCTTCATGGGTGCTTCCAGGATGGATGTCCGACACACAAGAACAACTCAAAGAAACGCTTGGAATGGTAGTTGTTGTTGTTGTTGTTGTCTTTTTTTGTTTTGTTTTTTCCTCTCTGTTCTATTTTGGCACTCGAGAGAAGAGACTCGTGGGAGGCGGAGGAGGAAAGTGTGTGTATGTTTGGGCGAGGAGGAGGAGTGGGCAGTGAAAGTGCAAAAAAGAGGGCATGGAACAGTGTGTGTGTGTGTGTGTGTGTGTGTGTGTGTGGGAGGGGTAAACAGGCTACACACAGAAATGGCATTTTGTTAAAACTGGTCTAGGTTAGACAGAGCATACAGTACAAATCAAAACCAGGAAAAAAATCAACAGAGAAGAAGGAACAGAAAAACAGTGATATGACAAATGCAGTCTACAGTTGCTGGTGCTTCGATGGGGCCCGAGTTGGGGGAGGAAGAGGGGGTGGAAAAGGGGAGGAGCGGGGTCCCATAATATGTCCTAGTAGATGTTTGAAGAGGTGGGAGGGTCAGTGGTGGGTGTGGGTGAGAGTGGGTTTGAGTTTGTAGAGGTGGCGGTGGAGGGGAGGGGCAAAAAAAAAACAAGATCTGAGAACTATGTCAAAGAGCCACACCCACTGAGAAGCAATGAGATCACCTGGCGAGCAGGTGAGAGTTAAGTTTGCATTCCTCTACACATCACAATAAAAACAGAAAGGAAAAGTAACATGACTAACCGGCTACGTCGCAACACAAGACAGCACGGGCACGGAGCTGGCCTAAAGCAGACAAACTCAGAGAGAGGGAGAGAGAGAGAGAGAGAGGGGGGGAGAGAGAGAGAGAGAGAGAGAGAAGAGCATGCACATCTAAATACACTGCTGGATAAACACCTACAGTAAGGCTACACATCTACAGTAGTCTCGCACACTGACCCCCACCTTCAGCTCGGCCTGCCATGCACAGTAACAGCAGAGAGTTTAGTGCAAACATGTCGCTAGGAGCAGAAATGGAAATTTTTCTCTTTTTTTTTTCTTTTGGGGAGTTTTGTAGGAAGCGGGCCATCTCCCATGACAACATCTGTCAGGATACAAAACATGACCGCACTGGAAATACTCTGGTTGCATAATAAGGAGAGAGAGAGGGAGAGAGGTGGACAGACTTTGGCAAAATTTCTTTTTTTTTTCTGTTTGACACTGAAGCCAATAAAGCATCCAATTGAAGTGAGCTGGGAAAATAGAGAGAGAGAAAGAGACAGAAAACACACTGGCAATGTTCAGTGTTGTTTCTCTCCCCGAGATCAGAGCTTTGGATTGCATATTAAGGAAGTGAAAACACAATCTGTCCCAAATTCTGCAGCGAGGCACCCGAGGGAGACCGAGAGTGCAGCAGACAGACTTGTGTGTGTTTTTTTTTTAAAGGGGGGATTTGTAGGTGAGGGAGGGGAGTTTTCACCTCTCTTTCTCACACACTCTTTACCACTCTCTTCCAACCTCACTGAAATGCACCGGGCGGGTCGAGAGATGCTCCATGTCATATTTGTGGTCAATAAGGTGCATATCAATGACAAGACAAGCCAGAGCTCAGAGTGTGGGGGTTGTAAAAGGACAGACAACAGAGTTATACTAAGAGCTCGACACAGTGCGTCGAGGGTTAGTAATGTTAGAATACAAAAACACACGAAAACACACGTAAGCCTCTACTGCACGTCAATGGTCAGAGGAGTGATATGCAAACTTATGCAGAGGTGAGTACATTCATGGACAATCTCAGTCTTGATTTGAAATTAAATCCTGATTTCTTTCTGTCTAAAGTTAGGCAGCAACTGAGAACTTTTTAGTACAAGCTCGCTTAGCAAGTAGCAAAATAGTCTTAGGTTTGTTCGAGAGATTTATTTGTATCCCTCTGAGGATGGTTAGACAACTTAAGGACAAAATACTCATTCTGTTGTAACGTCAAAATCAAACATTTTGTTCACCTTTGTTCCGGTGGACCAGGACTCAAACAACAAACATTTGAACGCGTGTAAAACAATATCAAAATGCTCTACCCTTATCGGCATGCAAAGATTTGTCTCCGAAAAAATGAATGACACACACTGCCTAATTTTTTTTTATCACTTCTTTTTTGTTTCTTCGATTTTTTTTTTCCTTTTTTAGTCCACGCTTCACTTTGATATCATGCAATATAGACGTGCAAAAAAGATAACATCTATTTCCACAAAATACATTTTCATTGTAACTATAAAAGGCTGTATTTAAGAATGCTATCAAGTCACATTTTTTATTTAGCATAATTATGCTAACCTATCGCTATATTGATTTGTCTAGCCCCAAAGTCATAGTGCTGTTGCATTCTGGGACGTGTAGTTCCCAGAGGACTGGCTAACACTTTGCTAACATGGCGGTGCGTCCTCTTGTGGCAGGAACAGAGAGGGCTTAAACAAACTGCTATACTGAGGCATTTTGACAGTCTACTTAGTTCTTAAAAAGTGTCACATGGACTATTCCCTTCCTACGTAAATTATAAATATGGTTCATTTGGCACTTTTCACATTTTCTTAATATAAAAGTATGTCTCCTCTTATCTAATGTGATTTAAATCAACACATTTACAGTTTCACTCTGTAAATACCTATTTTGGCACAGGTTTAACTTGTTCAGGTTAGAATTACACTATTATTAACTTATCATCAGCTTATAATAGAGCTTGTATTACACTGCCACTTGAGACTAGGCTCTCCAGCTAGAGGACAGATTTCGATATGTTTTAACCTTGTATTTTTAGTACATCAGTTATTATTAAATAGCAGCATTTTCCACAAATTAAAAAAAATTGTACTCATGTAAACCTACTCAACATCTAAATCCAAAGCTCCTACGGCAGACAGAGGATAAAGGACAGGACGACATGCCACTACGTGTATTGCTTCCAGTACTCATCACATTTTATCTCGATCCCCTAACGTTAAGATAACTGAAGAGATTGGCCGCTGTGTAAAAGACAGACCAAGAAAAGATGTTTTCTAAGGTTGAATTAATGAGATGAAAAAGAAATCCGTCGAGTATAAATCAGCTCAACTGGCACCTGTTTTTCCACTGTAAACACACTGTGCTGCATCCAAAGTAATCTAGCAATGAGACTAATTGGACAACAAACTAAAAATGCTGTGTTTTTGACAAAGAATCTCAAACCATTGATTTCCCATACAAGCAGGTTTGTCCAAGGAATTAATTTTCATTTCAGTATTAATCTTTGAAATATTAATTTAAATGAATTCAATATTTAAGTCCTGTACAATTTTAGAAAAAAAGTATAAAATGCCTGTCACATGTTCCCAGAAAAGTCTACAAATTGTTTTTTTTGTGTCTGACGAACAGTCCGAAACCCAAACATATTCAATTGATGATACAATGATACAAGCAGCAGATCGTCACATTTGGAAAGCTGTAATCAGTAAATGTTTGCCATTTTTGCTTTATAAATGATAGTTTACCTGCTCATACTTGACCTAACATGCTAACTAAATATAAACTGTAAAATCATTACTCACTGCTCACAGCACAGTACAGTTCTACAGTGGAACAACAGCACACTATCTACTACTACAACAATCTCCCTATGGTCTCATGAGGTTTTTGCCACAAAATATCAAACATAAATCCAGTCAAACCCCATCAATGACAAAATATTCCCTCACGATATGTGTATGTTTTATGTTTGTGCAGCAAGGTATTCCAAATGTTTCTCTTCAGTATTATGAAATAAAACGCACTGATCCAAACTACAGCTAAGAGTGTTTGTACACTGTGCCCTGCCAGCCTCAACTCTAACTTCCTCTGCAGGTGTGGTCATTTTCTGATGGTGGTGCATCAGGGTGTCTCCGAGCCTCAGCCGCCCGAGGAGGCAAAGCGAAGAGAGACTCAATCTGTGGTGTTTGTCAGGGCAAGCAGCAGACATGCATTGATCGTAACACCAGACATAGTCACCCATGGAGCGATGTAGTAGGAGGAGAGGGGGTGTCAGGATGGGAGTGCACTGGAGGACTGAGGACGGGTGGGAGGGAGGGTGAGGAGAGTGTGGATGGTGTTAGATGGGAGTAAAGAAGCCTCCTTACCAAGCTGTGGAGATAAACCCTCACTGGCGCTCCAACAGAGAGTGACACATTCGATAGCACAGTGGAGGATTTTGGACCGGATTGGTTTAAAAATAATTAAAAGTCTGTTGTTGTTTTTTTAAACTTAGAGGAGTTCCCTCCCCTCACCAGGCTGTTTAGGTCAATAAATCAAATGCACCCCCTCCTCCTTTTGGCATTTCACATTCCGTCACACTTTAACTCCTGTTGGACTTAAATATCTGTCCAGAGATTTGCCCATTGGATGTACAGTACATTATCAATTTCAACTGTTTATGAAAAAGACACAGCTGCGATAGAAAAGTGAATTTATAATTTGTTCCAGTCTCTTTAATCTGCTACTGGACACCTAACACTCCCCCAACATCCCACCCTCTAATTACAAAACACTTTTCCAGGACAACAGGTAAGTAGAATCTAATTGATCTCAACTCGTGACCTCAATTGATTGATCCTCTTCATCGACCTAGTCTCTTTCTCCTCCTTCAGTATTCAGATATGACGTACATTTCTGTTGAAGTTCTTCATATGCATTCTACATATATTTCATATATGTGTTTATTTTTCCCTGCCATACAAAAACCATCCAATCGCAATGCCGTCTACAGCACACATCCCTGACCTCATAGGCAGGGAGAACCGCTCCCTCGCTTCACAGTGCATTAAGACAAAAAATTCAGTGTACTCCGATTGTAAAAAAAAAAAAAAAAAAAAAAAAAAAAAAAAATAATAATAATAACACGACACAAACAAAAAAATTAACAACAAAAGAAACAACAGCATCTTCAGCAGCCTCCTGGGTCTACAGTGGGCAGTAAACCTGTTGCCATGGGAGACCTGCAGTTTGCCAGAGGCAGAAACGAGCTCAACTCCCTGGACATATGTTGAAAATCTCTCATGTCTGCCCTTTACCTCATCTGCAGTCGGTTGAGGTTGCTTGATAAGGGCAAAGATCAGTGAGGCTATTAATCTCCTTTACTGATATGCATGCCGTCTTACAATAGCAAATCGACTAGTGAGGCTTGCAGATGAAATATGTTCCCTCGTCATGTTTCAGTGTTACATTTTTCTCAATGTTTGCATTTCTCAGTAGTACGTTGTGAGTCTTAAGTGCTCTTGCTTGATCTAGCCTGTGGTTTGGGTTCATCTAAAGAGGACCACAGGCTAAGCAGTAACAGTTCATCTGAGAATTTGTCTCAGCTCAACTCAATTATTCATTTCAGTTACAATTTTACATTGTAGGCAAACTGTAACAGGGCATTTTACTAAAGATTTAGAACAGTGGGGATATTTTGGAGCATGAGCTAGGATAGCCGAGCATGATGACCAGGCGTTTCAGAATAATATAGCTGCTAAGACGCTGCACTGCAGCCTGTGGTGTGAGTGGTTTACAGATATTTCCTTGCTAATCTAGAGGTCTCACTGCAGTCTGCATCATAGATATGGTGAATTCCCTTTTCTAGCACCAAATATGGCATCATAGTGTTTTGTTTCAGTGTGTGTGCATGTGTGTATGTGTGTTCCCTGTTCTGCTCGTTGACTGGATATATAAGTTGATCCTTCACTGTATGATATTAATGCCTGGGGCGGCTTTCTTACTGGATTTAAATAAGACATATATTACACTATGTGACATTACTATTCATCTTCAATCCACTTAAATTAAAACAAAAAGATTCAAATCAAAAATAGTCTCATTTACATTCATGTCAACCTGAATTCACAGATAAAAAAAAACGAAACAACTGAGCTTTTTATGGGTGAACTCATTAATAAATAATGACGATGGTGATGATTCCTATCGTAATAATCATGACAATATCATTAACAGAATTATCACAGCAGACTGCAAAAAATGCCATAGATCCTGTGTGTTTGCCGCAGCTTGCACAGTATCACTCTCGTCGGTTTCGCACTACGTGAGGTCATCAGCGTGCGCCTCGGCATTCTATCTCAAACACTAGAGCTGCGTATGGGGGGGCGCTATGTGCCGTAACACCCCTGCGGCGCTGCACTGCTTGTGGGATACATCACAGGGTATACAGGGGGTTGGTGTGCAAATGAAGAAACGCCCAGCTGATTCTCTCCCCCCACACCCCTCCCCAATTTCACTTTACCCTTCCTTCATCCTCCAGAAAGAAGGGAGGAGGGGGGAGGTGAGATCATAGGCAGGGAGGGGGAGAATGAAAGGGGCTGGGGGGATTTGAGGACGCTTCTTCTTTCACACACCAGGTTTAAGTTTGCAGTCTTGCTCATTATAAAACCCTTGTAAAATGGGGAAAAGGGGTGAGGGTGGGGCAAGGCTGTGGGCAAGTAGTGAGAGAGGCTTTGGGAGGAGGCGGGGAAAGGGGCTGAGGGGCAAATCAAAACTCGAAGAAAAACAAAAACCCTACAGGAAGGTGACGGGTGTGGGCTGCAGGGGGAGGGAGGGGTGAGGCTTGTTTCCATAAGGGATTTTGGGTAGGGGGGGTGGAGGGTTGTACCCTGTAAACGCAAACCCTCACCCCCTCTGCGCCCATGCCCTTCCCTCCCTCCCCCTACTTCCTGTAGCCTCTCAGGCAGTCGGCCTGTCTACATGGCATTCAGCTTTGTCCACACAATACACAAACGGACAAACAGACAGCTTAATTTACTAAACAAAACAAAACAAAACAAAACAAAAAAACAATAAAACAAAACAATAAAAAATCCCGAAAGGTCAAGACGTTAAGTAATAAAACCTTATTTACATGTTACACATTTTTTTCTTGGTTTTTCAGCGTGATAACTCGCTCCTCTCCCTCCTCGTCTTCTCAGCACATTTTTGCTTCGCATCAAAATTTTTTTTTTTTAATAGAGAATACTGAAAACACGCAGAAGAAAACGGCATGGACGATTCCTTCTGACATTCTTGCTCTCCTCTCCTTTTTCCATTCTCACTCTCACTTTTTTTATACTCCTCCCCCAAGCCCCCACTCTTTTTTTTTCCTCTTTTCCTCCTCGTTTCTCATTGGCTGTCAGGTTTAGCCCACCTTCTGTGGGTTGGTGGCGCGTACCCCCTGCTCATAGGTGATTCGCTGGCTGATCAGGTACTGTGCAGCCTGCGTGGCAGCCTGGGAACCCGTGATGGTCACCTTCCTGTTCCGAGTTCCGGGGATGAACTCGCCTTTCTTGGAGATCTGGATCCTGGCGCCAGTCAGCTCCTGGTACTCCACTAGCGTCTTCCCTCCTTTTCCCAAGATGGCTCCTACCAGGTTTTCTGGCACGGCAATCTCGACCACTTCCTTTGCTCCCTCTGCTAGCTTCTCTGTGGCCAGTAGAGATGATGCCACCAGGGGCGATGCAGCACTTAAGTAGCCATTGGTGGCCCCCGTAGCAGCAGCAAGGGATCCCAGGGAGAAGCCTCCGAGACCTGCCGCTGGATGAGCTGCACTTGTGGACGCATCACTTGCGTAGGATGCTAACAAATTAGCTGCAGCAGCTGCTGCTGGGTTAGCATTAGCTGCTACAGCTGCTAACACCCCTGAGGCTGCAGCGGGATTCAGCCCCAAGCCCAGGGAGTTGGTGTTGTAGCCGTAGCTGGCCAGGGTGTTGAGGGCAGAGGTGATGGCCAGTAGGTCATTGCCTGAGAGGCTTGACATGGTCGTAGGGAAGGCCCCGACCCCAGCCAGGCTGGCCTGGCCGAGCAGAGAGGAAGCTGTGGCTGCTGCAGCAGCTGCTGCGGCTGGCATGACCTCTGTTGAGTTGGCATATGGGGAGCCAGTGGGGTTGGAGTTGGCAACAGGCCCTGTGATGTTGGAGTAGGAGATGTTGAGGCAGGAGGAGCTCTGTGGATCCTCCTGGATCTTCTGGACAATGATCTCCACAGCTTTGCGGTTCTGCTCAGGCTCCCCACTGATGGTGACCACACGTTCCTGCAGGTTGATGCCCTCTGGCTTTTGGGATAACTGGACCCATGCCCCGGACTGCTCCATCACTGCCTTGACTGTCGCTCCACCTTTACCGATGATCAGCCCTGCCGTGCTGTTGGGGACGATCAGCTTAGCCTGGTGGGAGGGACAGGGAGGTTGGAGAAAAAGAGAAAATATATACAGATTATTGCTGTGTGACAGATACAGTACAAAATGAAATCAACTAAGTGAAGGGAAGATGTACAAGAAGGAGCAAGAGTGATAGACAGCTGTTTCTTATGTTTTCTATACTGCATATATTCAATAGAGAGAGACACAAATGTCACACCTGACTTAACATGTATGATAACAACGCTTCTTTAATTCAAAATACAGTGAAATGAGAAACAAGAATTATGCAATGGAGATTGGCGATGAAAAATCTTTCTTTTGTCATGCAAAACACGATCAAATGGTGCACACATCGTTTGGCTCAAGAGTAGACATTAAAGGCAAGGTCAGTGCTGAAAAGGACTTTGTCAGGGACTGCTTTTCAGAGGTGTCCTCGAGAAGGACGGGAGACAAAAAGAGCCAAAGAAAAGACGCAGAGGGAGAGAGACTGAACCACTTTGGAATACAGAGAGAGGAGGAAGGAGAGAGAGCTCCTGATGGAAAGAGTGTGTGTGTGTGTGTGTGTGTGTGTGTGTGTCAGCAGTGTATGGACGTCCTGAAGGACAAAGATCTGAAACAGACATAAAACATTATGGACTGAGCAATGACCGTGTCTCCACCACCTGAACATCTAAGTAATAAAGAGTGTTTTTTTCCATTTCTTTGGTACATAACGGAGAGAAAAGAGGAGAAAGAGATAAAGTGCAAGTCGGTGAGAGAACAGGTGATGAAGAGGTAGAGAGAGGTACATAGAGTGGGAGGGAAGGATGCATGAGAGAGAGAGACAGAGAGACAGAGAGAGAGAGAGAGAGAGAGAGAGGGAGGAATTCTAAAGAGGCTACTTGTGTGAAAAAAATAACATTGACTCCCAGGGGTCAGTGTTGCCATGGAAACACAGCTCCAGCATTCAAAGGGTAGTGAAAGGGAGTGAGGCGATGACACACACACACACACACACACACACACACACACACACACACACTCTTTCCATGTCCAAACCCAGCACAGCATATTTAATTTCACATATTTGCATGTACAAATGATGAATCCTTGTTGTTGTACTATTCCTTGTGATGCACTTAAATTTTTTAGAGTTACTGAGAAATTGTTACATAATATACTAATTGTCTATGGAAGATTGTTACTATATCATAAACCTAAGCATTCAACTGGGGTGCAAGAAATTATTTTTTTTATGACTGATTAATATGTTGATTTTGATAATTAATCTTTTGAATATTTAGTCTACAAAATGTAGACGAAAAAAGTGAAAAGTGCCCATTATCATTTACAATAATATAAACACTTATTAAGCTGCAGTTGTTTTCTTGAGAAGAAAAAGATGAACCAATGAAACAATCATTATTAGTTAATTTTGCCCAGCTGTCCAACAAGGACTCTCATTTCCAAAATACATTTCAATATTATTATTATTTGGTGTAGGTTTTGTCTCGACATTGGTGGGGACACACATGAAACAGGGGTTTGGATATATGCCACCAGAAAATTTCAAGCATCAAATGCTTAACTTTCACCCTTCTGGTAAAAATGTGTGCTTTTTCTACATCAAATTGTGTCATCTAACACTTTCATGTTTTTATTGGGGGTGGGGGGGCAAACATGCTCTAAATAACGAAGGGTATGTGTCCCCTGTGTACCCTCTGAAATCTATACTTATAGGTGCAATACTTTGTTTTCTACCATTTTCTCAATTTTAAATGAGTGAGTGAAAGCAAATAGCGATCTGTTCAGGTTGGCTGCAGTACCATCATCGCCGTATCTCTCAGTACTCAGTGATCAGCAAGAATCTTTAATATCAAGGGAGATGGGGCACATTGTCTAACACTGTGTTGCGAAAAGATGAGCACAAAACCTGACTCAATCCAAGAAACTACAGTTCCCATGGGCAACCAAACTAAAGTTGAACCCTGATGTCTATATTTCTCTGTTGCATCATATCTTATGTCTATAGGTCTGACCTGAGGTCTGAATGAACCTGATTATGAAGGGTTCGCTGTTGTTCCGTTGACGTAAGCATTGAGTGACGCATCGCACTCTGCTGCAGCACTGAGCTCCATGCACAATGAAAGCATCACTCTGCTGAATGGAAACAGAGCAGAGGAAAGTGTGAGACGAAAAAACTTCTGCTGTAGCTTCTGTTACTTTGCTCTTCAAAACAAACTAAATGATAGAAATTGTTGCGGTGAAGTCATTTTTCACAAACAAGGACACCTGCAGGAGATGTTATCGACTTCTGCAGCACATTAGCCGCATCGCAAATAAATGTGGGTGTGTGTACAAGTGGCGCGCTTTCTCCTCTTAGCATTGATCCCACTATCTGCAGAGCAAACTACCACTGCTATCTGCTGTCTGTCTGAACGTCGAATATTCATATTGAGAGCAGAAAGAGAGAGTGTGGGCCGTAGGAGCAGGAGGAGGGAGGGCTGAAGAGATAAAAAGACTTGGCCTTGATAAAGAAAAGAGGACAATAAAACGAAAGAGACAGAGAGAGAGAGAGGGAGGGGTGATCGATTTAGTGAACTGAGAGAGAAGAAGACGAGATGCACAATTTTTTTATTTTCCGTTTTTCCATGCAGAGAGAAATAAAGGAAAGTGAAAGGGAGAAAGGGAAAAAGAAAAATGCTAAGAGAAAGGAATCAATTCAACTTACAATACAAAAAATGCGAAGGCCATTCCAATTACCTCCCCTGTCTCACCCTCTCCTTTATCCCTCCCCCCTCCCTACTTCCCTCCCTCCCTCTGCTTGCTGCAGTTTTAAGCCAACCTACATCTGCGTGGCAGCAGCCTCGATGCAGTGCTCTGTTGCCACGCCACATTCCACAGCTCACTCTCTGCATCGCAGGTTTCCGTGAGGAGGAAGATGAATTTACATAGAAATAGAAAATTAGTAAGAGGCATGCAGGTGGGAGCCGATAATATGAGCGACTTCAAAACTGCAGACAGCGTCAAATATTCACTTCTTGCTGCTTTGAGTTTAATATTTGAGAATTATCTTTCCCCCGCTAGTGTTTGTTTGTGAGTTGTCAGTGTGTCGCTCGGTGGGATTAACAGGTGCCATTTTTCCTTTTTGTTCATTCATCTTTTCTCTCAGAACGAGTGGCAGTTTGTAGCCCGTTTCTATTGATTAGTGTTGTTACTGTGAGGCACGTACACAGCGAGGCTCCTTCAACATGTCTGTTTACGTCCTGCTGCTATCAGAGACTCGGCTACAATCTGCTGTCCTGTGTAGATTAATGAGAAGAGCAACGTGCTAACAAAGTGTGAACACTGCTGGGGCTGAGCCATTCTATTTTCTGTTTGTTAAGCTCTGAGGATTGGCTCCAACATCAAGCTACCTTTTATACAAAGCAAATGTACTCAAAATCACATATAAAATAATCCACTTTATCAATCCAATTAACTGTGTTCCACTGCATTAGATGACACCAAACTCTTAAAATCTGTACACCAAAACCTTTAATAATTACTGTTATTCATTCATTTGCAGACAAGTTAAAATAGCAGTGTGTAGGATTGTGTGCCATCTAGAGGTGAGGATTGCAGATTGCAACCAGCTGAAACTTCTCCCATGTGCCAAGCCTTAACTCCCAGATAGGATTCCCTCAGTGTTTTTAGCAGGAGCCGAATCATCCGCAGAGATCTCCTCCTCTCCAGAACAAATGATTAAATCTGGTAAAAACACTGATTAAAGCAGTTTCATGTTACAAATCAGTGTTTCTTCATCACCGTGTGGCTCATTGCAGACAGGCCACTAACCCAGCACCTGCTAATGTGTGCTCTCCCTTTTTTTTGAAGATCAAGACGTTCAGGATTTTTTTTACCAAAAGCCGGTGATGTATAAACTCTTCCGACAAAAATGTGCCGATCATTTGTCGACTGCAAACATAATGCATCATCTGAAACATGTAAGTAGCTACATGCCCATTAGCCACTTAGCACAATAATTAATGCTTTGTCAACAGCGTCATTAACAGGCTCAGTGTGTGACGTGCACTTGTAGATTAAATATAGGCCTATATTAATGAAGGTTCATTAGTATGGTTTTGTATTTCTCTGTAATGTAGCACAGTGTTAACAATGTTACTTAAGCATTACTTTCTCAGACCTTGAACCCAAACCATTGTGTTGCCCCACTCAAAATAAGTAATTGCAACTAAAGGCCCTAAATGTTGACTATTAGACGACTAGGAAAATTCTTAGTCAGGGGCAGCCCTACATGGTTATTATATTACACTACATTTCTGCCAGTACATCCCCTATATCCTACACACTGGACCTTAAACTACTGTACTTGAAGTACATTAACACAATATGGTCAAATCACCATACATCTGCACAATCCTCTACATGTATTATTCTAATGACTGAAAATGTTTTGTATATTGGTCAACATCTGCAACAAATTATGCAATTCACATCAATGCATACAACAAAAGCAAATTACGCCATGGGAATGTGCACACCTCATGCAACAGATGGAAATATTCCCCCTTGATTTTTTATTATGGCAGGATATCAGTTTCAGCTGTAAAAGGTCTGCAAAGGTTTGAACTACTTGGCGTTGCAGCTGAAGTCTAATTTTGCATTCAATCACGTTTTTATTTTTTTAAGTGGCGACATTTTGTGGATGGTTGTTTTCACAGTGATGAGCGAGTGGTGGTGGGGGTAAAAATGGAGACGAGAGATAAAAGAAGTGACAGGCAGCAAGAAAGCGAGAGAGTGAGGGAGGGAGCCAAAAAGATTTTACCCATGAACCCTTTCATCCTCTGCACTGAAACATTCTCGCACACACATGCACAGAGTGTTGGTGGGAGGATAAACAGTGGTGTACTGTGATGTCTGATCCCTCCTGGCCCTAATGATCACATCTACCATCTTTATATCCAACTGATTCTCTGCTAATGAGCTTCTCCGTTTGCCTCCACTCCTCCTCCTCCGCCTGCTCGGCTTTCTTTCCTCACGTTTCTCTCTTTCCATATTGTCATTTTTCTCTCCTTCCATCTAATTTTTGCAGATTTAAAGAGGTTTTTAAACCTCTTCTTACAAGGTCAAACTCCCACACACACAGTCCGAAGAGCATTTTATTGTGAAATCATCATCTTCATCCTGGTTTTATTTAGCTGACGCTGTTGGTTCGGCGCGCTCTAATGGCCGACTCAGCCAGCCAGCCTCCTACCTACCCACAATCCTCTGCTCCCAGCACCTTTCTGCATAGCCGCCACAAAGAAGAAGATTATGTGACAGTTGGCAGCATTCAGGCAGTCGCTCCAACAGTGACGGCTCTTTCATGTTTTTTTTTTCCCCCTCAGCTGTTCTGGTTTAATGCTTTTTTGTGAAGTTTTCAGTATTTTTTCTACATTTTCTCATCTCTGGTGTCTCCCTTTTTGTTTTTTCTCCTTGGAGAGCTTTCTATCTGTTGGGAGAAACTTTTCCACAGAGGAGAGGAGAGGAGAGGAGAGGAGAGGAGGGTTTGGCATCCATCCAGCTGCTGACTAGAACGTCCTGTTGCTGCAGCTGCTGGGTTGAGGTCGAAGGTCAAAGCCAATCTCCTGTTCATGAATACACTCAGGCAAACACTGTGAAGGAGCAGGGATGGGAAGTGTTGACTTCAGCAGGGATGCCGGCTTAGCAGATAAGCCCAAATCAATGTCAACAGCAGAGTGGGGTGATTTGATTCAAGATCAATTTGGAACAAGTTCAGGGTTGGACTGTTGGTGGTTTGTCAATGCCAAAACTGTCAAACTGCTAATAGTTTATACTTTGAGCCAACAGTGTTTAAAGGTCCAGTGTGTAGAATACAGGGGGGCAGGGGTATATTGGCAGAAAACAAGAATCATCGTGTCTTAATTAACTTATCATGAGCCGTTTAAATTTACATAGGGGTCATCATCCACACAGTCCACCATGTTACACCGCCATGTTTCTACAGTAGCCCAGAACAAACAAACCAAACACTGGCTCTAGGTGGGGTCATTTTCACATTGGGTACAGTAATTAGCAGCCCCTCTGTGATGAGCAGTGTCAAAAAAACACAGTTCTTACAGGAAACTGCTTTCCTCAGTGTTTTTACCAGTTTCAGTCACCTACTTTGTCTGTTTGGAGAAGAAGAGACCTCTGCGAATAATTTGGCTCACAGTAAAAACTTCCTGACCAATGAACACCAAAGGAATTCCTAACGGAAGGAGTTTCAGCTAGTTAGAATCTGCACTCCTCACTACGAGATGCCACTACATCTTACATACTGCTCTTTTAAATATGCCTGTTTTTATTGAAACAAATTTTGACACTAATTTGTCTTTGCTTGTTTTGACCTGACGGGGCTCTGTTGCCATATTATTGGGTTTTGGGTGTCATCTAAATTAGTCTGCGTGAGCATGAGTCAAGGTTGTTCCAGTTAAAAGTTCTGTATGTAATTCTGGAGAAAGATATTTGATTGTTGATTCTTATTCACAGGTTGTCAAATATTGAAGCTTTGGGTTGGTGGTTTGATCCATCTACCAACCCAGAGTGTTGGTATTTGAAGCCTATTCTCATTCCCAACTTGTCACATACCGCCGCTTTGTCAGTGACTTCAGCAACAGACACCTGATGCCAAGAGCAACCTTTCACAGTGGTATGATACGCCCTAGGGTGGCGTCAGTTGGCAATGCGGCCACATAGAACCTTTTGCAGTGTTATGATATGCTGCTGGTCAGGCATACGGCACCTGCTGCGGCAGTATGATGTGTGGACGGGTGGCATCAGTTCATAACACAGCTAGACGGCAGCTGTTGCTGTAGTATGACACACTGCTGCTCAAGTTAATACGTATATTGCCAGTAACGACATAATATAAGGAGCAGGAAAATTTGTATCACTTTGTGGGACAATAAAGTTAATCTTGTATCTTGTATCTTGTATCTTGTGATGGATGGGACCAACAACCCTGGGCTTTCAGAACCTAACCATGTGTTTTTGTTGATGTCCCAGCGTTGGTAGCGGCGTCCAGGAATGTCAATAGCATAGGCAGAAGAATATGCATGACAACTTGGGATGTGACAACTTGGGATGAAAATGCGTTGGTATTTGACAACCTGTGAATAAGACTGAACAATCAAAAAACATTTTAGTTCACTGAAATAATAAAAACTAGGCTAACTGAAGAAAAATTGTGTACATACAAAACTAAGTAAAAAAAAATGTAGAGATAGTATAAAAAATAATTTTAAAAAACTAATACTAAAACCAATAAAAACTAAACTTAAACGATTTTTAGATATAGAAACTGAACTTAAACAAGCAAACCCACTCTGGAAACTAACTGAAACTAAACTGAAGTTAAAAACAAAAAACAAAATTAAAAACAAAATTAAAATAAAAACTTATAAAAATACCAACAAATACTAACCCTAGCCTGAATCCACCTTAAACTGGTCAAAGCATGCAGCAAATAGAACTTTTACACGGCAGACACTTTGACATACCGTAGTAGGAAAAGCACAGGTGCATTCAATACCATTTGAGATAGTTACATTCCACTTAGGGCAGGCTGTGGTATTGTGCATGCTGGCTCACTGGAAAAGCTCACTACAACACTTAATGCGACTGAGCCGTTGTTGATGTTATCAGCTTCACCTGTGCTTTTCCTACTATGACAGGTCAAAATGTCTGCTGTGAAAATGTCATTTAGTTTAAATTCAAAGTATTGCAGCTGCTTCCTGTCATCAGAATAAGGAACGTTTAATTCCTTGTGTGCAGCTGTGTGCTTCCCATCTACTACTGTGACCTTTCTCCCTGCACTCAGCAGACTGAGTCACTGACCCTCATGCTGTATTTTTGTTGAATGAACGTCATGGTATGATGAATGAACAAGCCAGACCTCTATTTGTCCCTTTTAATACTACACTATCATTAATTTGTTTTCTTCAACATCATCCACAGCGCCATTTTGCTCCATGATTGGTTCAGCTTCTGGTGCAGCTGAATCTCTCTGAATAAAAGTCAACCTTCTTCAGTCCAGTGGTTGGGATTTCTAAATGAATAATCAATGTACAGAAAAGCAACATAACTGAACAATTAAAAATCTTTCATCCTTAGACAATAATTCTCTGATACATTGGTGATCTGCTTCGCTTAATATTACCAGGTAGATCAGCCATATCGAAATGCAATGTGATTTTCTTAAAGGTATACTTTGCTGATTTTCAACCTATATCATTTCAATGTGGGTAGTATGTGTAAATGAACTGTGGTAAACTTCCCTCCATCTTACACCCAGATCACCCTGCTCATATCTCAGCTCAGACTGCTGGCTGTACGGCTGCTGCTGGAACCACAGATTGCTCACTGTAGGCCTACTTCAGCATTTTTGTATGCACGCCACGCCACCAAAGACATAAAGAGTATAGAGGCAAATTGAGAGAGACCCACCTCTTTGTCTCACTCTCTCAAACTCTGATCAACCTGTAAAACTAGGCAGTGCTGATCAAATATAAACCAAGATTATGTTACTGTATTGTCTATTTCTCACCTAAAATGCCTGTATAATAGAATGAAGATTGAAAATACTGAGATCAAACGGTAAAGCTCAGCAGTGTTGATGAAGTCTGACCAAGATTCTGTTAGCGGTGTTCTAGGTTTTCTACCTTTGAGCAAGAGCAAATGTCACAGCCCTTTTCCTCTGTTTGTTTTGTTTTTTTTGCAAAAAACTTTCTTCTACTCTGAAAATGACAGCCTTTTTCTTTGAGCCATGTTCTGATTAACACAACTTTTATAAGGCCTCCATCACGCCTTCTTTCTTTGCTGTCATCATGTTGAGAAACAACCATTGCTACCGCATGCAACACACATGCTGCTGGCATAGTGAAGACAAAATATTGGGGAAAAAAATTGCAACTGAACTGGAAAGATGGAACATACAGTCATTGCCTAACAAAGTTGCACTGAAGTCTTTCTGTTGTCCTGAAGCTGACCTGTTGTCCTCACAGCCTGTAAGCAGACAGACAAGCGAAGCAGAGGGGGCAAATGTCTGCTTCGCTTCATCAACCAAAGCATGTAAGTCATTTTGTGTATCTGTAAGTTTGTGTGTGTGTGTGTGTGTGTGTGTGTGTGTGTGTGTGTGTTGCATAGCCAAGTAGTAGTGATAAGCTAACAGGGTGCTGAGGTCACCGAAGCATGGGAATCGGAGAGAACAATGTCTCATTTAACAAATGAGGAAACATGCAAACTGTTAACAAACATGGCAGCATACACATATATGCATAGACACACACACACACACACACACACACAGTATGTTGCAGTAGTTTGTCAGGGTTTAACCTTGACATGCAGACGCATTCACACAGCTTCAGTCCGCTGCCTCCCTGGCGTCTCTCCTTTCTGTCTGTGTCCTAATTTTATGAAACACAAATCTGGGCAGAAAAAGCTGAATTCAGTAAAACCTTCTGAGCGCTGACAGAAAAGATTTTTCTGTTCTCTGAAGGCTGGAAGTGTTTCAGTTGGCGGAGACATTGTGTGACAAATAGCAATCAAAAATAAATTTGTTGAATGCATAATGGCACAGCCTCTACATGATACATCGCTCAGTTTTATTGGTAAACACTCTGAAGAGTTTTCTCTTAAAGCTTATTCACCTTCAGATAAAATATAACCGCCATGAGCTGAAAAACAATAACTTGATGGGGTTCAGTCAGGGTTGTGTTGATGTTTTCATTTGAGAGTTTTGCTTGTGCATCATCCCACCTCAAAGAGTAACAAAAATCTGTAAATACATTTAGAGTGCATAAAAGTTTACATGCCTGAATGAAATAAACCCCACAGATAGATATTTTTCAACTGTGTGAGATAAGAATAATTTGACTTCCTGTACATTTATTCATCTCCCATCAAGCATTTGAATTAGGGCTGTCAGCATTAACACGTTAATCACGATGTGATTAGGGTCCAAACAAAATGCATTTATTTTTTTTTTTTCGTGTTGACTGCATTTTGTCCCTTAGACTCACCCATACTTGTAATCAACCTGCCGCAGTGACTTCCTGCTGCAACAGCCACAGAAAATAACAACACCACTGCACTTTTGAATAGGTCCTGTCAAAAAACACTGCCGGACGGTTCAGTTGTCAAGTCAAAAGTAATATGCACCTTGTGTCATACTGAATTAAAATATCACCAAAGTACTTTGAGTTTGAGCTACCACCTATGAGCGAAGCCTACAGGTGCAGCTAAGCAGATTGATCTCAGCAGGCAGCTGCATCACCAAAGCCGGCAAAGCACCATTTTAGAATGTTTATTGCCATACACCTGTGGATGAAACTATATCAAACTACAAACACTACAGTACTTGCTAGATGGGCGGCAACTGACTACAGATCAGTCAACACCGTGGAAGACTTGGGTCTAAGGGACGTCCTCAGGTTGGCACGTTATCACAGCAGGTAACACTAGTGCCACGCATACAGGACCTGTACAGAGAAAGTAAACTAAACCCCCTGAAAAGTGCTGTCACATTGACCAATCTAAAAGTCAAGATCATAAAATATATTCTTTTGCATTCATTTGATTCCCAATCAAGACACTCTGGCAATAACTGCTTTTACGTTGTTGTATGGACTTCAAAACTGCTTTTAAATGCATAATAATGGAATTTTAATGACTGATTAATGATTGAAATTTGGGGATTAATCGCAATTAAAAAATGTAATTGTTTGACAGCCTTAATTAAATGAATTCATATTTTATTTTCACATATTCTGGCATGTTTATATATGTCTGAAAATGTTTTTCTTGTAGGTCAAAGCACTTCAACCTTGATTTACTCGTATATTTGTAACCTGTTCCATACTATTAATTAGAAATAGTCAAAATTGTGATTATATGCTCCGTTGCGGAGTACTAATGCACATACCTGCTTCCTGAAAGTTAAAACTCTTCTATTTCCCTCTAATTCTCTATATTTTTTATCTCCCTTTTCCATATGTTTCATCCCTCCTTCATCCCTCCTTCATCCCTCCATTCTTCCATTCTTTCCTTTCCTCATCTGTCTCTCACTATGTCAGAGCTGTCTTGGTGGTGATGACGAGTCTCTTCTCGTCCAAACTTTGTGTCGCGTTCCATCCAGGTCACAAGGCCGTCTGTCAGGCTGTCACTACAGGCCAACACACACACACACACACACACACACACACACATATGTGTGCAAAGATGCACACACGCAAAGACACACATTCATTCACAATTTCATTCCTACCTGAAAAAGGTGCCTACAATCCCACGTGTAAAGATAAACAGATAAAAACATACATAAAACAACACACAGATACACACGCTGGGATGTAAGTGCACACCTACATACACACACACACACACACACACACACACACACAGCAACTAGAGGACAGCAGACAACTGTTGAGGCTGCAGGAGTTTGAACTTTGAAGTCTTAAGCAGGGGACTTTAGCTTAATCTGCCTCCTCCTGATCCACAGGCTTAGTCGCCTCTCTCTCTCCTCCTCTGCCTCTACCCTGCTCTCTCTCTCTCTCTCCCTCCCTCATCACCCTGTCATCCGCCTTTTTCTGTCTCTCTTGCCGTCTTTCTTCTTCCATTCTCTGGCCTGTCCAGGAGCACAGAAACCCCCCTGCAGGTCAAAAATAACAGCAGGACAGAAGAGCTGGGGTACAATGACTGACAGCGAGGGGACATAGTGTTAACTTGGATAAGAACATTCATGTATACATGCGCACACATCCACAAATAAATCCACACACCTTTATATATAGTGCTCATACCACACAGAGATTTCAGGGCTCTTTCTGACTTCTCAACCAGGATTTTGGAACATTTTGTTCCTGGTATGCAAACAATACACACATGAACACACACAATATATAGTCTGTGTACATAGCAGGCACACATGGGGAGGGTTAGGGCTGGCTTACGTCCTGTAATGTTTCAGTTTGAGTGATCTCCTGGACAGATTTTCCTCTCCTGAGAACATTAAACTGTCATCATGCGCTTATAGATGCACACACACTCGACATGAAATGTTAAAAAAATTATTTTACTGTATGTGATTTTTCTTGCCTTAATAAGTTCAAATGTAAAAGCAGCCAAAGAAGCAGGTCAATTTCAACACACTGTTTACAAAGCAAAAACTAAATATATTTGTGCTTCAATAATTCAAAACACAACTGCTTGAATCATTAAACATGCTCCTGATTTGTAAATTAAAATTAAGCATTAATGAACGACTGCCAGTTGCCGCTTCAGACTGTGAATCACTTTTTTGGAAACTGTTAAACATTGTGTGTGTTTCCTTTAATGGGCTAGACCCTCTGCTGGCTCCATCATTACATGCATGGTGTGCAGCCAAGACTCGCTCAAACCCACAGGACCCAAAGTTTCCAGAGATACAAAACATGTCCTGCTGAACATTTGGGATGAGTGCAGACTTTGAATTGATGCATAATAAATCTAGAATATTTCCACTTGATGCTGAATATGAAGTAAATATCATGTGTTGTAACTTCAGTAAAGTATACGAAGAAGCACATGATAATGATGGGTGAGCTTTCTGTTTAAGTGGATGTAAAGGTCACTAGCTTCTTACATCATTTGTAGAGAACACCATGCTGCAGGTACTTACAGATAGTGTACAAGGGTATTAAAATCTCTCTTTAAAAGACATAAAATCTGTTTGTGTAATGAACTGTGAGATAATACAATGTCCCATCTGTGTCTCCTTTCTCCCTTCCTTCTTTCCCCCTTTCTGTTCTTGGTCTTTACATAATCTCCTCCCCTCCCATATCCCTCTCTTCTTCTGAAACTTTATTGTGAAAATGGCACAGTTGACTGCACCAGGTATGACAGGCAAAGCTGACGTGGCACAAGTAAGGAAGCAGACAAATAAAACCCGCTGTAGCAGCTTCAGATAATGGATAAGCATGAAGATAACGGCATCAAATGAAAATAGATGACCTAAGGCATCTCTCTCTCTCTCTGTCTCTCTTTATGTATCATTTTTGTCATATGGATTACTGTTAATTTATTATGTTGATTTGTTCTGTACGACATCTATTGCACATCTGTCCGTCCTGGTTTCTACCATTTTTTCCCCCTGTTAAAGGGGTGTTTTTGGGGAGTTTTTCCTTATCCGCTGCAAGGGTCCAAAGGACAGAGGGATGTTGTATGATGTAAAGCCCTCTGAGGCAAACTGTGATTTGTGATATTGGGCTTTATAAATACAGCTGAAACTGAAGGCATCTATTGGCACCAACCATGTCATGCTATCCTGTCAGCAAGGGGCTTAATAACTCTCCATAGTTAGGCTAAGTGTTGGCGAGGGGAAAAAGTGCCATTGCCAATTTTCAAAATGGTATTTTTGCATAGTTGTGCATACTGGACTCCCTAAATAGTTTTGGAATTGCATAAATTAGCACATTATGAACACAAGTTTTGAAAATGGTGGTAGATGAAGAGTAAATGCATTTGTTCACTCACGATTTGATAATATGATTTAATGCCTTGCAGTGATTTCTTTAATCAGTGTTTGATGCTTACTTTTCTTCATTCATTCATCTGAGAACATTTTATTTCTCTCCTGGTTTTGTTTCAAGGGTAAAGGAGGAACATTATTGTTACAGTCTGATTGAAAGATTTTTTCTCTGTGTTTTGAAATAAATGACCTCACCTCTAGTATTTTGTAATCATATTGACTATATGTATGCAAAACGAGCACAGCCCAGATGACTCTATAATACAGGATTTGGTAAGGGTGGCTGGAGATATTAGCCAGGATTTTATTTGAAATTGCTCATTTTGGTATCACAGCTCTTCTAAGAGTGGATTGTTGAGGGTGGTGCTGGAGTGGGTGAGGATGAGGGGCCCTATTTGGAAAATTTTGTCCCCCTGTCCATAATGCATAATGGTTGGCCTGGCTGAAACCACTCTTAAATGAGGCATATGCACCACACTGGCTAATTTCTCACCACTTTTCTTGTGCATCCCCCCCAAATACATATGTCTCAAAGAAAAACACATCAAAACTACAACAGAGCAACAGGAAACAAAGAAGAGAATGACAGGAAGTGAAAGAACAAACAAGATGTCACATCTGAACTTGATTTTTCTGTGTGTGGTGTTCATGTGTGTAAAACAGTGCAGTAAAATATGAATTACAGCAGAGATAATATAATGCAGACACACACACACACACACACACACACACACACACACACAAACCCAGAGAATGTTATTCTGCTGACTCAGCAGCGAGGCAGAGACTACAAATCACAGAACTGACAGGGAGATAAAATGTTATGAAAGAAGGCAAGAAAGCAAGACACTGTAAAAGACTGCTCACGTGTGTAAACCCTGATAACAAGTCAACAAAACACAGAGGAACAGAACAGATGTATGGGTGAGTTTTAGTTATTTATAACTTCAGTGACTTATAGATGTTAAGATCTGAGCCCAAATGGATTTGAAAGGATTCAGATTCAATAAAATGCTATCAAACCCCAACCTTGTTCTTTCATTCACTGATCAGCAACAACAACACAGAACTAATCCTGACTGTTGGTGTGTTTGACTCATTTTTTGGCTGAGGCTGAATTATTTCCTTCTCACCAGCTAAGCGCGGAGTCTTACACTCCCACCTCTTCATCATCTGACACAAAGTGAGCCAGACTCTACGTTTTCCTGACATTTATGGCGAACTTCCTGTGTAGGGATTAAAAAACAGGAAGTAGGAAACAGGTGTTCATGCTGGAGGTGAAAGTTCACTGGAAATGGCCCCTCTCTCCTGCAGGAAGTGGCTGGAGGGAGTGGCAAGGACAACAACCAGACGAGAGTGTAAATGCTCGTATGTATGTGTTCACCGTTCAGCGAAACAACGTCAAAGCACTTCTGCAGTTTTAAGTCTGAATAAAGGCCAGCAGGGCCACATATAGCCCCAGAATAACACCACAACAAAACCACAGGCCATTTACAGCTGATCTCACAGGGGACGCAGCTCCAGCTCTGCAGCTCACTTCCAAGCACCATAATGCAACAATAACAGACGAGAGAGCATGTTTTACTGCCAATATGAATACAATATTGATGCAGTAAGTAGGTGATGCCTCACTACATTACACATAAACACAGTAAGGGAGGTCTCCAGAGTGCTTTGGCTTTTATGGAACGATTGCTGATGCTTGTGTGCTGTTTTGCTTCAAAGACTGAATTTACAGAACGCCAAAACAACAGCAGGTAAACAGGGATGGATCAAAACTAGCTGCCTAGTTACCTGAAACATGGTCCTGGTGTCTGTGACGTCACACAGGTTAGAATTTGGATTCATTGCCTGGCCACAGCTTGTCTGTTGTTTGAAACCAGAATAGAGGAAAGCCAAAGAGCAAACTGTTACACTTATGTCCATGTTACACTTATGGCGGCAGTAGCTCAGTCCATAGGGACTTGAACAGGCGACCCTCCGGTTCCCAACCCAAGTCCCCGTCCGGACCAAATATGGAGTGTGGACTGGTGGCTTGAGAGGTGCACAGAACCCCCCAACCACTCGGGGCGCCTGACATCTCTCCACTTTGTGCATGCATAGGTCCTGTTTGTGCATGTGTGTGTCTTTCGGACCTGTGTGTAATTGACAGCAAGGGTGAAAAAATTTAATTTCCCCTCAGCGGGATTAATAAAGTATATAAAAATTAAAATAAATAAATAAATAAAGTCCAGATAAATATCTACTAAAGTTAGCTAAGGGACTATAAGAGGGGAGGGGTTGGTGCCAAAAAGTGAGTTATGCTTTTTTAATTTGGCTTTGGGGAGGGACATTAGACTTTAAGTGGTCGTATGTTATATTTATTCTAAATACCCTCAGAACCCCTAAACCCACAAGTGGGTTATAATGTGTGTTTTCTATAAGAAACTGCCAAAACTTACACCATTCCGCTGAGCACAAAACTGTAAAAAACAGAAATGATCATCTCGTTGGGATTATCAAATTTCCAACAGTCATGGAACACATCATGAGTGAGGTTTCCATCAAAAAACATAATCAAATCTAACCTTAAAATAGTGATATTTCATCTAAATTGCTTTATTCTACATGTCTCATTTGAAATGTCACCCATAAAAGACCATTTGCACCAGATCCTGCAAAAGAAATCCTTTTTAAAAAAATCTAATAATGGCCACTGTGCCAAGTTACTGTTGTGTACGGTTTATTTGGGAAAATGGTCAATATGCACATGTTGCTAATGCAGGCTGTGTGCGCTCTGTGATGTGTAGGCTCATTCAATTTTGTTGGTTTTGTTGTGCACAGGCAGCTTGTGTAATGATGATGTGATTTGTAAGGAGGATTTTCATTTTGCTTAAGAAATTAGCTATTTGTTTGGTGATAGCTCTCTCCATACTGTTTGCTTGTTGCAATGGCTCAAATATCTAAATTTAGTGTGAATATACAAAAATATGGTTATTTCTTTTTCGTAAGTCATTTCAGAAGATTTTGGTATCAGACGCCTGACACCAAAAGCCACCTTTCACGGCAGTATGATATGCCGCTGGGTGGCATCAGTTTGTAATGGAGTTCGACATAACCTTTCACAGAGAAATACCGCTGGTCAGCCGAATGGCCCCTGTTGCGGCAGTATGATACGCTGCTGGAGTGGTGTCAGGTTGAAACACTGCAGGTAGCGACACAATAGGAGCTGGAAAGCCCCTATAGGATGGGTGGTGGATGGGTCCAACACAAGCCGAACTTTCACCCAGGAGCCTGGTTTTTGTTTGCTTCCAGTGTGACTGTAGTGCCAAACCATGACCATGACCAGAACATGTTGTTATATATGGTTGATGGGGGTCATGCATTTTTCCCCCAGGCACACAGAAAAGCTTTAGGAGAAATAGTTGTAGCTTTTGGGAAGGTTAAGATTAAAAAACAAGGTCCCTAACAATAGCCACCATAAGCTACTGGTCATACCAGTCCAAGTAAAGTAAATTCAACTTTTCCTTTCTAAGAGGGTTGGATTGTTAATCAAAAGGTTACACAGTCTCAATTTAAGCCTGAACATCATGGTAATGGAACAATAGTTTTAGAAAATCTGCAACACAAACACGTCAGAACAAAATTAACCACTGAGACCCTATTTTTGGGTGAAAAATAACAATTTATTTGCATTTTGTAATTGTATAGATTAGTTTGAATTCATTTTAAAACCAAGTCGGCCTCTGGTGGCCATTAGAGGAACTGCACCTGTAAACAGATGTGCTTTAAGTTTCAAGTGAATATTATATCTGTCACTACATCACAACGGAGCAGCTCCTCATTCTTTAACACTTGCTGTCATTTCCCTTTTCCAATTCATTTTAGATGAATGTCACAATTCCCCAAAGTTGTCTCTCAGCCCCTTTGAAACTGTTGTGCTGTTCTGTTTGAGGGTGATTTAGTGCATTTGGAAACCTGGGTGTAGGGAATGTTAAAGAGCACCTTTCCACTAGATTACCTACATCAGTGCAGGTCTTTGTGTTTCCCTGCAAGAGCTTTGCTTGCATAACAACTGCCCACAGGCTTTATTTTATGTTTGTTTATTGATTTATTTTCATTTATACCCAATATAACCTCTAATCCCTTATTTAAACATTTGTTTACTATTATAGTTATTGTATTTTGGTTAATGAATATAAAAACTAACCTGAAATCAAAGTTATCAGTGTATTTTGGGACACTGAAGTCCAGTCTATCATTCAGTACTGCACCATGATGCCTATTTAACAGAGGAAGAACAGTCCCTAACTTATTTTTAAGTATTGAAAATGCTTTGTAACATTTTGTGCGATTTTTTGAGAGCACTTTTCACTCCTGGCAAACTATATCAACTATAACTATTATAGTTCATTTGAAGTGTAACATACGCCACAGTGAGAACAGAGTGGTGTGATGTTTTTAGAGAGCATACTTGGGGGGGCGTAAATAAAAGCAAACAGAATAATAAAAGTCATAAAATCTCTCAATAAATTCTCCTCATCCATATGTCATGTCAGACCTCATTAGAGGCTGTTAAAGAATGTATTCAGCTCATAAATCTTCTTCGCTGCTCTGTTGTCCTGCTATGTGGCCTTGAAGCACAGTGTGTCGTCTTTCGGTGTCGTCGCTGCTCTGTTTTTCTTTCTATCAGCAGCTGCTTCTTCCAGCGAAGCTCTCTGTCACTTTGCAGCTGTCGGCTAACAAGAGTTCAGATCTGCTTCCAGCTTTCAGTCACCCACTCAGCCGGCCAGACTCTTGTTTTTGGCTCACTTTGTCTTCTCTCTCTCTCTCTCTCTGTCTGTCTATCTTCATGTCATCTTCTTCTACACTCTCCGTCTCCCCATCTTCCTCCCAGTCGCTCGTTCCAATTCTTTTCCTCTTTTCCATTTTCACAATATCACAAACAACCTTCAGATATTTCTCTTCTCTCTCCTACCCTCTACCCTCCTTTTCATCTCTCAGTCAGTCCCAGGGTTTAACCAGTAAGGCCACCAGCACATGCTGCAACAGCCGCACTCTTGACAAGAAGAAGAACACATTTTGTCCACAACCCGCAATAGTAGACAATGGACACCAATTCATCTTTCAGGGTCACACATGTGTATGAGTGTGTGTGTGTGTGTGTGCGCGCAACTGTGTGTGTATCTGTGTGTGTATCTGTGTGTGTTGGGAGTAATGTGTTATTATAGTTTGTGGTGACTGACTATAGAACAACCCTGATTCCAAAAAGCTTGGACGCTGTGTGAAACGCACATAAAAACAAAATGCGAATCCTTTTCAACACAGAATTCAACATGTCATTTTTTTTCCTTTACACACCAATGCAGCAATTCGGATTCATTTTAAAGCAGTAAAACTACACTGATAAGGAAACATATAACATTGCAATCCTTATCATAATGTATTATTATTAGTATTATTATTATTACTACTATTTAACATTTTATGGTAATGCAACACAATATGCTCAAAATCAGCCTTTTGTACCTAATGTTATTATTTCCTCATAAGGTAGAAAAAACTATTTACACCGCATTAAAATGCCTCATGATATTCTTCTTATATAAAATGTTATTACATAAATGATTATATCTATAAAAAATACTTATGCTTGTTATGGTTGTTCTATTACCTAAAATTGGGTGTGCTTATAAAATCAAAATAAAAATAATAAAATTTTATCCACATCTTGTTTCCTTCAAATTCCTGCGACATCTTAACCAAACTTTAAAATCAGGTCCTTTGGGTTTATGTGATGCACAACTGCATGAACTCTCTTTGAGAGGCATCTATGTGTCCACCACAGTTGGTCGAAGAGGTTATTTTGGTGTGGGGATGTCTGTCTGTGTTTGTGTGTGCATGTGTGTGTGTGTGAACATGTGTGTATCTGTGTCGTCAAATGCTGCACAAATCCATTTAGTCGCCTCTCCGACATGGTATAAATAGCCTAAAGAGCAACAGGGGGATTCGCCCTCTATTATAAGGGGCTAAATATCAGCAGCTATTAGCCTGCTCGTCTCCCCACGGCTGCTCGCCTCGTCCCAAACAGTATTACTCAACTGTCAGTCAGCCTCAGGCTCAGACGCTCGTGATGCAGAAGATACAAACTGAATGAAAAAAAAAACAAAAAAACATCACACATGTTACGGCTGGTACTCTCAGTCTGGTTAAAGAAGTAGATTGCATTTATTGCACATCTGCACTTATAGAGTAATATCACTCTTACGCCTGTAGGCTAAATGAAGCTACTGCGAGAGGCTGCTTAGCTTAGCACTAAGAGAGGAACAGGGTAAAATAGCCAGCCTGGCTCTGTCCAGTGGCGGTGGGAATCAGCAGAAACCACTTTACAACAAGTTACAATATTATCCTGACTTTAAACATATATTGTGATATATTAAATTTTTTCAACTGCAAATTATGCCCAAAGGAATACTTTGTCAACATCTGTTTACTCTAATGAGGTAAATGTTTTCAGTCTGTTCATCTCACATAATCATTTTCATTGCAGTAAAATGTATCTTGTGGACTGAAAAATAAATTGATTTTATTGTTCTAGCGCACTACCAAAAATTTGATTTGTATTTGCAATATCTATAATCTATATAAAATTGTTCTTATTTCTAATTTATACAAATCAATACTTGGCATTCGCGTATGGATAAAATATTTTCATACAAAATATTGTGATACTATGCTGAACTGATATTTCCCCTCATCCCTACTGTCCAGTAGAATCATAATTCACCAACCAGCACATCTTCAGATGTTATGGACACCTTATATCTGATTTGTTAAATCTATATAAAAACTGAAATATAAAAACAACTATTCACCATTTTATAGAGGTTATTTGCTGCATGATTTTTTTTGGCTCTACGCAGTAACTTCCTGGATTTTCCACTGGTTGCCTGGCAACTACAACCTGAGTTTGGTGTGGAAAAACCTGACCGTTCTGCACAGAGACCTGACCTCAACCACATCCAACACTTCTGGGGTGGACTGCTGACCACAAGCCAGGCCTTATCGCCCAAGACCAGCGATCGAATCACTGAGGCTCTTGTGGTCCGATGGGATGCTCAGGAAGGGGATGTGAAACAATTACAGCTGCAACAGTCAGGTGTGCACATACGTTTGGCTAAATAGTATATCCTCCCTGCCTGACAAGAATAACATTAAGAGCAATGTTTTAAGAATTAAAATTAGAGTTTGCAAACACACAAAAAGTCACCATATGTGCAAGCACAATCCAATACTGTTATCTGCATGAGCCTTAAAGAGCTTGTTGGAGTTCAACTGTGCAGAGTGTGTGTGGGCTGGAGAATTGAGTGTTGGTGAGTAAGTGAATGTGTGTGTGTGTGTGTGTGTGTGTGTGTGTACCCAGTATTGATTAATTATGCATAAAACTCTCTTCACAACTGCACCTTAGAATTGTGTACTCTGCAAAAGAACGTTATCTCCGAGGGCTCTGCGTGTGTGTTTGTGTGTGTGTGCACAGAAGTCTGATAACTATAATTATTCACGACTATCAAGGCGTAGCACTCCTTCCCCTCCCCAAACCCCGAAATCTGCTTATGACAGAGAATGAGAAATCACAGCAGGGAAAATGTTCGTAACACTAATGCAACAGCAGAGCGCAGAGACGAGGAGGAAAAAGAGAAACTTCTGGGGACATTTAAAATATATATATTTCCTTCTTCACTCTGCAGCAGATGCTATCTTTCCATTTCCCCCCTATGATTACCTCTTCTATTTATTTATTTAGTTATACTGCTGTTAATTTTTTTTACCTTGTTCTCTAAAGTCAATAATAATATATTGACTAAAAGTCTGAGTCTTCTAGTCAACATATTATTTTTCTAAAAGCCACTGCATTGTAGGTGTGCGTGTGTGCGTGTGTGTGTGTGTGTGTGTGTGTGTGTGTGTGCGTGCACCCGGTTGACTGCATTGTCTGGCAGGCATGAACAGTCAATAGATGGAAACAATGCCAGACCTGACTAATCAATAGTGAGCAATCATGAAGAGAGAATGATGATTATCACTTAAACAGATTGGGATCATAATCAATGGCTGAACTAATTGTCCTCCATTACACAGCTGGTATCGGCACTCACATTTAGCTGTACAATCAGCAGTGGAATGAGCTTCATGTGAACAATTGAAATTTCTGAGTTTCTGAGCAAACACCAATCCAACAGTAGCTCAGTCCGTGGGGACTTGCCTTAGCAACTGGAGGGCCGCCGGTTCAACTTGTTGTACGAACCTAAGTACAGAGTGTGGACTGGAAGCTGTAGAGGTGATACTTTGCCTTCTGGGCTCTGCTGAGGAGCTCCTAGGCAAAAGCACCGAACCTCCAACTGCAAACCTATCCCTCACTCTGACATCTATGAGTGAATGTGTATAGATCCTGTTTGTGCAAGTGTGTGTGTTTTGGGCCTGTATGTGTAAAAATAACAATAATATATCAAACTGAATTTGCTTTCGATCCATAAAACATGTCTTCTTTATCTTCTTCATCATTGTGACATCATTTATCAAAAGTTTTTGCTGTAAGTTAAGTCAGTAAGTTTGCTCCAAGTTTCTTTGGAAACATGACGTGTTGGTTTCATGTGCACGTTCTAAGCTTTACAAGTATCAACTACTGTTCCGAAGTAAAATAATGGGAAAGCCTCAGGGGGGCTGCTCTTGTTAAATTCTAATAAAACAATTCAATTTTTTAATCTTTGTTGAAGTCACCGTGTGGTGCAAATTGAACAATTTTGATATTTACACTTGGTGTAATTTATCAAAGCATATGAACACAAAACACCAGCATCATGTTTCAGCTTTTCAGAGTGGCAGATTAATTTTTTTTTTTTTTTTGGTTAATTACTGTAAAGACATTATAACATTGGAAAACTTTCAAGTTTGATGCCCTCTAGTGGTGTTAGTACACCCTCCCACATCACAAGGTTAAACAGCTATGTGACAAAAGACAGAGCTACAAACACGTATATAGTTGTAAAACTGCTTGAATAATATAAATGGTTGAATAATATAAATGGTTGAGTGTATATTTAAAACTAAAATTCCAGAAAACTTGTAATACAAATAAATAACAGTCATAGCCTGATTTATGGAAAATTTTATTGCTACAAACATGACGAAAATTGATTTCTTTTGTAAATGGCTAACAGCATTGTCTGATTTATGAAGTGATAAAAAGAGATATTGACCTGTTCTGATTTCTTCTGGAGGTGTATGTTAATTAGTGCATATCTAATTAGATCATGCATTATTTACATATTAAAAAAAACAATAATTTCAGAAAACTTGTAATACCAACTAATTGCCTTAAAGTAAGTAATCAACTGGAGAAGTTTCATGATGATATCTATCACTTTAAAGTTCTACCAACTTCTGTAGTGTCTCCCCTTAAATAAACATCACGAAAACACTCCTACAACAATCCTAATTTACTTAGTAGGATCAGTAACAACAACTCAGCCTCCAACTCTGAAACTCACAAGGACCGAAGTCCAAGTAGGGACAGAGAGGAGTGAATGAAAAATAATGAATACTACAGGAAGTCTGTGGGATGGAGAGTTGAAGCTCCATGTTTTTCATTAAGGCATGTCTTACACTACTTGATGTGTGTGTGTGTGTGTGTGTGTGTGTGTGTGTGTGTGTGTGTGTGAGTGAGAGCGACAGACAGAGTGATCAGGACACTCGCTCACACTTCCTCTCTCAGCAGGAAACTGTTTCCAGTTGGCATGTGGATGTTTAGGTTACTGGGTTGGTTTGTCTGTGTGTGTGTGTGTGTGTGTGTGTGTGTGTCATTGCCTACAGGTCATGTCACGTGAAGTTTACATGTTAACAGCTCACACACTGCATCATGTTTAAGAGGATGTCATCTCTCTCTGCACTCTCTTTTTCTTTTCTTTCCTTCTCTCTTTCCTCCTTTCCTTTTTTTAGTATCTTCTTTTCTCCCTCACTCTGTCTTTACCTCTTTCTTTTTCATTCTTGTCTCCTTGACGCTTCTTTCCCCTTATTTTTTTTTTTTCATTTTTCACTCCCTCTCTCACTTCCTCCCTCATCTGTCTACATCTCTGTATGGTTGCATGTTGTTTTTCTTTTTTTCTGCCTCATTCAGTTCCACTCAAACAGAAAATCACAACTTGACCACAGAACAGAAACACACACAGTTTGTGGTTCCAAAGGCAAACACTTCCCCTCCCTCTCTTGCTCATACACCTTAAGAGGAGCTTTCTCTCTCACACACACACACACACACACACACACATACAAACCTACTATTAAACACACACACACACACAATTGTAGGGATAGCCTCAGCTGCTCTGTGATTTCCTGGGATAAGACAGAATAAATAGAACAGAATAGATGGTCGGACTGACCTGTTTGACGCGGTCGGGGTTGACGGTGGTCTGTGGCTGCAGGATGCTGACCGGCTCTGTCTTCTGGGTGCTCTGAGGCATCTCCCTCACCTTCTCAGCGATGAAGTCATGGACGCCGTTCAGCGCCTCCACTGTCCCCTGGATCAGACACACCCGCTCTGTCGTCCCTGCACACACACATAGACAGACAGGTCAGTGTCAGAGTTTAACTGATGACAAACATTACTCTAAGAGGATACAGGAATCATCTTAAGCAACTGGGGAGAAGATTATACCAATGTGTTTTCCATCAGCTGCTGATGAAAATACGAGTGCTTGTAAAGTCTTCACTGAATTTTATTGCTGCTCCAAATTTGTATCACTTTGACGAATGTGTTTCCAGTGTCCAAGCATGTAATGGAAAGTGGCAGCACTAGAAATGAAGCATGAAGAATGCTGTACTTCTGTATCAATATGCCAACTTTTACACAAAAAATAGTTTGCTAAATTTAGGATTTTTTTTCAAAAAGTGCTCTGTTCCATTCATGTTTCCTCATGTAAAGATCCAAACATGTTCCCACAGGTGGGTGGAAACTCACAGAGGGCAGGTAAAGGTTTGATGTTTTGCAGGATGTTGTCCCTTTTTGGATTTGAACACTCAGAATTTTCTATTTTCATCATTTTTATGTGCAGTTGAATGGAAATGAAACCAACCCTGGCTCATGCTGCTTTTCAAAAAATAACAACTGTGAGATAAGAAAAGATACCAGGAAACTGTAATGACCCCCGCTGGGAAATTACACTGCCGCAGCAGCAAAAAGTAACAGCGGAGAGGGGGAAAAAAACACGCTGAATTAGAAATCGAATTGAAGCACAGAAAAAGGATAGATAGATAGATAGATAGATAGATAGATAGATAGATAGATTGTGGCGGAGAAGCAGTCAATCAGTGCAAGACAGAAATAAAGCAGAGAAATATAGGTGACACAGAGTCAGTCTGGAGTGAAAACTAACCTGAGAAAAATTGTTGTTCTTGACCTCACATGTAGAATGCAACATTCAGAAAACATCTGAGTTCATATTTCCACTTCTCGTCTTCTCCTGAACATAACAGTAACTTTCAGTTTGTTTCCAGGACCTCATCCAATCAGGAAATAAATTCCCCGGTCACATGAAAAATAAAACAGGCTGCTATGATTTCTAATCGTCTGCTGCAGTTTGGGCACAACATGTGCGTAAACATTATCAGCGATATCTTTAAGATTTAGCTCCACATCAGCCCCACATTAACTGCCTTAACTGTATTACCCAAATCAAAGAGCTGCAGGTTAGGAGGATTTACGCTCCACGTCCTCAGCAGGAGAAACTGGGATTTATGCTCATTATGAAAACACAGCTGAACATTTGCGGTGAATATAAGAAACATATGGGGGAAAAAATTTGTGTTTGCATTCGCTGTTTTACATGTTTGTGTGTGAGCATGAATATACTATGTTATAGCTTATGTACTTCCTGTTTCTCATTTTACCCAGGAAAGTGTGACCACACACCCAATGTGTACAACAGTGGAAACTGTAGAAAATCAGACATTATAAACACACAGTCTGTGGTCGCACAATGACACATTTTTTGTTGTCTAATGCTGAAAATGAAGTTTGGACTTGAGTTTTTACGATGTTTGCATTAGTGATGTGCACAATTATTTGAAAAGTCAAATACATGTCACTGCCCTCACTAATGATGACCAGATAAGAAGTCATTTATATATATTATTAAAGCTTTTATGCAATGTTCATAATGCTCGATGCAAAGTGCAATACATTTCAGCAGCATTTAAAATATTATTAATGAAAAATGTGGTTGATGATTTCAACTGGCTCTTATAATATATGCAATATTTTTTTTGGACAATATTGAACCTCATAGATTAACTTGTGCTCAATTTTGACTTTTTTTCTGTGTGTTTTCTTACTTTTGGACTAGTTGACTAATTTAAGTTTAAACTTCTCTTTAAACGTCAAGGAACTTAGTTGTTATGAATATGCCCAGTTTGCATCCACAAAACATTAACAGTGTAGGGATCATAGTTTATACAAAGTCCCCAAATTTTGGAACGAGCAAAAGTAAATGGCTGTTTAGAAAATTTATAGAATTAAGGGGTACAAATACTTATGTGTTCACCAAATGCTCATGTGAACACCCTTAAAACCTTTCCATGCCGCTGTGTTCAGAGGTTTAGATGTTTTTCCTGACATTTTCAACCAGCTCCAGGCAGCAGCTGGTTTCCATTCATAAGGTCTCTATTAATTTTTGTCAAAGTTATATCATCGCTGTGCAGTAATGCAGTTTAAGTGCAAGTTGAATTAAAAAGTCTTCACTGCATTACCTCATAAAAATACTGCTTCTTTGTAAAAAAGTAACACAGTCTCACACAACTCCATCAAGCTTTATAAGTTCCTTGATTTACTGAATAATAAATAAAACCAACGGCTGCATGTCTAAAATACAACATTTTGCAAAATCATTAGCTGTGATGTTAAATATATGTGACTTGTAGTAAGTAGGCTAAAATATACTGAACCACAAGTGTGGTCCTCAACAGCTGGAAATCAGCACATTAACTTCAGAGTAAGTGTTTGAGCCAAAACAATGACAAGTGTCTCACTTTCCAAATACTTTATGACTTCACTGTTTATGAAAATATTGCAGGTCAATACTCTGAGAGAATTAATACATCAGGGCTGCATCCAAAGAGGAGGGATGGTGTTGACAGATAGACAGACAGACAGACAGAGGCGAATCTAGGCCAATGCAAAGCCTCTCAGTCCTCTGTATCTCAACAACACACAGAGTAAATCTCTGTTTGGCTCTCTCTGTCTGTCTCTCTCACCCTTTTAACCTTTATTCTCTCCCTCTCTTTTTCCTTTTCCATCTCGCTCTCTCTCTCTCTTCCTAACTCTCCTTTCTGTCTTCCCTCTCTAACTCACTTTTATCTTCTTTTTATTTCCCCCATTTCCTCCTCTTCCTCTCCCTCCTCCATCTCTCGCTCTCTCTCCCTTGACTCCAGTATTTAGTGGGATCTGCTCTTATCTCGGCTCAGCAGCGTGTCAGTTTGCGCTTCCTGTCTCCTCCCTCTCCCTGCATTGTTGGACTGGCTTGGTTTGGCCCGGCTTGGCCCTCTGTGGCTGCACTGGGAGCAGATCGAGGGAATGAGGGACAGAAGCTGTGTGGGGGTTGGAAACTGATGGTACATTAGTGTAAGGGTTAGACTTCAAGAAGCTAAATCAAAGACCTTTTAAATGCTGCCTGGCGTTCAGTAAAATTCTGAAACACTGCTGATCAAAGCAGATTGAAGGATCCCTCTGTACACAGACATGTTACGTTTATGAAACTAAAAAGATACATGGAAACATAAAATCGTGAGTAGATGTCGACGGCATGTTTTGCATTAACAAAAATTCTGCACAAATAAAACTTCATAAATGTTCTTTCTCATGACTGATTTAAAATATGGACTTGAGGATTCTTGCACACTGTGTAGACAAAGAGTTGAGGGTGTACAGGGTTGAAACACCAGGAGCTAAAAATAAAGCAGACATATTACACTCAGGCATTTGCAACATTTGGCTACCTGGCCACGCTGGACCTTTGTAATGCCTGTTACCATTACAGGCATATTAATTCCCACTCCTATTTTTACAGTCTGTCGACAGCAGTGACAAACAGTTCCTGTTGACAGCAGCTGAATGCCTCAGTTTGGCCGAGTGAGCGTAACGTCAAGCTAACAAAAACACAGGCTAGTTAGCATGAGATATCAGGTGTAGCCACATGCTAACACTTTGTTGGTGAATATTTCAACCTCATTCTGCATCTAATTCAGCATTAGTGAGTGACAGTGTGTGTTTGTGTGTGTGTGTGTGCGTGTGTGTGTGTGCTGATACTGAGGAAACTGGGCTTCGCCTCTCCCTGACAGCTGGTGCCCTCTGGGTAATCTGGACTCGTCCAATCACAAGCAAGGATTAGCAGGCCATTGTCTTGGCATGAGCGTGTGATTGTTTCTATGTGTAGCTTGTGATCGTGTGTGCATGCATTTGTATGTGTGTGTGTGTGTGTGTATGTGAGTGTGTGTGTTTATGATGAGTGTGATTGTAGCGGCAAAGGCCACTCTGTCAGTAGAGATCACACTGAAACTGCTGTACAGCTGTGCCACTGCAGCAGAGACCTGCTTCATTTCATTACAAAATATGTCTGTAAAGATCACTTAATACTCATATAATAAACAACTGATTCTATCTAAGGTGCTTAATGTATCCTGAGTGCAGACATGGGTATTTAAATGCCTGAACTCTGCAGTGATAAGGTGATATTATGGTCCATCTAGGTGTTGCAGTGGTACAACGGTAGGTTCATGCAGCAGTGGAAATGATTTATTGGACATTAGCCGCCCTGATGTCTTCTTTATCATGCAGCATACACACAGACATCCATGCCAAACCAGCGACAACACCACGGAGTTTACACGTCCCTTAGCGATTGAGACTGAGCTCGGTTGGCAGTAACTTTGGTACTGGTCCCACTGGTGCAAGACATCACTGTGTGTGTGTGTGTGTGTGTGTGTGTATTTGGATGTAACTTTTGCATTTCCCCTGTAAAATGAACCTCATCATTTGACATTTTAACGGTTGGAAACCTTTTTTCCGAGCCTGGCACGCTGCAGCTGCTGAGGCAATATCTGTTGAGTGTTGTTCAGACTGCGTTTACATAACCAGTTTGTGAGACATTTTTAATGTTGCTTGTGTAGATGCCAGAACATTGCAAGCAGAACAACATTACGCTGTATATTCACCATTGCTATTCAAATATATGAACAAAGTCAACTCACGCCTTTCTTCCACAAATGGCAGAAGCCAGGATCACCAGACAAATTAAAGGAACAGCAAGAGACTGTTGTTTATGACCAAATTACAAACAGGCTATGTGACTGTGGTGTAATCCCCGTCATGTCCTGCGTCCTGCTCTACCCAGGCGCCATTCCTTACCTAGACCACAAAGGGTATTTCCAGTAGGTGAGAATGCTTCTGAAACAGACAATCTCCTGTTGTGTGCTACATGTGTGAAAGGGACACACAGCACAACAACCGGACCTGATTCTCCAGATATTGCCTGGAGTCCATTTGAGAGAACAGATACCAATTTAAAACTCAAGATACTTTCAGGTGAATCTAGCAGTGCTGTCAATCCTGATTGGTCAAGCATATGTGTGGTTACATAGTAACAAGGATTACTACAACAAACACAAAACAACAACACAGGCTAATCAATACCACTGAGATGTGTATTTCAAACAAACATGTCTGACTCATGGAAGGCATTCTTAGTAAGGAAGACAGAGTGAAGACACAAACCAGAGTGTACACAATGTTTGGGAAAACTGGAGATGTATTGGAGGGATAAATGATACAGGGCTGGGGAAAACATTACAAAAATGAAACAAGATTATGAGAACACCACAAATTAAGGACCACAGCATACAGAGTGGAGCAAACCACATAATAACAAGAGTCAAGATTTGTAAAAGATACAAATACAAAGAAATAGGCTCCAAAATCTCACAAGCTCTAAAATATTAAGATGGAAAGTTTCAGGTCAGAAGGTCGTTAAGTTTCTGAGATGAAACACCTACAACAGTGTCAGCAAGGGACCAATAAAGGCAGCGGTCTGACTTCCACTGAGTCACAGATATCAGTAAAATCATCATGGTACTGCAAAACAGTTTCAGTTAGTAATTGGCAAATGTTTGGTAAGTAGTTTACTGGATGCAGTTTGCAGTGTCAGACAAATCTGCAGCGTTGAGTGCAAACAGTACAAGAGGTTCAATTACTGGAGTTATCATTTCTATCAGAGGACGACCATGATTACAAATAAAAAGCAGGAGTGTGAGATCCACACCAGACGCAAACTTCAGTTCGCAATTTCCACAGTGACCAAGTGACCCAACACCACTTTATTCGACACTAGAACACTCATCATCATCATCCTCATCATCGTGATCCAGGCAGTGGACCCTGGCAGTTGTTTTTATTAAAGTCTAACTAGCATGACTCACTCCTTCCTCCTCTGCTCTCCTCCTCCTCCTCCTCCTCTCCCTGATGATCAGAAAGGCACCGGAGGCAGCAGACAGAGAGCACAGCAAGCTGCTTCTCCTCTGATTTCTGACTCACAGGAACACACACCAACATATGCACGCTCAGTATGACGATGCATACTGATGCTGCTGGATAAACTGCAGGATGAGCGACAGTAGAATGTCCCTCGGTGCTAAAAACTGAACACAGAGAGCTGCATGTTAACATGTCAGAGATCAAAGCAACTTGATTCTGCAGTGGGGGGGGGGACGCATTCGCCCTCTGCTGCTCGAAGCATGAAACACTTCAGAGAGGAAGGACAGAGGGAAGATGCATAATGTTTGAAAAGCAACTTGCATTTCCAGCCTTTGTTACAGCATTACAAGACAGTTATCTAACAACAGCAGAACTGTCCTGAGAGTGGTGTATCAACGTGAGCCCACACTGACCGCTACAGTGTTGTAGTTACAGTGGATCTTCGCTCTAAAGATGGCTCGGTGTCTCTCGGCCTGCTAATTGCAATAGAGCAGTCAACCTGCAGCCAGCAGCCGTGATTCACTCCCTCCAGATGGGGGTGGAGAGAGCTGGCTGCTCTGGGCTACCGCCGCTTACAATAAAGGCACATCACACTGCCTTGAAATGTCACACTAATTTCTAGTGCTTTAAATGTCAAAAGCCAGGATGTAGATTTTAGACTTAGTGGTATTAAACCCCAGAATGCACAAATTAAAGAGGCACTACACCAATTTTACACATAAAGTTCAGGTTGCTCGTCATGGACAGTAATACTCAGCCTGTGGAGACAGTGGTATAATGTCTCCTGTGGATCTGCAGGGACTTTTTTTAAAGTCAGAGAATAAGCGCTTAGTGATGTCATCATTTGCTGACTTTGAATTTATAACAGAAAGCTTGACTTACGTACTGTGAGTGTTTGAAATATGTGGACATTAACCAAGCAGAGCAAGCCTGATGCTATTTAGTTGCATTATGGGAAATGTAGAATACAGCATGTTTGGACTTTGAATTAAACTAGTGACTAAAAGTAGTGATTTTTACCATTTCTTTCAAGCCTCCCAACTTTGGGGAATTCCAAGGACCCCTTCAAATCAGACCTTATTGGTAAAAAATGTCATAATGTCAGATTATATAGGCTAGTACATAACATTGCCAGGCTTATTTATTGCATTTTTATTCCTAAAAATATTTTAGACATTTTTCATTGTGTAAAATATTGAATGTACATCTTTGCAAGTATATGATATATTTGTTTTGTATTCTAAGAGAGTATAACTACAACTTAAAAAAATAAAGGATAATTCTAGCCTTTGTATATTAGTATGAGTGGGAAAAATGTTCTGATCCTGTGAATTAAAAGATAAGTTCAGGAAGAGATTTGAGTGTTGACAACCTGCAGCCACAAACTAGGCCACTAAGAAGTCCCCTTTATGTAAACACATTTACAGGCCTTGATGTAAAATTCTGTGACTTTCCTCAAGAAAGTCAGAGAACTTCCATGACCTGAAAAAATGTCATTCCTTCGTGGTTTATTAATGCTGTTTTTCTGCTTAGACATCTAAAGGCATAAACAGTCTGTTTGTTGGGCTGAAAACCACCAGCTGGTGCAACTATTGTGTGAAACAAGTTGTCAAATACATTTTGGTAAATTCCTGCAAGAAAAAAAAAATCTGAAATTTTCCCCTGAGAGTCCTTTAAAGATCCCCAAAGTTCCCTGTTGGGAGTGAGTTTCTTAAACTTTTTTAATATTTGAGAAATGTCAGCAGAGAATGGACGGGAAGAGGAGACAAGATGTGACAGCATCGCCAGAGGTCTTGTGTTCACAGGTACATGATGTTCATCCCCTGCTGTGCTGAGATATACAGCTTTTTTACTTCTAGCACCACTCTGATGGAAATAACATCAGCAGGAGAGAGAGAGACAACTGATAGAAACAGATAGAGAGGTTCACACGACTTCTGTCACATCCGAACACCATCAAGCGAGGGGCAGGGAGAAGGAAAGACAGAGAAATGGACAGAAACACAGAGAGGGAGAGGCAGATCGGCACAGAGTCACGATAGTAATGTCAAAATGGAGTGACACCAGAGAAAGAGGGAGACAAACAGAGACGAGCAGAGAGACAGACAGAGTGGGATGCACCGAGAGAAACCTTTGTGAAACCTGTCACAACAAAGTAACATCAGAAAAACAGAGAGGAAGAGAGACGAAAAAGACATGGTGATTCTGCGAGATGTATACAGAAATGTAGGCACAGAAAGATAAACACATACATATAGTGTTGGACATCACAGAGACCCTTTCTAGACACTTTCACTATATTGGGTGAAAATATTGTACTGTAGCGCCAACATATATATATATATGTCTCTGAAGTAGATAAGGCTGTCAAGCTAAAAGTCATAATGCTTTTATAAGAGATCTGAAGGTTCTCAGATTAATGTATATACAGAAAAATATGTCATGAGCAACATACATGGTTGCTGTTATTTATTTATTCTTATATTTTCTTTCTCTGCCATTTTTCCTCCTTTCCATCTACTGGATTATTTGGTGCCACAAGCTGAAACTGTGTGTGAAACAGATGCAGAAAAAATACTACTGTAAAGAGACATAAAGAGACAAAGACAGAGGGATAGATGGAAAGACAGAAAACATTACGAAGATGAAAATTAAATCCAGGCTAAGGAATACGGAAAGGGAGAAATAACTTTGATTTACATTAAAATAGAAAAATCCATCTCGTAGTATAAAATAAACTCTGAGGCTCCATCCGAGCTGATTGGAAGCACAGTGAGACGTGGCGGCTGGTTTAATGTAAGCTCATTAAACAGATCTCCTTAGGCTGCAGATAAGCTCAGGTTAACGGGCTACCTTTGATCAGATCTGTTGGATTAGCCAGCTGTTAGAGGTGTAGCTCAACACCTGGTTGTTCCGGAGGGTTAAAGAGTATATAAAATGGCTTATAGGACTACAGACAGAAGGGAACTGACTGAAGTCGAGGAGATGAAGGTCAGATGGAGATCCTGATGTCAGCGTATCATGTGTCTGTTCGTCACAGGCCCATTAAGTTTCCACCAAGCTGAATATTACACTTTCACCTGCCTCTCTTGCGAAAAGGTTCACTTTAGGGTTGAGTTTAAAATAAAAAAAGTAAACTTTTCCAGCACTTAAAACTTCAAAAATGAAACAGAAGATTGGTGCAAAAAGTGGGACATGTCCTTGTACTGACATTATGAGTCAGTGTTTCACGTTTCAAGTCTCATTCAAATGCACTCATTTAAGACCATTGAAATTATTTAGCAACTAGCGGCGTGCCATATAATATATTGACATATTGACATCATGCTATTACGCACGACAACAACAGGCATGGCTAAAAGCGAAATTATTACAGACTCCTCGGTGGTTCCAAAAAGAGGCACAGCTTCAGTAGTGTGGAATAAACTGTGGCGTCATTAGGCCTGGGTGACCTGATTTATGAACAGCTCAGGACTTCTCAGACTCTTTTAGCGACTTTAACGCTCAGAGGGAACTCATTCAACGGCTCCTCCGGCAGCAGCACAGTTTCTCTCCCTCTCCCCTCTCGTCGTGTGCGCACGGCTGCAATTCTTTGTTGTTAAATTAAATTAAGAATTTACCTTATTGCTTATTATAAGGTTGATTGTCAGAATTTACCATACCATCAACAACATTGTTATTGCAAAAATACCCTGAAATATTGTGATATTATCTAAGGGCCATACCTCCCACCCCCATTAGCAACCAATGTTACGTGCGCCAAGGGACGTTATTACCGAGATAAACCAATATCTATCTATTATTAGCTCTGAGACAGAATCAATTTTCCTCAACAACAAAACAACAAAGGTTTAATGACAAATATTTTAACTGAGCTTTGTCAGCTACATGCAACATTTGGTTTCTCTTGACATTACTGTGAGACTACACTGGTTCATTCCAACTGTAAAGGGAGTTATTTCCTGTTTTGTGCCGCAAAGCCACAAAGCACAATTCCCACAAGAAGCTGTTCTGTTGCACACAGATAAAGATTTAAGACAGAGGGCTGAGGAGGCTGACAATCTCCTCCTCTATAGCCTAAAGTTCTAAAATGTATATTCCAATGATTTATTGATGTTTCAATACTACATGTGATACCTCTAAATCCACAAATCATGACCTAATATTTCCTGGTGTCACACGATAAAGAGCCCTTTTCAAACTCTGCTCTACAATGAAATTGCCTTAGATTCACTGCAGCCCCTCGTAATGTGGAAAAAAGTGCTGACGATGACCAGTAGGCCTCCATCAGTGAGAGATGGATGGATTCATTGACTGACACCCCAATAAGCCAATGGAAATGACCGCAAAGACCTCAGTATCCAATTAAAAAGGTTATTTGGCCTAATGAGCAGCCCCAGCTGTGGGAACAAAAGCAGAGGCAGTTAACCGTACAGACAGAAGGAGGGATAAAGACAAAGAAAAGAAAAGAAAGAGAAAGTAGTGTGATTTATTCTTTTCACTCTTACTGACTGTTAGAAAATTGAAGACTGATGAAGATTGATATACTTAAAGATAGATAGATTCATAATATTTGTTGCATAACTGCTTCTGCAAAGTTTTGCCTGCAACTGTAAAGCAGCAGAGGAGGCGGTCAGTCTCCCCTTGACTGATTCTGCTCAGTTACCTTGGCAACTGACAGTCTCACCCCCTAACCAAGCATCCACACTTGCACACAATTGTGACTATACACCAAACACACACTCTTTCATGCAGCTGGGCAGCTGTTGGTGATGTCATGAGTTGTTCTTCCAAAAGGAGAGGGAGAGAGAGAGGGAGCATGACTGCATGTGCTGATGTAATCAGGAGCAGTAAGGAAACTTGGACCTGTCCACTGCTGCAGCCGACCAAGTCCTCATCAGGGAGATAAGAGGGAGAGGAGGAAATGAAGGGAAGGAAATAGGAAAAATAGGAAAAGGAAGGATGGGTAGATGGAAGAAATAATGATTAAAAAGAAGGAAGGAAGGAAGGCAAAACAAAAATGTAAAGAAAAAGAAATGAAAGAACAAAGAGAAATCAGAGCGTAGTCCAACACTGCAGCTTATGTGGATGAAAATGTGATGGTTGCTTTGTAACAGGCTGGCAGTGAGTTCAGTTCGTCTCCCCCGAGTGCTACAGGGCTGTAATACACACTCTCCCACTGGCTTCCACATCATTTACACCAGACAAAATCACGGTCAATTAGGGGAAAATGTATTAAATCCTGGAGTTACTGTGGTCAGCTGGCACAGGACACGGCTTTGACTGGTCTTTACTGATTTTTTAATGACTTTAAAAACAACAAAAAAAGAAAAATAAAAGTTTCAACAGTCTGCGGTGCACACAGTCTCAACATTAAAGGCCCTCTATGTTTCCAGAACATTGCTTCTAATACAGCTGAATGTTACTTTTTGATAAGAAAAACCATTTCGAAGGCATTTATTGTAAACCATGCACGCTCTATGTGCTTTATACACTACAACACTATAAACACTTTAATGGTCCAGTGTGTAGGTTTCAGAGGGATATATTGGCAGAAATGGAATATAGTATGATAAGTATGTTTTCTTTAGTGCATTATCACAAGGAAATCAGAACTGTTGGGTGTTAGTTACCTTTAAATTAACCATTTATTATCTACATAGAGAGGGGGTCCTTGTCTACAGAGTATGCAATGAGCCAAACAGCAAGAAGCACTAATTTGTAACGTTAAATTGCTTTATTCAGTGTTTTTAAATCTCTGGGTCTGTTTGTTTTGGAGAGGAAGAGACCTCTACGGGTAATTCCTTCCTCCCAAACAATGAACACTAAAGGAATTCTAACCGGGAGAAGTTTCAGCTGGTTGCAATCTGCAGTCTTCACAGCTGGATGTCACTAAATCTCCCTAAATGTTCCTTTAAAAGGGATGACAACACACTAATCAGCAGTGTTTAAGGATAATGAGACACAAAGATGCACAGTACAATGAAAACCCCAAAAGTGCCTGTAACGTATGTCTCAATCCAAAAATTGCTATGAGAAGTTCCAAAGAAGTCTCCAAAAGCTAAACACCAAGTATCCCAAAGAGTGCCACAAAAAAAAAAAAAAAAAATTGTACAAATTATTTTGGTACCAAGAAAAAAACCCTGAAAATAAAACAATTAACCTGCAACTTCCACAATATGCCACAAAATACCACAATAAAACTACAACTGTATATATTTATAACAAACTTATGCGCAGCTTTCTTGGTGAAACATGCTCTCGGAGAGTTGTGTTTAACAATAACGTTATGTTATGCATCACTTCCTGTTTCCTCTTAATGTTATGTTACCCACCACTTCCTGTTTCCTCTTGTTAATTCCGCTCTCTTCTTCTCCTCGTTATTTTTTTAAATCACTTTTTGAAGCAGCACCAGGAACAGTTTCCTGTCAGCCTGCCCTCCCTCACCCACCCTCAGTGTTTCTGCTCACTCATTCTCCCCTTGTCTCTCCCCTCTTCTCCACCTCACCTCCGCCCCCTTCCCTCCTTCTCCTCCTTTATCTGTCCTGAGCTCCGGCAGTGACGGAGCACTCGATGAGAAGAATAAGGCAAAGCTCTCTAAAGAATAACAAAAGAAACTGGAAGAAAAAGCAGGAATTCCACTGCTGTGATGTAATGCTTTTCACTTGGAGAGCCCCGCTGCTCTCCATCCAGTCTCCACCTCCATGTCCTTCACTTCTCCAACCCATAAAGTCCCTTTGCTGGGCATCTGAACGCTTCATAAAAATCCACTTCTTACATTCGAGGTTTGAAGCTATCTGGAAGTAATCGCAATTTTGAAGGAAAATTTCAGAAACAATACTAAAATCAATCAAGATATCTGGTAAAATAGATGCAGAGCACTGTAAAATCATAGATTATAACAAGAAAAAGGATTGCAACACACGTAAAAGAGTCTTTTAATGTAATGATAAAGTTATGCTAACAGCAGCAGCCATGCACTGGCTGCAATGGGGATTTGAATGTGACCTTCTTTACAGGAAACATTCCTTACTTCCCCACTTGCTCCTAACTTCATGTTCCACTAGATGCATTATTTTCAACTTATTTATATGTTCAGTTTGGGTAATTTGGGACTGTTCTGCAGTAGTTCCTGATTCTGTATTCGTGATTTGTTTTTCATTTCACCAAAATAAAAGAGGGGATGATCATTTCCCTGTGACAAACAGCCTATTCTCACAGTGTCTCTGCACTATCCACCCTCTGCTCAGCTTTCCTCCCGTTTCCCATCATCCTCCCCCGCCTCCTCGCATCTCTCCCTCCCTCTCTTTCTTGTCTTTCTTTCTTTGGCAGCAGGATTGGTGTTGCCCAAGTGACCCGACCCATGCCGAACAAACAGCTGAAAAGATGCCATGACTGCCTCTCCTCTCCTCTCCTCTCCTCTCCTCTCCTCTCCTCTCCTCTCCTCTCCTCCTTTTGGCCTCTTCTACCTGTTCTTACACTTCTTCTCACAACTTAATTGTCTATAATCTCCTACCACCACTTCCACCTCAACCCCTTTCTCTTCCTCCTCCTCCTCCTCCTTTCTTTCTCTCTCCTTCCATCACTCTGTTCAACCTGCTGTCACATTCATCTGAGCGCTGCCAACCTGCCCACAGCAACAAGTAGAAAACAGAGAATAAAATAAAGCAGAGAGGAAAACAAAAGGAGCTCAGGAACAGTTTGAACCTTTCAGACAATTACAGAGAAAAATCTGTTGCAGAGGAGGAAGAAAAAAATCAGACCCCACTCCAATGCTTCCCCTAAAAACGAGTTAGTGGAGCCCAAACTGATGTCTTAGAATTGGATGGTTTGTTTGTATCATAGTCAAACCAACACTTTCTCACTCCCTACTCATGTCATATCACTGCTAGAGGGTGCCTTGGTGCTTTGGTATCTGATTCCGAGGGCCAGTGACCAAACGTTGGTAAAATTTGTGGATATGGATGAAACAGAGCAGTACCACCAGAAATCGTGGGGGCAGTGTAGCGCAATTCAATTGAGGTACAACCACAGAACACAAGAAAAATTGTAAAAATGGCGGAAAGGTACTCATTGGTAATATGGTGAAAAGGTTCTCTTTATACATGTAACACTCTATGTAAAGGACTCACAAACCTCCACCATCTACAACGCTACTAAGTACAGTAACAACTTCCTCCACTGTTGCCATGGTTGTTGCTTTGTCAAACTTGTGACTCTGCTCTCTAGCGCCATCTAGTGGATGTATCTATACCAACATAAAGGATGCATGAAGTTAGGTGGGCAGTCATGTTTACAATGTTTAAAATGTTTGAAATATGTTTTTGTACATAAAGGGAGTCGAAATTAACCTTTAGAGTTAGTAACAATCTACAGCTAACGATGAAGTTACACTACGGAGACTTTCACTAACATTAACCATAACCAGAACGCCCTTTTTTACACAAGACTCAGGAGCAATATAGTCACATGTCCTCTGACGTGCAGGAGCAAAAACCTGGCAACAGCTTTTCACACTGCTGTGTTCTGTTCAGACTCAACAACTTCAGCATACTTCAAACTAAATGCAGGAGAAGCTGAATTTTGGAATCAGCAGCTTTACAATCCCCTCCAGGTGAAACAAAATGTTACAACCAGGACACAGGAAGTGATGAGAACAGACAGCTGTAATAACGTCTTCCACTGGGTCTTCCCCATAGACCAACACACACATACACACACAAAGACACAAACACATATATTCTTGTCTCAAGTCATTAAATGGCAACACTGCAGGAACTCCTCTACACACTCGAACACATTCATGGAAAGAACGTGGACGCACTCACACATACTCAGCTCTCAGCTCTCCGGCTCTCTAGAAAGTCACACATCTCACTATGTAACCACAGACAACTATATATACACACCTAATCACCCGCGTACTCATCTGTCGTCCACACACACACGTACGCACACACACGCACGCACACAGACACACACACACACACACAGCTCATTTGTGTCCTCGGAGGGCCTGCATGGTAACTGGACCTCGTGTGAATTCTTGGTCAACTCAAACGAGTTCAACACTGTTCTGATTTTACTCACACCTCTCTCTCTCTCTCTCTCTCTCTCTCTCTCTCTCTCTCTCTCTCTCTCTCTCTCTCACTGACACACACACACACTCACACCACACACACAGATGTAGACACATAAGTGCAAATGCAGACTTCTCTCTCTCTCTCTCTCTCTCTCTCTCTTTCTCTCTCACACACACTCACACACACACACTCACACACATGCACTCACACATGCACACACACACACATGCACACTAAGTGACTGTCACTGAATAATGAAGTGACAGAAAGAGAGAATTTCTTGCTTCCCTCTCGCTCTTTTCTGACCCCAGGTTCTTCTCTCCCTTTCTGTCCCTTTGCATTTCTTTTCTCATCCTCTAGTCCGTCTCATTCTTTCTTTTTCCTTTCTCTCTTTCTTTTTGCCCTCTTCATTCTCTTTCTCTCTGCCTCTATAATTTCTTTCCTCTACTTCTTCTTCTTCAGAAGCTAAAACTTATTCTAATGCATACATGTTTGTGTTTCCACTGCATCTGAAGAACCAAGATGACTGAGCCAATTAGAATGATAATGGATTGTGTTTGAGACACATTTCTGAACATGACAAGAAGACAACCACAGAGTCACTGTATTGATCTCCGTAATTTGTGTGCTGTGCTATTGTTTTTTTTCTTCTTCTGTTACTACGATGAAGGAATTAACTAATTAATCCAATGAAAGTTAGCTTCATTTAATATTGAGTATCTGCGATTTCAAGTCCCAATCTGGGACTATATTCCTGGATAATTAGCTGCGCAGTGCAAACTTCAAATACTTCTTGGGCTATCAGAAAGTGGCTTTTTGGGTCTGGAGACCTGAAATAAGTTCCTGCAGTAGAAACAAAGGTAAAGTTCATGAGTTCCTGAGGAACTACCACATACCACACTGACCTTCTGCACAGCTCTGAGTGTGTGTGTGTGTGTGTGTGTGTGTGTGTGTGTGTGTGTTTGTATGTGTGTGTGTTTGGTTTCTTTGGCATAATGTACGTGGTTACACACACGCACACTCACACAGACACACATTATAGCTCTGATACTCTGTGTCTTCAACTCGTTGAGTGTATCTCCCCTGTTGGTATCTGGTGTCACACAACTGCCTTGATGGAGCCACACCTGTCTTCTTGCCCAACACACACACACACACACACACACACACACATACCCCTCCTTCTACTCATGCCCACACTGCCCGGCATCCCAAAGACTAAAAGTTATCTAAACATTCCCCACCAACCTCTGCTGGAGTGTGTGCCTGCATATGTGTGTGTGTGTGTGTGTGTGTGTGTGTGCATGTGTGTTGTGTTCCTGTGCATTTATGTGAGCATTTGCTATTTCAGGGCTTAAAGCCAAGATCTGCGTTCATTATTGTATTTTTGTCTTATTAGTATGCGTATATCTGTCTATCTTTGGCTTGTGTGTGTGTGTGTGTGTGTGTGTGTGTGTGTGTGCCTGTATGATGTGGACAGTGTCAGCTGGCCTAAGCCTCCTTGTCCCCACCCTCCTATAGCCTCAAATCCCCCCAAATCCATCTCTGCTCCCCATGTGACTACAACTGCCCCTTTACGCCGTCAGCTGCCTCAACACTGCTGTCAGCCTCTCTCTCTCTCACACAACAGACACTCACACACCTTTCTTTGCTTTGTCATGTCTGCCCCTTAGAGACCATTTCCTCTCTTAGTTGGAAGATCATTTATAGATTAAAGTTTAAGTCCTTCAACCCTTTCTAAGGTTTCATTTCATTTCACATTTCCTTGGTTGGAAAAAAAGCCAAAGTGTGTGTCTTAATTAAGTACTCAATGCTTTTTCCAACTGTGTTCTAATGATGGTGCACAGATACTTTTCACAGTATCAGCTGATACATGTAAATGTATTGAACATTTTGAATTTTGATACTTGTTGCAAAACATGAATGACAGTCTTGACACCTTGACGCTCCATTACAGTAAATGCACTTTTGACAATGGCCCGCCCCACAACACTTCTCTTCAGTACATTACCAGCCATCATGTTTAAGTTTATATTAATAAAGATAAAATATTCATTTTTAACACACAAATTCAGCATCCCACTTGTAGGTCACCTATCAGTCCCTCCAGGATCTCGCAGCCAAAAACCCTTGAATTTGCAATTTTTTTTGTGATATTTGCGTAAAATTGTGGCTAATGACAAAATGAGAAAAAAAAAATTGAGATTTTTTTTAATTACTACCTCAAACAAAATAAGTTGTGTAATCACTTGCTATAATAATCATACTGAATATTACAAAAATAGCTGCAAATGTTTTTTATAGTTCTCTTCTTTAGTTTTATTTAATTAGTTTCAAAACATGGACTCCAATAATGTTGCTTAAAATCCTGAGTGAATATTGTAGCTCTCAGACCAGACAATGTGACTGTCAAACAACATGTAAGCTGCATCTTCTGTAAACATAACATTTTAATACATTCAACACGTATTGTATGCATTTAAATAATGCAAATTCTTATGTCAGTACAGAGCGTTTCTCCATACTGCAATGCCATTAGCGCATTTGATGACGTGTCTGATGACATTTCAAATGACATCGCATGCACAACGACTTCTGGTCGGCCGGAAAATGCGGAAAAATGTGGAAAAATCGTGGGACTTTTGAAGAATTGCAAGCCCCCGCAAATATTGCGGACTTTCGTTGAATTTGCATTGATTATTGCGATCGCAAGATCGCGATTTTCTGGAGGGACTGACCTATGTAAGCTCAATATGATGTTACAGAAATGTCACTGACAAATGATCAAATGAAGCAGAAGTAGCCTACGTCCCAGTTACTTCTACAGGCTTGTGCTGTATTCATGTGGTGTCAGAATAATCTGAAAGTTTCCGATCATATTTCATGGCTCTGACTAGTTTCTTTAAGTCTTTGTAATCATCAACGTGTTGTTTAAATGCTCTGAGCAACATTTGTACATTCTTTTGTAGCATCCAGGGTGCTTCCACATTACAACTTCAAGCTAATCCACACCGGAGGAGGAGGGCCTAATTGCACCATTGGCTTTGGCTGGCGGAGGTCTCAACTCCAGTCTCATTTACTTGGTCCTTGCTCGTTCGCTCATTGCCACTGCTGCACTACGTTGCAACGTTTTCGGAAGATGATTTTTTTGTCCATGTTTTGAGGAAAAGAGCGTTACAGTATTAAGGACAAAATGAGCTTTACTTCAAAGAGTAGCGCACTCTCCTGAGCACAAGGATTTTTTACGAAGGAACGATCAAAACAGAGCAGCAAAGGCCAGAGACATCCAGACTTTTGTCCCTAATAGGGTCCAAGCACCAAACCCCACAGGTCCTTAAAATCAACATCACTGCATAAAGCCTAGTGTATACATGATAGTATATGTGTGCAGTATGGAATTGAAACCAGGGTACAGTTTATAAAAGTACAAGTGTACTGGAAAATTAAATTTCACAACTGTCCAAAATATAACACACTGTCAATAAAGTTATTTTGTGTCTTACATGATCTTTGAAGTTCAACAGTAAAACAAAAAGAAACAACAGCACGTCTTCATGCATTGTGGTAAATACATGTTGACATTTGTGTACAGAAAGAAAGAAGAAAACACTGTAACATCTCTCTCTCCATCTTCATCATCTCTCTATCATTCCACATTCTTCTTACTTCCTCTCATTTCCTTCCACTCTCTCTTTCTGTCTGAACACACCCATTGTCTCATGACTCATGCTACTCGGAAACTGACACACACACACACTCACACATACAGTATGTAGCCGTCAGTGTGTCTGTGGAGTCGAGCTGTGTTGTTTTATGAGAATCACTTTATCTGCGTTTTCACAACTTTGCAGAGCTCCGGCTGTTTAAACCCGACCCTCCATACAATCCTCTCTCCCCTTAACACCCATATCATGACATCACGTACACCATGCAGGGAGATAATGGAGGCCCTAACTCTACTAATGTTAGTGCTGCGCTTTGCTCATTGAGTTTTACTGGACCACATAATAATGACAAGAAACTCCACAGCCTGGTTTGCCCTGCGGGAAGCAACAGATAAGTGCCTCTAATTTCCAAAGTCAACATCCATAAAACCTGTGATGACTCTAGTGTTAAGGCCCATTCAGTACATTTCAACCACACAAATCTGAGGTATATTGACATACTTTACATAACTGAAGAATTATTTAACTGCAGGCCTATTTACTCCTATTGTACAAATACTATAGATGTAAACAAACCTTACACGGACAACATAAATAATTTTTTAAAATACATTAGATTTACCCCAATACTCTGGAAATCTGCAAGGACTTTAGTTTTGTCCAAAAGTTGCAAAAACACACACATCAAATAAAGATAATCTCTTTTTAAAGTTGCATTCTGTACTCTTCTTCTGAACAGAGAAAGAGAGAAAAAGGACAATGAAGGAAACACTCTCTCACCCCCACACGCCTGTTTGTGATTGGCTGCAGCACCATATGATGTATTCTACAGGGAACCAAAGCAAGGGCTGCTTAACAGCTCATGGCACGTGGATCAGGGTTTGACCCCTCTGGATACACACACACACCAGCACGCACACACACACACCCAACATTTACTCAACAAAGCTCGTCAACCATGGAGACCAGCATGCCTGGTCTTTTACATCATCATCACCATCATACACAATCTGGTCCCCATTTGTTACAGCTGGGACTGTGTGTGTGTGCGTGCACATGTCTTTGACTATGTTTTTGTGCATCTGAGATCATGTATGCCCGTGTGTGTGTATGTGTATGTGTGTGAGCTGGGACTTGGCTCAACAGTGAGGACACGTAGCCTGAGAAAGTGAAAACTGTGCAGAGCCTCACACACCAAAACATGCTCAACTATACTTGAACTTGGCCGGCTCGTTCCTCCGTGCACTGCTAGTAAAACCGCCTAAGAATTTACACTCAGATACACACTTCTCTTCCAACATGACATAAATCCACATTGGGAAAGCAAATAAAACTCTGTGGATCTGGCTGAGGTGAAGGACTTGTACTGTAACTAAAACCCAACTTTTACACTGTGAGAAACTTGATTAACAAGTGAGCAGAAGTGGGATTGTTTCCTCTCAGTCTGTGTGAAGAAGGAATCTGACTGTTAGTGAGACTGTTGGCCAAGAAAAGCTGTCTCTTGACTTTTGTCCGATGTCGTCTCATGTCACCAATAATAATTTTGAATGGCTTCGGCTAATTTTCAGTTTCATTTTCTCTCTAACACAAAGACTAACAAGTAGCGTCACCTGCTGTGATCCTGATCGGTTTACAGCACACTTCTTGTTGCATTTAAGCAGCTTAATTATCCAGCCGCAGATCAACCAGCTCGTTAAAATCATCTAATGGCATGAAGGCTATACTGGGAGATATGGAT